>NW_026087632.1:0-384429 GCF_022539395.1 Myiozetetes cayanensis | reverse complement strand
CATGGCTCAGTCTGTGAGCTCAGCAGGGACAGACTACTCACCCCTGCTATTTGAGTTGGGCTCTTGTGTAGGAACCAGAATAGGAGATGGAAAAGTCCTCTCTGTAGGCACACCTGGAACTTCAACAGCCAGGGAAGATTCTGACACCTGCCTCTTGCCACGTTTATTGAGTATAAAATATAGAACTATTATTCTTTGAGGGGAATTGAGAATTTACCTGCAGGAGGCCCCAAGGGCTCCAAAACTTCATGCAGCCAATTTAATGGAGAAGCATTCCCAGCACCTTCATCTAGAAGCAAACAGAGATGGGAACCATTTCCACTGCGTGCTGGGATCCCCTTCTGCCTCAGAGAACTGTGGCACTGCAGGGGGGTCGGGGAGCACTGTGGGGGCCAGATGTCAATGGGCATGGCCAGAGCTGCAGAGGGGCCTGGGCAGCTCTGGGCTGGCTCCTGGTCGCTCTCCACACACTTCCCATCCCTGTACAACATCCCTGGAGGAGCAGGCTGGAGCAGCCAAAGGCCTGTCAGGGCTCTGTGCCACAAACTCTCACTAAAGCCCTGGGGAACACTGCATCAGGCAGTGCCACAACTAATCCTCCCTCCCCCCAACCATTGCCCACAGCCCGATGGGACAGTCATGCCTTTAAGGAGGCATTGGAGCCTTGCTCTCCCCATCTGCCTTTTCCCCAATTGGGCACCCCTTGCAGCTGCTTCAGTGTTTTGGGCAATGCCCCTCACTGAGGGCCCTCAGCTGGACTGCTCAGTACCCGAGTCCCCTGAGTCTGCTCAGGATAATTAATCTGTTCTGTTATGGTCTTCCTGCCATGACTGGCACGAGTGGGCACTGGGGAAGAGCTGCTGCCACAGCCACCCCGATGGCCCACACCGGCTGAGCACGCCACAGCAATTACCCCGTGTGCCCGTGCCTGGCATCGCCTCCCTTCCGTCAGCAGAGCCTGGCATGGAGCCACTGCTTCCTTTGGGGAACGCCGCCTTCCACAGAGCCTCTTGGTCCATCCCTGGGGAAAATGAGTCACAGCTGGATCAGATGGAGCTGTTCTCCATAAGGGAGGAGGCATCTTCAGGAGGCAATGCTTAAAAAAGACAGGGACAATGAAAATGGATGATGTTTCCCCATTGGGTCAGGGCACTCCCTCCTCCAAACAGCCGCCACACCGGAGCTGCCGGGAGACCAGGCAATTGCAGGGGATCTCCTGCTCTGCAGGGCCCGTGGGGCATTTTGGGCACAGGCTCAGGGGATGCTCAAGGCCTTCCTGCAGAGGCCGGGGAGAAGCTGCAGCCAGGCCAGGCGGGGAAACAGCCCCGCAAGGCGTGAAAGCAGCAGCGGGGCAGCGAGGCTGCGATGGATCCCTTCCCGCTGTGCAGCCCCTGCGTGTCCACAGAGCATCTAAAGCCCCACTGATGAGTCTCACGGCTCAGCCTGAGGGAAACACACCCACCGTGCCCTTTCTGAAGTTCCTTCAAAATTTCTTTTACATCTTCATTTGACTGAAATGATTTTTCGTCTCCTGGACCTTGGTTCTTGGTTGTTGGAGGACCTGAATGGGAATCCATTTGACATGAACAGATTAGAGAAAACCAAAGCTCAGCCTGTGAGCTCAGCAGGGACAGGCTACTCACCCCTGCCATGTGAGCTGGGCTTGTGCAGAGGAATCAGTTCAGGAGCTGGAAAAGTCCTCTCTGTGGACACCCCTGTAACTCAACAGCCAGAGAAGCTTCTGTCATCTCTGGGGATCTGCACGGGCAGCCCTGAGGCGCAGGAGGGGTGAGGGGATCCCACAGGGACAGGGCACACACGGGCAGGTCTCTGTCCTGGCCCAGCTTTGGGCTCTGAGCTGGCAGCTCTCCAAGGGGGAAAAGCCATGACGTACCCACACGACCTTCCAGAGGCTCAGCCCTGGGCCCCACTGCAGGTTCCTGACCCCCGTCACCCACAGGCTCGGCTGCAAAGAAGGGCAGGACAGAAGAGCTCCCTGACACAGCTGCAGACTCTCCCTCAGCCGGAGGGGCAGTGAGTGCAGCTCGGCCACGGGATCCCTGCAGGGCCCTCATCTCTGCCCTCCCCTCAGGAGCAGGGGCAGAGCTCCCACGGGCCTGCAGTGGCCCCTGGCTGGGACCAAAGGAGCCCCAGGCAGAGCTGTCAGGGCACAAGGGACTCCCTGGAGCTGCCCCAGCTCTCAACTCAGCCCCAGCCAGGGCCGTGGCTCGGCAGCCGCAGCGGGAGCACCTCAGGCTCCCAGGGGCCGGCAAAGGAGCCGCGCCAGGCACAGCCCCGGGCACAGCCCTGGGCCCGACCCCTTCCCTCTCTGCCCTTCTCCGTGTCTGCACAGCGGCCACGGAGGGACCAACTGGCATTTCCATGGAAAGGAGATGAAAAGCTAAATGCTCCTTCCTGCTCCCACGGACAGGGATCCTGTGGGATCCCTCTTGGGCCTGAGAACGGAGCAGGCCAAGATTGCCACAGTGCAGCAACCTCGAGAGGGTCTTAAGGAAAACGGCACCTGAATGAGCTCTTGCCACATTGACAGGGATTATTCTGTCAGGAAAGGGACACTGAGAACTTGCCTCCAGGTTGCTTCAGGGAATTCAGTGCATCATTCACCAGGACTTCCAGATAATCCAAGTCATTCTCCCCATCTAGAAGCAAACAGAGATGGGAACCATTTCCATTTCATGCTGGGATCCCCTTCTGCCTCAGAGAACTGTGGCACTGCAGGGGGGGCGGGGAGCACTGTGGGGGCCAGATGTCAATGGACATGGCCAGAGCTGCAGAGGGGCCTGGGCAGCTCTGGGCTGGCTCCTGGATGCTCTGCACACTCCGCACACACTGAAACATCCCTGGAGGAGCGCTTGGAGCAGCCAAGGTCCCCTCAGGGCTCTCTCCCACACACAGAGCAAACCCTCACTAAATTCATGCCTTGAGGGGCAAGAGTGGGCACTGGGGAAGAGCTGCTGCCACAGCCACCCCGATGGCCCACACGGGCTGAGCACGCCACAGCAATTACCCCGTGTGCCCGTGCCTGGCATCGCCTCCCTTCCGTCAGCAGAGCCTGGCACGGAGCCACTGCTTCCTTCGGGGAACGCCGCCTTCCACAGAGCCCCTTGGTCCATCTCTGGGGGAAGCAAGAGGGACAGGTGGATCAGATGGAGCTGTTCTCCATAAGGGAGGAGGCATCTTCAGGAGGCAATGCTTATAAAAGACATGGAAAAAATCCAGGAAAACAGACAGGCTTTTGGGGCTGGGCCAGGGCACTCTCTCCTCCAAACAGGCTCTGGCTCTTGGCTCTTTTGGACGCTCTTAACACCAGAATTCTTAGGGAAAAGCTGCAGCCCCTTCATGTCCACAGAGCATCTAAAGCCCCACTGATGAGTCTCACAGCTCAGCCTGAGGGAAGCACACCCACCGTGCCCTCCCTGCAGCATTTCCTTCAGCAATTCTCTCATGGCCTCTGATGGCTCCTGGGATTTCCTTCCATCTTTCGCTTTGTTCCTACCTGTTGGAGGACCTGAATGGGAAGTAGTTCCATTTGACATGAATTGATTAGAGAAAACCAGGGCTCAGCCTGTGAGCTCAGCAGGGACAGACTACTCACCCCTACGATGGGAGCCGGCTTTGCGCGAAGCAACCAGATTAGGAGATGGAATAGTCCTACCCGTGGACACCCCTGTAGTGCAACAACCAGAGAAGCTTCTGTCACCTGGCTCTTGCCGTCTTGTCATTGATTTCTTTGAGCGCACATTGAGAAATACCTGCTGGTGACCCCAAGGACTCCAAGCCCTCTTCTCGCCAAAGTGTTGAAAAAGAATTCCCAGCACCCTCATCTAGAAGCAAACAGAAGAAAACCATTTCCATTGTGTGCTGGGATCCCCTTCTGCCTCAGAGAACTGTGGCACTGCAGGGGGGTTGGGGAGCACTGTGGGGGCCAGATGTCAATGGGCATGGGCAGAGCTGCGGAGTGGCCTGGGCAGCTCTGGGCTGGCTCCTGGCCGCTCTGCACACTCCGCACACACTGAAACATCCCTGGAAGGGTGGTTGGACCAGCCAAGGTCCCCTCAGGGCTCTCTTGCACACACAGAGCAAACCCTCACTAAATTCAGGCCGTGACAGGCACGAGCGGGCACTGGGGAAGAGCTGCTGCCACAGCCACCCCGATGGCCCACACGGGCTGAGCACGCCACAGCAATTACCCCGTGTGCCCGTGCCTGGCATCGCCTCCCTTCCGTCAGCAGAGCCTGGCACGGAGCCACTGCTTCCTTTGGGGAACGCCGCCTTCCACAGAGCCCCTTGGTCCATCCCTGGGGGAAGCAAGAGTGGTGACTGGATCAGATGTGACTGATCTAAAGCCCCTGGCTGATGAGTCTTATAGCTCATCCTAAGTGAAACGGATCCACCTTGTCCTTTCACCAGTCCCTTCACAATTTCTCTCTGTCCTTCATTTGATTTAAGGAAATTTTTGTCTTCTTCAGGTTGTCTCTTGCCTTTTGAAGGACCTGAATGAGAAGAGGTTTCATTGACATGAACGATTAGAGAAAATCAGAGCTCAGTCTGTGAGCTCAGCAGGGACAGACTACTCAGCCCTGCCATGTGAGTTGGGCCTCCGAAAAGGGATCAGCTCAGTAGCTGGAAAAGTCCTTCCAGCAGGCATCCCTGTAACTCAACAGCCAGAGAAGCTCCTGTCATCTCTGGGGATCTACAGAGTGGGACCAAAGGAGCCCCAGGCAGAGCTGTCAGGGCACAAGGGACTCCCTGGAGCTGCCCCAGCTCTCAACTCAGCCCCAGCCAGGGCCGTGGCTCGGCAGCCGCAGCGGGAGCACCTCAGGCTCCCAGGGGCCGGCAAAGGAGCCGCGCCAGGCACAGCCCCGGGCACAGCCCTGGGCCCGACCCCTTCCCTCTCTGCCCTTCTCCGTGTCTGCACAGCGGCCACGGAGGGACCAACTGGCATTTCCATGGAAAGGAGATGAAAAGCTAAATGCTCCTTCCTGCTCCCACGGACAGGGATCCTGTGGGATCCCTCTTGGGCCTGAGAACGGAGCAGGCCAAGATTGCCACAATGCAGCAACCTCGAGAGGGTCTTAAGGAAAACGGCACCTGAATGAGCTCTTGCCACATTGACAGGGATTATTCTGTCAGGAAAGGGACACTGAGAACTTGCCTCCAGGTTGCTCCAGGGAATTCAGTGCATCATTCACCAGGACTTCCAGATAATCCAAGTCGTTCTCCCCATCTAGAAGCAAATAGAGATGGGAACCATTTCCATTGCATGCTGGGATCCCCTTCTGCCTCAGAGAACCCTGGATACTGCAGGGGGGTTGGGGAGCACTGTGAGGGCCAGATGTGAATGGGCATGGCCAGAGCTGCAGAGGGGCCTGGGCAGCTCTGGGCTGGCTCCCGGCTATTCTCCACACTCTTTCCAGGCCATCATTTCCAGGCTCCACAATCCCTATAAGGGTGGTTGGACCAGCCAAGGTCCCCTCAGAGCTCTCTCCCACACACAGAGCAAACCCTCACTAAATTCAGGCCGTGACGGGCACGAGCAGGCACTGGGGAAGAGCTGCTGCCACAGCCACCCCGATGGCCCACACCGGCTGAGCACGCCACAGCAATTACCCCGTGTGCCCGTGCCTGGCATCGCCTCCCTTCCGTCAGCAGAGCCTGGCACGGAGCCACTGCTTCCTTCGGGGAACGCCGCCTTCCACAGAGCCCCTTGGTCCATCCCTGGGGGAAGCAAGAGGGACAGCTGGATCAGATGGAGCTGTTCTCCATAATGGAGGAGGCATCTTCAGGAGGCAATGCTTATAAAAGACATGGAAAAGGTCCAGGAAAACAGCCGGGCTTCTGGGTCAAGGTCAGGGCACTCCCTCCTCCAAACAGCCGCCACACCGGAGCTGCCGGGAGACCAGGCAATTGCAGGGCATCTCCTGCTCTGCAGGGCCCGTGGGGCATTTTGGGCACAGGGTCAGGGGATGCTCAAGGCCTTCCTGCAGAGGCCGGGGAGAAGCTGCAGCCAGGCCAGGCGGGGAAACAGCCCCGCAAGGCGTGAAAGCAGCAGCGGGGCAGCGAGGCTGCGATGGATCCCTTCCCGCTGTGCAGCCCCTGCGTGTCCACAGAGCATCTAAAGCCCCACTGATGAGTCTCACGGCTCAGCCTGAGGGAAACACTCCCACCTCGCCGTCTCTCCAGTTCCTTTAGGATTTGCCTCATGCCTTCAGATGGCTCCTGGGATTCCTTTTCACCTGGAGGTTGGTTCTTGCCTGTTGGAGGACCTGAATGGGAAGCAGTTCCATTTGACATGAATGGATTACAGAAAACCAGAGCTCAGCCTGTGAGCTCAGCAGGGACAGGCTACTCACCCCTGCCATGTGAATTTAACTTGTGTGGAACAACCAGCCCAGGAGCTGGAATAGTCCTCCCTGAAGACACTCCTGTAACTCAAAAGCCAGAGAAGCTTCTTTCACCTGGCTCTTGCCATGTTGTCAATGATTTCTTTGAGCACACATTTAGAAATACCTGCTGGTGATCCCAAGGACTCCAAGCCATCTTCTTGCCTAACTGCTGAAAGAGAATTCCCAGCACCCAGATCTAGAAGGAAACAGATGGAAACCATTTCCATTGTGTGCTGGGATCTCCTTTTGCCTCAGAGAACTGTGGCACTGCAGGGGGGTCGGGGAGCACTGTGGGGTCAGATGTCAATGGACATGGCCAGAGCTGCAGAGGGGCCTGGGCAACTCTGGGCTGGCTCCTGGCCGCTCTGCACACTCTTCCCATCCCTGTGCAACATCCCTGGAGAAACAGCTGGAGCAGCCAAGGGCCCCTCGGGGCTCTCTCCCACACCCAGGAAACCCTGGCTAAAGCCCTGGGGAAAACCATCCCTGACCCTTCCCAGGGAGAAGAGCCCGCTGGGCTGGGAAAGGTGCCCCAGGCCACCGGCTCACCTGCTCCCCGCGCTGGCACCGGAGCAGCCTGGGCAGCCCTGGCGTGCAGGGCCACTGCCAGGAGGAGGAGGAGGGAGAGGCGCAGAGCAAGGGCCATGGCCCCTCGCCCTCACACCGTCCAGCAGCTACTGCTGCACCCTCTGTCCTGACAACGCTGTTCTTTAAGCTCTGTTATAATCACTCTAGTACTCAGTAATCACTATCCAGTAAACTCTGTCCAGGAATCACTATCCAGCAATCACTGTCCAGCAATCACTGTCCAGAAATCACTGTCCAGAAATCACTGTCCAGAAATCACTCTCCAAACGCCACCAACTCTGACACCGCTGCCGCCGCCGCTGCTGCCGCAACAGTTGTAGTCAGGGACCGAGTGGTTGGTTGTTGTGGTGCTGTGGGACCACGGAGCTCTGTGACCTCACTGCCTGGGTAGGATTGTGAGGACAGAATACGCTTGCAGTAGATTTTGTTATGAGGAGACAGAGTTAGATCCCTAGGAAGGCTTTTCTGCTTAAAAGGAACGTCTTTCTCAAAGGCAGTTTCGATGCTTTCTTCCTCCCCCCATTACCAGACAAGTTCTCAGCCTGTCTGTCTGCACTGGGAGGACAGAGACAGGGCCACTGCGGCCCAGAGAGAGCCAGGGGAGGCAGCAATGATAGAGGAGCCTAGAGGAAAAGATCAGTGACTTTCTCAGGCCCAGTGCTCTTGTAGCTGGTGCAGAATTTCCTTTGTAAGCTTTTTACTGTTCTTGCCTTTGAAATAAACCTCTTTGAATTCTTTCCACTGCCTTGGTATTTTTGGGGCATACCTGCGTGTATGTTACTTTAGAGGGACTGTGTGGGGACAGATCTCAGGAGCTGCCCTTCCAGCGAGGGTGGCACGTCCCCCCACGCAGCTCTGTCCAATCTACTTGTTTTCATGAGAACTGATTTAGATGACATTGCACAAGGGAGATGTTTCATGGCTCTACCTGCAATATCAATGAGGGCCAAACCTTTCAAAAAAAACCCCAGGATCAGGCACTCTTACCAGGAAGAAGCACTGAAAGTCTCTGCCCCTCAACACCTTCCCACCTCGTGCGCCGTGGTCACTGCCATCTAAGCCGTGGCCTCGGAACTCCCAGTGCCAGGCTCCGGTTGGTGTGAGAAGCCACGGGCTCAGCTGTCCCCCCGCAGTGCCTCCTGTGCCCTCGCCAAGCCCGGGGCTGTGAGGGAGTGTTTGGCTCCATTCGGTGTGAATCGGTGTTCCTGCACAGTCTGCAGTGAGGTGACAAGTGCCGGGCTGCGCAGTTGTCAGACACAGAGAGGTGCAGTTTGCCCAGACACAGGGGGGCCGAGCAGCAGCAAAGAATCAGGAACCCCCGTTTTGGAAAGGCTGGGGACCCTTCCCCTGCTGGCCGTGGAATGGGGACAGTGTGGGCGTGTGGGGAAGGCTGTGACCCCCCGGCCCTCGGCACTGGGGACACGGGGAGGGACCTGCGCTCCGGGCAGGGGATCAAAGGGCTGCGAGCCCTGCGAAGGGGAGGGATCTCAGCGGGGAACTGCGGTGGGGTCTGCCTCGTGTTCGCATCAAAGTTTTCGTGAGCTGCTCTGGCTCTTGGCTCCTTCGGGAGGCTCTTTACACCAGAATTCTCATGGGAAAAGCTGCAGCCAAGGGCTGAGCGAGGAGGCCCCTTGTTGTGCCCCCCCGGCTCGTCAGGCTGCCCCGCGGCCCCTTCGCCACGCGGGTCCCTGGCCCGGCCGGACGCCCCCGGGAAGGGCCCCGCTTTGCCCCCAGCGCAGAGAGCCCGGGCTGAGCCCACTCGGCCCTCTGCGAACCTGATGGGGCTCCCCAAGCACCTGCCCAGCACAGGAGAGGCCCCAGACCCCCTGAGAACCTCATGAGGGGCCGCAGCTCCCTGCATGGCTTATGAAGGACCCCAAACCCCCTGCCTGCCTTAGAAGAAAATCCAACCCCCCCTGAATGTTCCTTGGTTGCTCTCTAGAGCTGTTCCTCAATGAATCCTTCCATGAAGGGCTGCTGTATGGAGTGCAGTCCAGTCCCATGCTTAATTTTTCTAAGGCAATTCATTACTGAAAACCTTGGCAAATGTCTCCTGCAAATTTATCAGATTCCAGGGTGTTACCCTGGCTGCCCTCTCAATGCACCCTTCAAGCAGAGGGTGATCACAGCTGAGTTACTCCCCAGGCAGTCAAAGCCTGCATTAGGGAGTGTCTGAACAGGGGGCTCAGCACCCAGGATTGGTGATTGGCCATCAATTAGGTCCCATCGAATGCCTCTTTAAGAACCTTTGTTTTGCCTCCAGACATTGCTTGTCAAGCTATGCCCCTGAAAATGCTCTTGATGGCGTCCCTCTTTTCCCATCCTCTTTGAGGAGGCCCAGGCCCAGAAGGTCCCACTGCAATAAAGGTGCCCTCAGCCCAAGGACCCTCACCACGGGCTCCCCCAGCCCTCGGGGCCCCGCTGCTGGTCACAGGAGCCCCAGCCTGGCTCCTGCCTGCCCACACCGTGGGCATCCACGGCTGTGCCCGGGCACAGCAGCTCAGCCAGGGCTGGTGGAACCGCACAAACCCTGGTATGCCAGCTCTGTCTCTTTTTATTTGTACAGAAAAGCTGACCCTGAAAGCTCCCGCTCAGGGTTCTGTTGAGGGCTTCCAACTCATTTCCCTGGGGATGAACCATCAGCTGTGGATGGGGGACTTAGCCTGTGGGCTCAGAGGTGGATGTGCCATTAAAAGCTGGTCAGACTCAGAGCTGCTGCTCCAACTTTTCCGGCTATAGACATCTTGGGACCAGCCACCGGCTTTCAGCTTTTCTTTAAGGATGTGCCTGTGGAGAGAGGAGGTGTCTGAGGCCCAGCTGTTGGTGGCACACAGGGACTCTGCTCCCCAGCAGGGCCCAGAGCTGGCAAGGCTCAGCACCACGGGGGGAGCTGCTGGCACAGCATGGCCAGGGGGACACCTGCCCCTCAGGGCACCAGCGAGCAGGGGGATGGCTCTGGGCAGGGTCCCTGGGCAGGAGCGGGTGCCAGGGCACGTCTGCCTTCTGAGGCCAAGCTCGTCCCTGCTCCTTCTCCTCCACACCTTGCTTGGCCTCTGCCCGTCCTCCTGGGGCTGCTCTTGTCCAGGCAGGCTCAGTTGGAGCCAGCACTGGCTCCGGTCCGAGCGGGCTCCCCGTGAAAGGCCCAGCAGCTGAGAGGCAGTGACAGCACTGCACAGCAGCAGAGCCCTCAGCAGAGTTCTCTGGCCAAGGACTAACTGGCCGCTCCCCAGCAGCCAGACTGGGAATGTTCCATGGCTCTGAGCTGCCTTCAAAGGAAGCTGTTGGAGGGGGAGAGCAGCAAACAACTCACCGTTTTCTCACCCTCCAGCACCAGATTGCAGCACAGCACAACATGATGGCAAGCTGCCCTCCGAACATGCTTGCCATTATCACCGTCAGACAGCGTGTTCCCCAACAGAAACCTCTGCCAGTGCTCTCCTGGATATCGGGAGCACGTGTTGTGGCACCGGCTGCTTCTGTGGGAGCAATTGGGAGCGTCAGCCCGTCCTGGGCACCCCTGCTAAGCTGACAGCACGTTGGAGACAGCCAGGACGTTCTCTGTTTCTCTCAGTGCGGGTGCCTGGAGGCTCCCAGTCCTGGGGACTGGCTGTCCCACCAAAGCAAACCCAGAAGGCCGGGAGGAGAGCTCGGGGAGCGGAGCTGCTTGAGCAGTCACTCCTTTGAGGGACACGCACACAACCCATCCCTGCAGCAGGCAGTGCCAGCCCTGACCCTCCCATGCCCCTCACTGAGGGCCCTGAGCTGGACTGCTCAGTACCAAACTCCCCTGAGTCTCCTCAGGATAATTAATCTGTTCTGTTATGGTCTTCCTGCCATGACGGGCATGAGCGGGCACTGGGGAAGAGCTGCTGCCACAGCCACCCCGATGGCCCACACCGGCTGAGCACGCCACAGCAATTACCCCGTGTGCCCGTGCCTGGCATCGCCTCCCTTCCGTCAGCAGAGCCTGGCACGGAGCCACTGCTTCCTTCGGGGGACATTGACTTCTCAATAGCCTCTTGGTCCATCTCTGGGGGAAACAAGAGGGACAGCTGGATCAGATGGAGCTGTTCTCCATAAGGGAGGAGGCATCTTCAGGAGGCAATGCTTATAAAAGCCAATAAATTATCCAGGAAAACAGCTGGGCTTCTGGGGCAGGGTCAGGGCACTCCCTCCTCCAAACAGCCGCCACACCGGAGCTGCCGGGAGACCAGGCAATTGCAGGGGATCTCCTGCTCTGCAGGGCCCGTGGGGCATTTTGGGCACAGGCTCAGGGGATGCTCAAGGCCTTCCTGCAGAGGCCGGGGAGAAGCTGCAGCCAGGCCAGGTGGGGAAACAGCCCCGCAAGGCGTGAAAGCAGCAGCGGGGCAGCGAGGCTGCGATGGATCCCTTCCCGCTGTGCAGCCCCTGCGTGTCCACAGAGCATCTAAAGCCCCACTGATGAGTCTCACGGCTCAGCCTGAGGGAAAGAAACCCACTGTGCCCTCCCTTAAGTTCACTCAGCATTTAGTCCAGAAGATCCAATGCCTCCTGGGACTTTTTGTGTCCTGGAGGTTGATTCCTGCCTCTTGGAGGACATTAACAGAGAGCAGTTCCATTTGAAATGAATAGATTAGAGAAAATCAGAACTCAGCCTGTGAGCTCAGCAAGGACAGACTACTCACCCCTGCCATGTGAGCTCGGCTTGTACAGAGGAATCAGCTCAGGACCTGCAAAAGTTCTCCCTCCAGACACCCCTGTAATTCAACAGCCAGAGAAGATTCTGTCACCTGGCTCTTGCCATGTTGTCAATGATTATTCTTTGAGCACACATTGAGAACATACCTGCAGGAGACTCCAAGGGACCCAAAGTATCTTCCATCCAAGCTGTTGGAGCAGCATTCCCAGCACCTTCATCTAGAAGCAAACAGAGATGGGAACCATTTCCATTGTGTGCTGGGATCCCCTTCTGCCTCAGAGAACTGTGGCACTGCAGGGGGGTTGGGGAGCACTGTGGGGGCCAGATGTCAATGGACATGGCCAGAGCTGCAGAGGGGCCTGGGCAGCTCTGGGCTGGCTCCTGGCCGCTCTCCACACTCTTCCCATCCCTGTGCAACATCCCTGGAGAAGTGGCTGGAGCAGCCAAGGGCCCCTCGGGGCTTTCTCCTGACCACAGGAAACCCTGGCTAAAGCCCTGGGTAAGACTACAGCAGGAAGTGCCATAACCATCCCTCCCAGCAGACACCTGGAGTCTTGCTCTCACCATCTGCCTTTTCCCCAGGAAGGACAGCCCTCACAGCTGTTTCCAAAAACCTCAGGATAAAACAAACTCTCTAACAGTGTCTTTAATATTAGAAAGCAGACATTACTCCATTACAGTTTTGGATGCAGGTGGGGTCACTCCCCCAAAAACACAGGCACTTTTAAAACATTTTGCTATTTATAAATTTTAGTAAGCAAAGAAATAGTGTTCTTAGGCTATAAATTACATAAATCACTCTATTATTAGTATTCTATCTTCTATTGGTTATAGATTTCTCACTTGTCATGGTAATTAGTCCACATTTTCAGTCCTCCTATTATCTTTTTGCCAGCTAGAGAAGGTTTCAATACACTCGCGTGTCCACAGAGCAACTAAAGCCCCACTGATGAGTCTCACGGCTCAGGTTTTGGGAAAGGACCCACCTCGTCGTCTCTCCAGTTCGGTCAGCATTTGGTCCAGAAGATCCACTGCCTCCTGGGATGCTTTGTCTCCTGGAGGTTGGTTCATGCCTCTTGGAGGACCTGAATGGGAAGTAGTTCCATTTGACATGAACGGATTAGAGAAAACCAGAGCTCAGCCTGTGAGCTCAGCAGGGACAGACTACTCACCCCTACGATAGGAGCCGGCTTTGCGTGGAGGAAGTAGCCCAGAAGCTGGAAAAGTCCTCCCTGCAGACACTCCTGTAATTCAACAGCCAGGGAAGATTCTGTCACCTGGCTCTTGCCATGTTGTCAATGATTATTCTTTGAGAGCACATTCAGAAATATCTGCAGAAGACTCCAAGGCAGCCAAAGCATCTTCTATCCAAGCTGCTGGAGAAGCACTCCCAGCACCCTCATGCAAACAGGGGTTTGAAGAAGCAAACAGAGATGGAAACCATTTCCATTGCATGCTGGGATCCCTTTTTGCCTCAGAGAACTGTGGCACTGCAGGGGAGTTGGGGAGCACTGTGGGGGCCAGATGTCAATGGACATGGCCAGAGCTGCAGAGGGGCCTGGGCAGCTCTGGGCTGGCTCCTGGCCGCTCTGCACACTCTTCCCATCCCTGCAGGAACAGCTGGCCCAGCCAAGGCCCTGTCAGGGCTACCACCCAAACACAGTAATGCTTCACTAAAGTCCTGGGGAAGACTGCAGCAGGCAGTGCCAAAACCATTCCCTCCCTGTCCCGGGACAGCTCCCACAGCCCAAGGGGACAGAGTCAGGCCCTCTCAGGAGGCACAGGAGCCCCTGCCCAGTGTGGGGGCCAGGGATTGCTCTGGCCCTCGGCTCGTGGGAGGGATCCCGCTCTGGGCTGCTCTGGTGCCTTGGGCCCCTCGAGACTCAGGGCCAGCTCCGGGAGCAGCTGCAGCGGGAGGGACCTTGGGGCCAGAGTTCCGTTTCCAGGGGCTGCAGAACGTGCTCCAGATGCCGCGAACCCATCGCGCTTTCAGCTTTGGCTGCTGCCGTGACGGGCACGAGCGGGCACTGGGGAAGAGCTGCTGCCACAGCCACCCCGATGGCCCACACCGGCTGAGCACGCCACAGCAATTACCCCGTGTGCCCGTGCCTGGCATCGCCTCCCTTCCGTCAGCAGAGCCTGGCACGGAGCCACTGCTTCCTTTGGGGAACGCCGCCTTCCACAGAGCCACTTGGTCCATCACTGAGGGAAACAAGAGGGACAGCTGGGTCAGATGGAGCTGTTCTCCATAAGGGAGGAGGCATCTTCACTATATAGGGTATATCCTGGTTTGCTGTGCCCGTGGGGCATTTTGGGCACAGGCTCAGGGGATGCTCAAGGCCTTCCTGCAGAGGCTGGGGAGAAGCTGCAGCCAGGCCAGGCGGGGAAACAGCCCCGCAAGGCGTGAAAGCAGCAGCGGGGCAGCGAGGCTGCGATGGATCCCTTCCCGCTGTGCAGCCCCTGCGTGTCCACAGAGCATCTAAAGCCCCACTGATGAGTCTCACGGCTCAGCCTGAGGGAAACACACCCACCTCGCCGTCTCTCCAATTTAGTCAGCATTTGGTCCAGAAGATCCAATGCCTCCTGGGATGCTTTGTCTCCTGGAGGTCGGTTCATTCCTCTTGGAGGACCTGAATGGGAAGCAGTTCCATTTGACATGAAGGGATTAGAGAAAAAGAGCTCAGCCTGTGAGCTCAGCAGGGACAGACTACTCACCCCTACGATGGGAGCCGGCTTTGCGCAGAGGAATCAGCCGAGGAGCTGTAAACGTCCTCCCTGTGGACACCCCTGTAATTCAACAGCCAGAGAAGATTCTGTCACCTGGCTCTTGCCATGTTGTCAATGATTATTCTTTGAGCACACATTGAGAACATACCTGCAGAAGACTCCAAGGGACCCAAAGTATCTTCCATCCAAGCTGCTGGTGAATCAATTCCAGCACCCTGATCTAGAAGCAAACAGAGATGGGAACCATTTCCATTGCAAGCTGTCATCCACTTCTGCCTCAGAGAACTGTGGCACTGCAGGGGGGTTGGGGAGCACTGTGGGGGCCAGATGTCAATGGACATGGCCAGAGCTGCAGGGGGGTCAGGGCAGCTCTGGGCTGGCTCCTGGCCACTCTCCACTCTCCACATACTCTCCACATACTGCCACAACCATCCCTCCCTGCCGTGGGACAGCTCCCACAGCCCACATTAGGGTCTCTCAGGAGACACGTGGAGTCTTGCTCTCACCATCTGCCTTTTCCCCAGGAAGGACAGCCCTCACAGCTGTTTCCAAAAACCTCAGGATAAATCAAACTCTCTAACAATATCTTTAATATTGGAAAGTAGACATTACTCCATTACAGTTCTGGATGCAGGTGGGGTCACTCCCCAGAAAAGACAGGCACTTTTGAAACAATTCACTATTTATGGATTTTAGTAAACAAGGTAATTAATGTTCTTAGGCTGTAAATTACATAAATCTCTCTATTATTATCTTCTATTAGTTATAGATTGGTTATAGATTTCTCGCTTGTCATGGTAATTAGTCCACATTTTCAGTCCTCCTATTATCTTTTTGATAGCTAGAGAAGGTTTCAAAACACTTGCATGTCCACAGAGCATCTAAAGCCCCACTGATGAGTCTCACAGCTGAGGCTGAGGGAAAGGACCCACCTCGTCGTCTCTCCAGTTCGGTCAGCATTTGGTCCAGAAGAACCAATGCCTCCTGGGATGCTTTGTCTCCTGGAGGTTGGTTCATGCCTCTTGGAGGACCTGAATAGGAAGTAGTTCCATCTGACATGAATGGATTAGAGAAAACCAGAGCTCAGCCTGTGAGCTCAGCAGGGACAGACTACTCACCCCTACGATGGGAGCTGGCTTTGTGTGGAACAACCAGCCCAGGATCTGGAATAGTCCTCCCTGAAGACACTCCTGTAACTCAACAGGCAGAGAAGTTTCTGTCACCTGGCTCTTGCCATGTTGTCAATGATTTCTTTGAGCACACATTGAGAAATACCTGCTGGTGATCCCAAGGACTCCAAGCCATCTTCTCGCCAAACTGCTGAGAAATAATTCCCAGCACCCAGATCTAGAAGCAAACAGACGGGAACTGTTTCCATTGCGTGCTGGGATCCCCTTCTGCCTCAGAGAACTGTGGCACTGCAGGGGGGTTGGGGAGCACTGTGGGGGCCAGATGTCAATGGGCATGGCCAGAGCTGCAGAGGGGCCTGGGCAGCTCTGGGCTGGCTCCTGGCCGCTCTCCACACTCTTCCCATCCCTGTGCAACATCCCTGGAGAAACAGCTGGAGCAGCCAAGGGCCCCTCGGGGCTCTCTCCCGCACCCAGGAAACCCTGGCTAAAGCCCTGGGGAAAACCATCCCTGACCCTTCCCGGGGAGAAGAGCCCGCTGGGCCGGGAAAGGTGCCCCAGGCCGCCGGCTCACCTGCTCCCCGCGCTGGCACCGGAGCAGCCTGGGCAGCCCTGGCGTGCAGGGCCACTGCCAGGAGGAGGAGGAGGGAGAGGCGGAGAGCAAGGGCCATGGCCCCTCGCCCTCACACCGTCCCGCAGCTACTGCTGCCCCCTCTGTCCTGACAACGCTGTTGTTTAAGCTCTGTATAGTAATCACTGTCCAGTAATCACTGTCCAGTAATCACTGTCCAGCAATCACTATCCAGCAATCACTGTCCAGCAATCACTATCCAGCAATCACTGTCCAGCAATCACTCTCCAAACGCCACCAACTCTGACACCGCTGCCGCCGCCGCTGCTGCCGCAACAGTTGTAGTCAGGGACCGAGTGGTTGGTCATTGTGGTGCTGTGGGACCACGGGGCTCTGTGACCTCACAGCCCTGCTGTGACCTCACTGCCTGGGTGGGATTGTGAGGACACATCTCAGGAGCTGCCCTCACAGAAGGGGAGCATGTCCCCCCACACAGCTCTGTCCAATCCACTTGTTTTCATCAGAACTGGTTTATGTGACACTGCACAAGGGAGAGTTTCATGGCTCTACCTGCAATATCAATGCCAAGTCCAACATTCAGCTCTTGTCAGGGGTTCCCACTCTTGCAGGCAGCACCTGCCAGCTCTTCCCCCGCCACGCCGACACCGAGTGTGTGCTGTGCACTCCGTGCCAGGGTTTGGCCCATATTTAAACAGGGAAGGACTCTGTGCCGTAATTCCTAAAAACAACCCAAGGCAGGCAATCAGGGCAGCTGCAGAAACGCCAGCACCGTGGGCCCGTGATCCGTCCCTGCCTGCTCCATCCAAGTGCTGGGCCCTTTGTTCCAGCACAAGGCTTAGCCAACACCAGCAAGCAATGAATCCATTGCAGACTGGACTTCCACGAGATTCAAGGAAAAAGGCTGGCTCTGCCTCTATTGCAGTTTAGGCTCCCAGTTCCCTTGACAGTTGCAATGGCATTTGCATTCCGGCAGCCATGGGCTTTGGGTGACTGGAACAGAGAAACACCAGCCTTGGAAAGAGATAACAAGCTCTACTGCAGGGAAAGGAATGTATTAAAC
Organism: Myiozetetes cayanensis; assembly: GCF_022539395.1. Taxonomy (NCBI): domain Eukaryota; kingdom Metazoa; phylum Chordata; class Aves; order Passeriformes; family Tyrannidae; genus Myiozetetes; species Myiozetetes cayanensis. The sequence goes on along the minus strand of NW_026087632.1, from coordinate 367,250 downwards.
ACCAACAGTTTGTGGAAAAATTAGAGGGAATACAGATAAGAATAGGCTGCTGGTGAAACACAGACATTACAAGGGATTTTCTAAATACCTGGGGCTGGAAAACTCTTGCTATGCTACAGCCATACTCAGAATTCAAGCAGACATTTTGCCTTCTACTCTTGTAATTCAAGTGTCCCATATTTTTCTGTGTCTTCCTCTGGGATATGTCTTGAATCAGAAGGATGTGGGGAAAAACAACTCTCCTTAGTACTGACCAGGAGCCTGCTGGCTTTGCTCCCAATTTCTAGCTCAGTGACCAAGGTTTGCTTCACTTAGGAAAACTTAGATGTCTGAGACCTAAATGCCAAATCTTCATTGCCATGAAGCAGGAATATCCCAAGTAAGCAGAGCACAGAACTGACCAGCTCTGCCCCAACCAGTTTCAGTCATGTCCACAGATAACTGTGGGTGGGCTGGAGACAACAAAAGGAGGAACAGAACTGATAGGACAACCAGGCCTGAACATCCCCAAAGGGCAGCGTCTGAGCAGTGTGAGTGTGCACGTGCAGCCTTATCCACCTGTTCGTCATTACACTTGCCCAGTTACCCTGTTTTCCTTTAGTTATTAATCTATTAACTCTAATTTCATGGCTGCTGGTACAACACGTGATGTCTTCCAGGGAAGATGAGGAATGACTTACTTGGTTTCTATATCCCTGGCTAAAAGCAGCAACCAAATGCTACTTTCTTGGTAACTATGCAAGCCTTACTCCCAGCAAAGGATTACACCTGTTGTAGGCTTTTAGCACTGGACACAGAAGCCTTTAATCCATTTCACTACCTGACAGAAGCAGATACTTCAAGTTCCTAAAGCTTGTTAGCTTTCAATGATGTTGAGTTATTCCAGTCTCTAAAAAATGCATTTTAAAGATGTTAATGATAACAAAAGGCATAGTGCTAACAAGGCTTAGGCAGATTTTTTTGCAGCAACTTGCAGTACAAGGTAATGAAACCGTGAATTAAAATGAGTGAACAAAACCAAAAGACATAATTCTAAATGAAAAATTAATAATTTTCCACCATAAGGAACTTCCCTTGTGTTGAGATTAAAAACTGTTCTAATTAGAGTAACTAATTAGTGGCTGGATTGGTTCAACATCTCTGAGAATTAATCACTCAGGAGCAGCTGAAGTCAAGACTAAGGTGTTTCAACAAGAGAATGTCCACATTTTACAGACTTCTGTAAGAGCCAAGTCCACTGGGAAGGCTTTTATTAGGGATAAATTGTGCCACCAAACGCTGACATAGAGCATTTCAAAATGTCCTCAAGTCTTTAAGGAGGCAAAAAAACCCAGTGGGAATTGAAGACATCTATGTTCCATGTAAATTTATTGACCTCAAGGAGTAAAATGTTCAGGACTGGATTGTCATGATGCCTTTGAATGTGGAAAAAAACCCCCAAAACAACAACTAAACCCTCAATTTTTACCTGTTAGCAGAAACTGTAAGATCTCTCTGTTCTCTCAGTTCTATATTTCAGACTAAATAATGCAGTCCCCACTGGTTTAGGGGTAAACTCCCTACAATTAGAAGCAAAGCATGGGCAGGGGATACTCATGAGTCTTCAAGTTACAAAATACATTTGAATGGTCTGTCTGTGGAGACACTTCTGCCATATTTCACCAAATCTTGTTAACCTAAATATCAACTAAATCAAAATGAAGTGTTTTTTTCTACGTCATGCCGAGTTATCAGTATGAGAAACAAAGTGTTGCTGCCTCTCTCAAACGATTTTACTTATTTCTAATTTGTAGATCGTTCACTTGAGGGATGGAGGAATGCTGCATTTTTGAAAAAAAAAAAAAACCCAACAAACTTTTGCACCCCTCCTCACTTATCTGATGGCTGGGATTGACTTCCTCGTTGCAGCACTCTGGCAAAGGCAGCCCTCCATCACCAAATTTGGATTTACCTCTCGCAACCTTTGCGAGCAGGACCTCTGGAAAAATAACCTTTAAGTGCTGCTGCTGCTGCTTCCAGGCGATTCTTGCGGCTGGCAGCGCCCGAGCAGAACGCAGCAGTCGGGTGGTGTTTCAGCGCTGGATGTTTTTACTCGCACAGGCGCCTTTTTTGGGTCTTCAAACCCCACCTCGTGACCCGCTGGGGAAGTGCAGGAGCCACGGCAGCGCTGCTCGCCCGTGACCCGGCACACCCCGACAGGAGTTCCTCACCCCGAGCATCTGCATCCAGCAGGAAAACGAGTCGAATTACACCCCACAGTAAAGATCAACACGAAATTTAGCACCCGGACTGATTTATTTCATAAAAGCCTCTCCCGCACAAGGGTAAAAACTGCATTGTAGCTGTCGAGGCACCGTGATTTAAGTTCGTTCAACACGCAAAGCATCAGCCCTGCCCAGTCAGTAGCTGGGCCATTGTTTGATCTGCTCGTTGCTCTCGTGAGCGCTCAGGCACAAGTTCCCTTCTTGAATTTGTGATAAAAATGACTATTTTGAAGCAAGGCAGGACACCAGACACACAAGAACCTCGTCATTCCGACTCTATAAACTCTTACAAAATCGTTACGAACGGACAAATCTTCATTTCAAACATTTCTCAAAAGAAAGTCTGACAAGAATACTCGGTGCATTCACACGTTTTTATTGATTTATTTAGATACTTTATTTTATTCAAAAGGTCTATCCCAAAAATCTTGTGAAAATTAAGAGACGCGGAAAACAAATGGTGTGCTTGAAGTTTGATTTTTAAACACATTTCTGTCCCCGAGCTTCGTGTTAGTCCTGATGACTGTGATATTGCACACACAGTAATGAGCTGAAGGACCACTTCCCCTCCTCTGAAAGGCTCTGATGCTCCTTACAGACCCTCTCAAAACCTTAAAAAATAATCAGTCAGGAATATAGCCAGAAAGGGTATTTTGATCAAGTAACAAGGCACTAACATAACACTTCCAGGTCAGACTGCAGAAGGAAAAAGGGGATAAACCCCAAACGCAGAGACAGAGAGAAAAATACTGGCAAACTTTGTCAAAAAACACATTAATTCAAGACAGAGCCCCAGCAGAAAGGTGGATCTTTTTTATTATTATTATTTTTTTGCCTTTTCCAGTGCCAAGCAGCAAAGTCAGTGGCTTGGAAAGCAGAATCACTGACAAGGGTGGCTGATGGAAAAGACGCTCCCCCCCATCGAGGAGAACAAATTCATTCCTTCGGCAGCTCACGGAGGTCGCAGCAAAAGGGTTTGTTTAGTCTGGAGGAGGCTCGGAGGGACCTCATCGCTCCCCACAGCCCACAGGAGGGGGTGGGCGGTGAGGGCTGTGGTCTCTGCGGTGAGAGGGCCAAGGCGAAACTGGCCTTAAGGAGAGATTCGGGTTGGACACAGAAAAGCCATTCGCTGTTTGGGTGGCCGAGCACTGGCAGGGCTTGCCTAGGCGAGGCAATCACCATCCCTGAAGGGGGGAATGGATTTCAAGCGCACAGCCGGCCGGGCCGCGCTGAGGGGGGCGGGCAGGGGCGGGGGGACGCCATTACGGAGCGGCCGAACGCGCCCGAAATAAATGGCGGAGCCGGCAGGGCGGGGGCGGGAGCCCCGGCTCGCCGCCGGCCAATCGGGAGCCGGAGAACCCCCCAGGGGGGCGGGACCTCGGCGCGGCTCGGCCAATGGGCGGCGGAGGCGGCGGGTGATGGACGGGCGGGCGGGGGCGCGGCGCCCTTCCTGAGGGGCCGCAGGAGCGGCGAGCGGAGCGGCCGCGACTCCATCCAGGGCCGCGGCGCTGAGGGCGGCCGCGGGGAGCAGGGCGAGCGGCGGGGCCGGGGAAGCGCAAGGGGCGGGGGACCGCGCTAGCGCGGTCCCCCGCGCTGCCCAACCCGGCCCAGGCCTCAACCCGGCCCCTCCGCCTCAGCCCCCTCACCGGCGCCTCCGCCCGCTGTCCCCCTGTTCCCCACCAGGCCGGCGGGAAGGTCGGAGGTGCCGCCCCGGGGAGCCCCGGGCCGGGCGGGCAGCAGGTGAGGAGCGTTTCCCCGAGGGGGAGCGCCGCGGGGCCTTGGGGTGCTGGAAGGGCCGCCACCACCGGGCAGCGTTCCCGGGGCCCGCCGCGCTGTTCGCGGCCCTGTGGGTGGGTGGGTGTGGGGGGGGGGATGGGGCGCTGCGGCCCTGCTGGGTTGGGTGGGCTGGTGGCTCCCCAGAGGGCGAGGGCAGCAGGTCTTTAATGGGTGTGCTCGGCCAGGGCTCTGTTTGGCCTTCCCAGCGTGGCTCGCTCTCCCTTGCAGCTTCACCCGCTGGCGCCCCGCGGCCCTGGCGCGCAGGGATGTGCTCGTGGGGGGCTTCGTCGTGGCACAGCTTAGGTGGAGGTGTTACCCAAACTGTGTTTTTATGACTTCGCGCTGTGACTTCCCGTGGAGGCATCTCCAGGCTCCTCTCCGAAGTCATTCCAAACCCGCCCTGAGGTCTCTCCCTGTGTGTCACCTGCTCCAGGTGACCCTGCCTTGGCAGCGCGTTGGACTGGGTGGTCTCTCCAGGGTACCCTTCCAACCCTGATAATTCTGCGACTCGTTTCTCGTAGGACTGAAAACTCAACCTGATGTTCGAGGTTGTGATAATCCTCGTTTAGAGATCTGCCTTTCCCGCCTTGCCAGTGCTCTCTTTATCTGTGCTGCTCTGCACTTCGCTCCTGTGACTCAAGTGCAAGTCTGAACTGGCAGGGAAAATTTGCTGCCCTTAAAAATGCACGCACGAACCCCGTTGGGATGGTGATGCTCAGTGGTAACGATGGGGCAAGCTTAATCCGTGGCAGAATTTTTGAGAAAATCAATCTGTCCCTTCAAAAGCGATAACTTAAATAGTATTTACGAAATAGGGCATCTTCTTCTTCCTCTTTCTTCAAGCATCCCCAACTGCCAGGGGCCTCACCAAAACAGTTATTTCCTGGTGTGCAGATGGACTTTAACTAAACAGCTGTATTGTGATATTTTTATAACTTTACATTTCTAATATAAAGTTACTGGTTGTAATTTTTTTTTTCTCTGAGTTTTGCTCCCAAGTTGTGCTCTGCATATCTCATCTCACATAGGTCACGCTGGGAAGTTATTTTGCACACCAAAACTGGAGACTTGGCCAGAGGAAGCTTAGATAAAACATCAGATCACTTGCTGTGTTTTTCTCCTCCAGTGACCTGTATCCTTATCTCACTTTCCTTTTGATAAATGCCTCCTGTATTTTCCTCTGTTAGTAGCAGTGGAAAACATCAGTTCATTTGCAGAGTAGTGAAAGGCTCCCAGGACTTACAAAGGGCAGTAGATGTTTAATTATGTTGCCAATTAATGACATAGCACAGGAGTCTTGAAATATTTTTGTGCACTAACTTTGTTGTTTGCTGAATTTTGGTAATTCCTATAATAACAGGTAACTTTATGCAGAAAAAGCCTACTTAGCATGTCCTAAGAGACACAAATCTAGGGAATAAATACACATTTGTGTATTGTATATTAATACACATTTCTCTATCTGGAGCAGGACCAATAACCAAAGTGATGGTTTCCTTTCAGAAGGGCACTGAGGCCTCTCTGATGTTTGAAGCTGAAGTGTACCTAAATTTACTTCTTTATTGACAAATAACTCTGTTTACATTCTGTCCCCTGAACTGACAGAGGTGTACTCAAAAACAGGATCTGTGAAAATCTGACCATTTTAGTGCAGTAAAATCAAGGATGTGTAGGGAAAGATGCCAAGATCTGTGTTACTTTGGTTCTCTGTTCATACTAGAAATCGTTAATTGTGCTCACAAACTTTACTTTTATGCAGGAGATGGGCAGTAGTGAGTTCTCATTTCTTTCAGGCCATGGTTCCTGGATATTTATATTCCACCTGTAACTACAGGGTTAGAAAAATAAGTGAATGTCAAACATACTAATTAAAAATGTGGCAAAACAGTAATATTTCATGTGATAATTACTTAAAGCCAGAATGCTCTGTGTTAAAGCAATTAAATATAATTTGGACATGGAAATACATTTTTTTTTCCTAAAATCTAATTGAGACACTACATAAATACATTATTGGTGGCAATTAGTGCTATTAATCTTGCTGTTGTGTGGAAAAAATTCCCCAAAACACCATTGTGGACACATATCCCTGTCTGGGTATGTGGACTTTAGTGCTGAATTTTTAATTTTGGGGCATAACCAGGGGTGCCTGGACATGGGCTGGGAGGTGTCACGTTCTGCTTCCTTGGCCTGTTTTCAGTGCAGGTGAATTTGCTCAGCACAAAGTTAAAAAAAAAACACCAAACCCAACTAAAAAACCCTAAACCCTCTAATTTGTTTCGTTTCCCACAGGTTTTTAACTTAAAGCTTTGACTTTTCTGCTCAGTTTTTATCTGCTGAATTTTTGAAGCTCGGTTCAAGCTTTACTAGAGTAAAACAGCCTTCTCAGGTAACCAACTGCTCACAAATTTACAATTACCAAGTGATCTTTTCCCAGGAGGATGTACCAGGGGGATGTATTTCCGTGTCACTGAAGTCCTGTTTGTGCAGGAGCTCTTCCTTCTACAAATTCACTTTCAGCTTTAGGTGGTTTTTCTTCTGGGTTGCAAAGTGGACAAAATACCTGGGAGAATAAAGCATTTGTCTTGGAGGATCACACTGAGAGGAGACAGGACTTCTGTCCTTTGTGCAAATACACCTTTTGTTCCCTCAGCAGAGCAATAAATAAAATAATAACTCATTTGAGTTATTTTTTTTTTCTCTTTCACAGGTTGGACAATAGCTTAGGAGTGCTGATGTTCCACTGTGGGCTATTAAACAAAACCATGCAAATTCTTGAGACTTTTTTTTTTTTTTTTTTTTTTTTTTAAATTCTTATGTAGTTTAGGATCATTTAAGAGGTTTTAAACTTCCAGGTAGCTCAAGAAAACCAGGCCAGCCTTACTTGAGAGCCCGTTGAGAGTCAGCTGCTTCACTTCTGGACACAAATTGGGAGCAAGGCTCTGGAAAGACAAGCACATAATATTGTGGCAAAGGAAAGGTACAACCCAAAACTGAATATAGAAGAGGAAAAATTTTCACTTCATGCTAAAACTGTGCTGATTTCACTGAGCCTGTTTAGGGAAGAGGTGATGAGGTGTGTCTGTGGTAACGCTCCAGGGGTAGCTGAGTGGAATGAGGGGAAGCAATATCAGGGATAATTAAGTTTATATCAGACATGCTGCTCCCTTTCTTCCTGCAGTCCACACCAGCTGAACACAAAACCCAAGGAATGAGCAAATTTGAGTTATGAGTCTGCAGTGAAGTCATTTGGATGCTTGGCACGGGCTGAGAAGGTGGCAGGAAGTTCCTGGGATTCAGGAAGTGTGGCTTCAGTGCAGGGAGTGCTCTGCAATCCAGGGGTAAAACTGTGAGGAACTGGTGTCAGTGGTGTTCCTGTAAATCCTGGAGCTCCATCGTGTGGTGGGAGCTGTGCAGGCTCAGCCCTGGGGGGGTGTTGGGCAGCTGGGGCTGTGTAAGATTGTGCAGCTCCACAATCCCAGAGCCATTTTCTCCCCTTTCACTGCATTGGGATTTTAAACACGTGGTGACAGGAAAAACAGCACTAAGAAACTCAGCTTTTACCAAGGAAGGCAAATTAGCCAGGTTGTTTTTTTTTTAAAAAACTTACCTCTCATCACAGCTGAGTGATTTTTGCTGGAGGAGTGACCCTGAACTGCTGTGCTGCACTGGGTGTGACATCAACAGCACGGGGAGCTTTGCAACACCAGGATGAGAACATCCCACCCCAGGAGAGGCTGTGCCAGCAGGAGCATTTATCAGGACTCCCTGCTTCTGCCTGTGCCAGAAACCCTTGATGCTTGCACACAGCAGACCCCCAAGGAGACCTGGCAGGTCTCATCTGTAAAAGGACATGGCATCTTAGGTGATGCAGCTTGGAAAGAATATTACACACGAGTTAAAAACTCCCAAAGCTGCAGGGTTAATATAAAGCAGGATGCTCATTAGCTGGACTTTGCAGGAATACACAGTAAAGAGAAGTAAAAGCTGAAGGTAACCTGAACTCCTTCCAAAAAAGAAGATTTTTGACTAGAATTTGAATTCCTTTAATTATACACCCCTCCTATTATTACTGAACTTCCAACTGCTATCCTGTTAGTGTGCCCTGGGCTCGTGCCCTGCATGCACTTCATGATCCCAAGGCACACTAACAGGATAGCAGTTGGAAGTTGAGTAATAATCATTTTTCAAGGACATTTTTAACCTTAAGTAACAGCCCATTCAGACCTTTATTAGATGAAAGGCTTTTGTTTCAGAAAGGGGGAAGGAGGCAGATTCCTGTGCTGCAGGTACTGAACAGGAAAATCGAGTGGTGGCAGTAGGAAATGATTTAGAATTTCCAGGAATAAAATTTTGATAGGGAACTCCTGCTGTCAGTGGAAATAAAAGCTGTTTGATGCATCTCAGGTTGGTTAGGTCTGCAATTAAATTTTGTCTAAAGGTGGTGAAATGCAACAGATCAGTTTTTAGGTTTCTTGCAATCCTTGTGTCCTTCAGGCTTCATTTTAAAAAGAAATCCTGAAGCAGTGCCTTACGTACTCTGTGAAATTAAAACAGGTGTGGCAACACCTACTGAATTTTTCAAAATGCTTCAAACATTTTCAGTAAATCACAGAACCACGAGCTTCATCTTAAAGTTCCTTCTGAAACTGCACGTGGGACTTCACCTCCTGGAGTCACCAAGTGACAAACTGAAGGTGCTGAGGTGGTGCTGTGCAGCTCAGCTCCCTGGCCAGGCCTCGGGGGAGGGATTGGGGCTTTCCAGGGATTCTGCTCAGCTGGTGAAGGTTTGGATGCAGGAACAGGGAAGTGAAAGCACTGTCACCTTCCCTGCTGGTTCAGGAGGATGTGATGGGGGCCGGTGCTCCTTAAGGGTTTGACTCTGGCTCAGAGCTGCTGTTGGGGCATCAGGACCAGGTGTCCGTGCTGGAGGGTGTTTTCTGATAGATGTGTAAGCTAACAAAAGCAAATAACGGGATTTACACCAGTTAAAGCAAGATTTTAAGAGAGAACGAACTTTCTCATCAATATTTGCATCAGGGATTCCAAAGCGAAGCGTGGAGGGGGTTGGGAAGTAATTTGATTTTCTCTCAGCTCAAGGAATAACGTCATCCCTTTGGATATTAATGCACTGGATCATGTGCTGGGTGTTCTGGCAAGGACAGGAACGTGCATTGAGGGTGCTCTTGCTCTGTCAAGGCTTTGTTTGAAGAGCAGTCTGAGAACATCAGTGTGTATTGGGGTGAGGTACCGGTAAAACATATTTAACGTTGGTAAAAACTGCTTTTCTCTAAACATTTTCAATCACCTTATGAATTAACCTGGACAAAACAATCAGTTTTCCCTCCCAGCCCTGTCTTCAAGCTGTCCCTGCTGTGGAGGGGGTTCTAAGTCACACCTCTGTCTGGCAAGTATTTTCATTTCAGAGTTCTAAAAGTTTTTAATTCAAGATGATGTTGAGCTGTTTTAATGTAGATATTGGCTTTAAGGTTACATCAGGAGCAGTTAGAGAAACCCACTGGCCTTTTGGTGAGGCAGTTTAACAATGTCAGGAGAAAGGCCATAATCATAATGAGTTTTGTTTCTAATAATCCCTGTGCACATGACTTGATGTAATTTAAGACTTAACAGAAAAAGCACAAGATAGTGCTTTTGACAGTACTTTCTTTGGAGCTATTAACTGTTAGGATGGGTGAAAACATCACTCTGTTTAATCAGAATTATAAATGTTAGGGCCTGCTCGTGATCCATGTAAATCAGCATAGCTATGGTCCTATATTTTATTTTTAAGTTCTAAAGAAGAAGAAATGTATGTCTGCCTACAGTGATCCTGACAGACTTTTCTTCTGCTTTCAGGTGAGAAGTTACATCTGTGGAACACAACCAGTCATTTAACAGGTTTAACGACTGTAGCTGCAGTGACTGCTACAACTTGCCAGCTGGCTAAAGGTGAAATGTATTTCAGTGCAAGCAACTGGTAAAATTTTGAAATTAAGGAAGCTTGCCTTTAAAACAGCTTTCTTGCATGACTGGGGGGGTTGAGGGGAATGCTTTTTCTGTGCTCAGGTTATAAATGCTGTCTGCAGGTAGTCAACTTGTGTTTCCTGGAACAACAGTCTTTCTACAGCAGCTCTGAAGATGCCTGCACTGTGGGATGAGGTAGTAGGTTGTATAGTTTTAGGGTCATACCCACAACTGGGAGATAACTATACAATCTACTGTCTTTCCTAAAGCAGCAGAAAGTCAACAATGGAAACTTCTCAATCTTGAGCTCAGTGTCAGATTCTGCTGAAATGCTGTCCTTGTAATGCTTATGATGGGAGAAAATACTCTGTAATAGCTGTGGGGAGTTGTGTTTAGATTCTGCAGGTTCTTGGAAAAGCTAGGTTAGCATTCTGCATTAATTTATCCTCTAATGAGTAAAAAAATGAAGAATAGACTGGTTCCTATATAAGTAATCCAGTAGAAATTCCTGATGCTCCAGTTGTTGTGGCGTTGAACGTTGCTCCGTGAAGTACCAAACATCCTTTAGAGTGGAACTGTGGTTGGCTGTGAGCTCTTTGCTGGAGGCTGTGCTTCTCTGTCAGAGTGAGGTAGTAGATTGTATAGTTGTAGGGTAGTTATTTTACCCTGTTCAGGAGATAACTATACAATCTATTGCCTTCCCTGAGGAGTAAAACAAACTGCGACCCTTTGCAGTCAGTGATGCAGGGAAAATACTCAGGGAGTAAAAACAGATAAATTCTGGCTTGTGAAGTATCAGATTAATCAGTGCCAGAATGTGCAGGATTGACAATCAGTGTGACTGGTGCAACCCCCAAATGATTTATTTGACTAACATGACTTTTCTCCCAAGGTAAGTGGCACAGTGCTGGCTGGAGATGGAAAATATCCCTGTTCCTACACAGAGAGTGAACACTTCATAGAGGGGAAATGATTCCAAACCAGTTGGGCTTTGAATGTAAAATATGGGCAGCTCAAACTTGTACATTGTGACTTAAACTGTTCTGACACCCCAATTTCTATATTGCATTAAAATTCCATGACTCCCAACTGCTTGGAAAAAGTTGGAGGGAAAACTTACAATTACACTTTATTAATAAGTCTACTTGTTTTTCTCCAACTCAGTTTAATACAAAATCGAAGTGGCCAGTTCTGGGCCAAAACTGATCCCTCACCTTTTTGGGGGAGTGTAAACCTATGGAGTTTGAGCACCCAAGAGCCAGAACTCTTCTCCAAGGTGGTGGTTGTCTTATAAGCAGACTTTTCAAGCTTACTGCATTCTTTTCCTCCTGCAGTTTTACATGTACCCAGTCTCTAAGTGCTGCTGCACTGGTGTGCCCAGTGAGCCCCTTGCTACAGCAACAAAAAACCCATGGAAATGCTCTTTAAGATGGCAAGTTTAGCTTAGTCAGAGTGAAAATGGAGCCATTCATGAGTGGTAGAACTGGTCAACCACTGCTTGGTAAATGCTGACAGTGTAAACGTGAACTATGTGCCCAGGCCTAAAAGGCAGAAGACCCAAAGCAGCTGGTGAGCTAAAGCACTTCACAGAGCAGCTGCTGAGTGAGAAGAACTGCAAAAAAAGGAAGCATTGGGCTCCTAGGAAGAGGTAGTAGGTTGCATAGTTTTAGGGCAGGGATTTTGCTCACAAGGAGGTAACTATACAACCTGCTGCCTTTCTTAGGGCTTTATTATAACACCGGCACCACTTTGGCTCCAGCCTACAAACCTCTGCAGCTCTGGCACGTGGAGACAAAGGACAAGGTGTTTCCAAGCGTGGTGAGGCTTAATGAGACCTGTGTGTTGGCAACTTTGGTCCCAAACTGAAGCGTAGGACCCATAGCTGGAATGCAGCGTGGTGGAACACTGCATTTTGGGGGACACTGGGCTGGGATATCCTTGGATTGTGGTAAGTAAGAGGCTGTGTTGGGAAGCCAGCTCTTTCCAGAGGAAGCTTGGAGTTCCCCTGTGGTTAGGATGGAGGTGGTATGAACTTCTGAACATGGAGACACTGATCCTGTGTGCTCCCTAAACCACCCCTTCCTTTGGTTTGCTGCATTTCAGGTGGGAAAAACCTTCCCCAAAAGAACAAGATTCCAGCTCAGCCAAAAGCTGCTGCTTTCTCAGCAGGCATAGGCACTCCTAGGAAAACAGGTTCTCAGGGCTGGATGATTTGCAGTCTTGCAGAAGGGAAGTTTTCAGTTAGAAATGATGCTTTGTCTCTCATGGAATTATTAACGAGTCCATCTTTTGCACTGCAGCAATAGCTCAGGGAACTGTGGGATACAGAGATTTTAACTGCTGAGCATCTTGGAGCAGGAATATGTTGTGCCTACACCAGCCACTATTTAAACTTTGGCAAATCAGAATCCTAGAGGGTAAACATGTTCCTGTGCTTACATTGAACGTCCTGTATGAATTTAACTGTACATTTTTTTGATTTCCTTAATAAAATACAGCATTTTGTGCAACTGGTGGTGAATGGCCGTTACTTTCTCCAAAGTAAGGGTGAGAATTTTACAGGAAAACAGTGCCCACAGAATTGAAATAAAGTCAAGACCGTTTGGTTTGTACTGTAATTATAATTATATGGTGTTAACTGGAATAAGTGTTCATTATCCTGGTGTTAACTAAAACTTATTCTAGCATTAACTTTTGTTAAAGAGCTTTGGTACAACACTTCACTGGGGATGGGGAATTCTCACTTACAGCATTGCTGATGAGTGCACACTCTGCTTGTTCTGGAGCCGATTTCTGAGCGTAAGTTTAAGTTGCTGCACAAAAATCTAGACTTGACTCTTAACTGCACCTTGTTTTTTACATGAATGCAGCTGGTAAAGTAAGAAAAACACCAGTAAATTTGATTCTAGAGGTACAAAATGCCTTAAAGGCTTTAATATACCTGACATTTTATAAGGGGTATGCTTACAAAAGATTTAAATTATCTGTGCTACCCACCCCAGCTATGATCCTCCCATTGTACCAGATGCATTTCTAAAGCCCCTTCCATGAGAAAGAGAAACAGAACCTTAGGTCCTGGATGAAAATGAGTAGCTGGTTTATGGCACATTTGGAGTAATATGCAAGTTTTAGGGTTGATTGACCTATTTTTGCCCTGTTCCTCTGACAGGATTAGCTCTTAGTGCTGCTGGATTTCTTTAACTGTGCTCAGAAAACAAGAAGTGGAGGAAGCTTTTAATTTGTTATTTTCTGAATTTACATTTCTCTCAACGTTCTCAGAGCCAGTGTGTTGTTAAAATCAGAGACCTTGATAGAGTCCTAAGTGTGTCTTGGGCCAGAGTACCTGAGTTTGGGGGTTAATGTCTCCATGTGCTTTCAGTGTACTGGGATAAGCAGATCCTGCAGAGCCACAGCAGTATCAGTTCATCTTTTAGAACAGTTAATTAGTTCCTTTACCCAGGGGTGCTGACCCTTGACCCTCATCTTCCTCCTACTCATTCCCTTACGTGTAAATGCATTTATTTCCTTGTGGTTTCCTTGTAATTGAAAGCAGCTTGATTTAAGTGATAAAGCTCAAGCCAGAAAGGAATTAGGCTGTGGTTGAGCAGTCTTGTCTCATCAGGTTATTTCTCACCTTGACTGACTTGTGGGCTCCACCCAGTAAATGGCATCTGCTCAGCAAGGTACAGGATTGGTTTGCCTTTTTCCACGAGGGGTCCAAGGATGAGGTGACAACCCAGCAAGGGTCCTGCTAATAAAGAAACTGGTTAAAGAATGCACAACAAACAGTGCAGGAAGGTTTGCAGCAGCAGTAGAGACATGTTTACCACCCATGGTGCAGTGATTGTGTCATGGTGGTCTTGGAAACATTCCAGTGTTGCTCCAAAAATAGAATACATCTCCAGTGCAGATCCACATCCCGGGAGAATTGTTTGTGTTCTCTGCCTTTCCATGCAGAGAGGTGTGCTCTGAAATCTACCTGGTGGTGAGAAACCTGAGACCTGTTGGGCTTTTCCCATCCTTGTGCTTCCAGAGGGGACTCCTGGTGCTTGGGCCATGGCCACAGTAGGTGAACTTGGGGCGTTCAGAATTCTGGTGTTGAGAGCAAGGATTGTGGCAGCCAAGAATTGCTGTTACTCTCTATTTCCCAGATTTATTCTATGATTCTGTAGTTCGTGCTGTGTGGAAGGTCAGAGCTCCTGGAGAAGAGCTGCCCCCAGAGGTACATCCAGCAGTTTCACCCTCCCTGGAAAGGGTCTCCTTTGCTGGGCTGTCCCAGGTTGGGTGGGGGATTTGCATTCTTAACCATCAGTTTTGGTTTGTGCTGTGTCCAGCCTGTGAGAACAGATGCACAAAGTCAGCCTTTGGCTGATGAACGTACCGAGAGGTGTCAGCAACGCACACTAAGAATTACCATGTTCTGATTTGATTCCTTGATTGCCAGATCCAGTACAGGGGTTGTTTGACGTGCCATGGCACAGGCTGGGGGGGAATGGATGGAGGGCACCCTGAGGGGGAGCCCTTGGGGGTGTGGGTTGATGAGAAGCTGGATGTGCCCCGGCCACCTTCATGGACAGCCCAAAGACCCCCCCGTGCCCTGGGCTGATCCCACAGCGTGGGCAGCAAGGGATAAGGGGGGATCCTGCCCCTCTCACGTGAGACTCCAACCTTAATGAGGCTTCCCTGTGTCCAGCTCTGGGATCTCCAACAGCAAAAGGATGTGGAGTTGCTGGAGCAGGTCCAGAGGAGGCCACGGAGCTGGAGCCAGGCTGGGAGAGCTGGGGGGGTTCCTCTGGAGAAGAGAAGGCTCCAGGGAGACCTGAGAGCCCCTTGCAGGGCCTAAAGGGGCTCCAGGAGAGCTGGAGAGGGACTGGGGACAAGGCATGGAGGGACAGGACACAGGGAATGGCTTCCCAGTGCCAGAGGGCAGGGAGAGATGGGATGTTGGATATTGGCAGTATTGGGTTAGTGGTTGGACTTGATGATCTTAAAGGTCTTTTCTAACCTGAATTATTCTATGATTCTGTAACATCTTGATCCCAAAAAGCTCTTGTTGCTCTCTCCTCAGTAATAAGTGCATCCAGGTGGCTCATCTTTTTGCTTTACCAAGCAAATTATAAAATATCTGATATATACAAAAAGAATGAGAGAGGAAGGCAAGTCTCAGATCCACGGGTCAAAAGAGACCACTGTGACAAGTTCAGCTTAGTATTGGTGCTTTCAGCTGAGACTCCCAAAAAACTGAAAGCCCTCAATTCCAGAGGCACCAATGTGTGATGTGGCCTTCAGCCCTCGAGCTGAAGTTGTGTATTTAATGTCATAGTTGTGTAAAGATGAGTCCTGACAGGAGCTACTGGAGGCATCAGATGTCTGGGTATGCATTGTTGCAACATGAGAAATCAGATTTGTTCTTCCTGCAGAGATGGTTTTGGTGGAATTGGATTTTTGGACTAGTTCATTTCAGACACTTAAAACCACTCCAGTGAAGAGGCATTGGAAAATCAGACACAGTTCTATTTCAGCCTGTTGTATTAATGCAATCTGCAAAATAAAGCCATTACAAGCCATATAATGCTACTAAGGACTGTATTTTTGGAGACTGAAAAGGTCCTTTCTGAAATAGGAGAATGTTACTGAAAAAAACCCACTCCTTTGACATTCAAACTCTCCCATATAGATGATTTCAAGCTGATTAGTTAAGCCCAGCACAGCATAAAACCGGGGAGAAGGATCAAATCATGCAAGTCCCAGTTCTGTGAGGGAGTTTGCTGCTCCCTGAATACCTCACCTTATATATTACACACCCTTTAATACACTCCAGCAACTGTAAATTGAAAAAGGAGCAAGCAGTGGAAAATCCGTCCCAGTATCCCAAAACACTGTCACACGTGAAACCTCACCCCCACCTGGAAGTGGCTTCTCCTGCAGCAGCTCCCTAAAACGAAGAGGGATGAGGAAGGAAAAGAAAGAGGTGTAGTCTGAACTTCCCAACTCCTGCAAAAGTAAATGTGTGCATGACCGAGCTGTGACTGATGTCGCCGGGTCCTGCTACGTAACACTGAAGCGTGTCCTGCCAAAACAAGCAGCCAAAGGCTTTCCTCGGTATTTATTTTAGAAAACAGTAAGACTGAGGCTGGTTTTAGAGCCTGATGTAACGCCATCCTCAATGGTTTCCTCATCAGCTGGCAGACACTGCCCCGATTGCCTTATCAGACGTGCTGTGAGGATGGGGGTGATGCACAACTGCAGAAACCAGTGCACAGACACACAGTAGACAGCACATTTTCCTCAGTTTAGGGCAAAACGAGAGAGGTCAAACCTAGTCAGACCAGTGCAAAAAACCTAAAGGTAAGTGAAACAGTTGGAGCATTAGGCATGAGAATAATTAGAGAGTGGAGAGAACTAGAATATATGAGTATGTGAAGGATGAAATTCAGGAAGTGTTCTTGTTAAGATGCTGTTAAAAGGTTTCAGCTGTCACCAAAATGTGCAGTGGAATATGTAAAACTATTGTGGAGGTAGTTCAAGTGGGTGAATTGCCAAGGAGCAGCTCTGGAAAGCTGTCCTTTGACAGGAACAGACATGTTTAAACCTGGTTTCAGCTGAGTCAAAGGAAATCCTTCCCTTAAATCTCAGAACAGGGTTTCACTTTGAACTCAGAATAATTCTCCCACGGGTTATTCAGAGAATCATGAATATCTCGAGCTGGAAGGGACCCACAGCGATCATCAGGTCTGACTCCTGGCCCTGCCCAGACACCCCAGCAGTCACACCCTCCCTGATTCCCCCTCTATCCTCTTCCCTTGGTTTTTGGAGCAGCACTCTGGTCCTGTGGCATTCAGAGCCTGTTTCTGGATCCAGGTGTAGCACAGCTGTACACAAAGCTTTCTGCCTTCTCTGCCAGCTCATGTCACTGTTGGCTCACAGATGGATATCCCAGGTATTTTAAGACTCCATTTAGATGCAGCTGTGACAGGAGCCACATCTAAGCTGCTCTTCAACAACATTTATTAGTTTTAGGGTGGCTACTGGGAGTGCAAGTATTAAGGAACTGGTCTCCAAAAATTCAAGTCCAAAGTGCTGATCAGTAAATTTGATACTGAGCAGGGGGTTTCACTCAGTGGACAGCAGTACTGGGCTGATCCCTGTGTAATCCCTCTCCAAGCCAAACAGAAACATCAACATCAAAATTGGCAACAGAAAATAATCCAGTGGTGGTTTTAAATCCGGTCCAAATTCTGTGACTGATCACAACAAAACATTTCCTGTGCATCTCTGCTCTGGAGCCAGGCTGGGACAGCTGGGGGGGTTCCCCTGGAGAAGAGAAGGCTCCAGGGAGACCTGAGAGCCCCTGCCAGGGCCTAAAGGGGCTCCAGGAGAGCTGGAGAGGGACTGGGGACAAGGCATGGAGGGACAGGACACAGGGAATGGCTTCCCACTGCCAGAGGGCAGGGATCAGATGGGATATTGGGAAGAGATTCTTCCCTCTCAGGCCCTGGCACAGGTTGCCCAGAGAAGCTGTGGCTGCCCCTGGATCCCTGGAAGTGTCCAAGGCCAGGCTGGATGGGGCTCGGAGCAACCTGAGGTAGTCCCTGCCCGTGGTGGAGGGTTGGTTAAATGATCTTTAAAATCCCTTCCAACCCAAACCATTCTGGGATTCTCTGATTCAAAGAGCCTTCAACAGCAGGAAAAAAAAAAAAAAGTAAATTGTCAAACAGCCACATTTCATAATTCCTTTCTGTCCTTATTTTGAGACAGACCCAGAAGCAATGAAATCTTTGTTCATCCCTGATGCACTGGCTTTTTCTACAGTGTTTTAAAAATGGTCCTGAAAAGAAAAAAAAAAGAAGTGTTCAGCAACCCAAATATCAAGAGATTTTTGTGCAGGAGAGAATATTTCATGATAGGAAGACATGAGAAAACTGAGCAACTGGTGCATTTTCATGCTTTGATACAACCAGCCTGTGCCATCTCTGTTCCAAAAAGAGTTCACTACATCTGGTTAGGAAAGAGTTTAGTCTTCTCAGATCACAATAGGTCTTTCCTAAGTGGAGTAGGATTCCATAAAAAATTAATCTAGAGGCCATAAATATTGAAGGCATTGCAGGATGGATTTGGGTCTTAAAATGTCATTTTTAAGGGAAGAGAAAAATCCAGGAACTCCTGTCTTTCCTCTCCTCTTGCCCATTCCAGGCTGGAACTGTTCCATCAGTAGGTGCAGTACAGGTAACAGAGGTTAATTTTCCAGCACCAAATATGCTCATTGCTGGACAGATAAGCCATGACAAGTGTTTTTCCTACCATAAAATAAGAGTTAGAAAACAACACGGTATTAAATAGCACTGAAAGGGCTGGCTGTCCACGAGCTCTGCTCAGCAGAGTGGTTAAAGATGTGGAGCTCAGTACACCCGGAAAAAACCCCACGGCTGCCCTTTGGCCAGAAAATTACTGAGCATCATTAAATGTGTGAGAGTTCCCTCTCAGAGCACTGCCCTGCACACCACAAACAGCTGGGATTTTACTGTGGGTTCCAAAGCAGATTTGCAGTATGAAGGTGACAGGTTGCTGGGCAGAGGTTGCACCTCAGTATTTTTCTCTGGCTGATTCATGGTCAGGGAAGAGGCTTCAGAAACGAAGCTGTTTCTTCCCCAGCAGAGATGACCTAATGAGACACAGTCACCAGATAAGGTTTTGCGTCACCATCTTTTATGTAAATTCTTTTTTAGGGCTGGTAAGGGAGTGTTACAGTTGGCCACTTCATGAAGGAAAACAAACAGACAGAGTTCTATTTTTAGTCTTCTGAGAATATAACTCACAAATGCCATTTTTTCCAGAGGTGATCCGTTGATTTTCCACATTTCTGCTCATGGTCAGCCAAGCTTTTAACACGGAATTGCATCTCGAATTCGTGTGGCAGTTACACACAAAATCTTTCAAAGTGTTGCTTCTGATACCTAACACAAAATTCATAGGTGGCTTCTTTTCCACATCTTTTTAGCATCTTTGAGAGCTTCATCAAAACTCAGTTAACTACAACAAAGCATTTTGAGAACTGCTACCTACAGCGAGGCAAGTAATCAAACCAAACACTGTTTACTGCCTAAACCAGGGTAAATATAACCCTCCCTCGGATTTTTAGATTCTTTACTGGACACATTTACTGGATCTGTTATCGCTCAGGTATTTTCCTTGTACAGTAGTAAAATCCTAAACAAATCTACACAAGATAAAATCCTAAACAAATCTATACAATCTATATCTATATTAATCTGTACAACACCAGTGTTTTAGCACTGTGCAACCAAACAAAAGTGATTTTGACATTTTAAGCATTGGAAGCAGCTTTACCTGCTCTCTGAAGTGTTGCTCCAGAATTCTTGTGCCAGGAAAGAATTAAAAAGGATTTTAGACACGCTGAAGACAATTCAAAGCATTTAACACCCCAAGGAATGGTAATGGATTGAACCCCTGTTCTGCCACCACTGCCCCAGTTCTTTGAACCTTTGGTGTTATGCATACAAAGAAAGTGCAAATGCAAGTGTGGGATGGTGGGAGAACTTTCAAAACAAATCAGTGTGGTCATGGCTTATGTTCTTCTTCTTGTCCCTCTTCAAGGAAACATGAGAATAAAAGTCACTCTAATTTTCCATTTGGTTTTTTTGCACATGAAAGAGGTCATGCAGGGAAGGGTTGTGAGACTGCCATCATGTACAGAATTAATTTGGTATTGCAAACGGTAACATCAGTGACCAGGAACCACCTCTGGCCCACAGAGATCCCACAGGCTGCCTGCTGGTCAGCAGGTACAGCAGCCTGGGTTGTTCCCACCTCCCTGCTGGCAGGTAGAGGCTGCAGGAAGCCGCCCAGACTCCGAGGAACTCGCTCCCAATTTGTCTTGGCTGGTGCCTGTGCTGGTTTTCCCTCTGTGTGCGTCACTGGGTGTGCGTTCCTCGATACCGCCAGCGATACACCCGTGTTTGG
Organism: Myiozetetes cayanensis; assembly: GCF_022539395.1. Lineage (NCBI taxonomy): Eukaryota > Metazoa > Chordata > Aves > Passeriformes > Tyrannidae > Myiozetetes > Myiozetetes cayanensis. The sequence continues at coordinate 347,265 of NW_026087632.1, read as the reverse complement.
AGATGGGTGTCGAGTTCCACGGGATGGGAAAGGGCCACAGGAAAAGTGTCCTGCCGAGGGGTTGTGCTGCTGTGGTGACGTGTGAAATACACTGCCAGTTCACCAGGTGAATTTGGTGAAACACAGTCCAATGCACCAGGTGAATTTGGCTAAAGGGGAGGGAGGAGGCACAGCCTCTGCTCCCAGAGACACCCACAGTGTCCCAGTGCCAGGAGTGGGATGAATTCACAAGTGCTCAGGAGCTCAGTAAGGAGATCTCTGGTGTGAGCAAAGGCAGGTCACAAGAGCAGAAGGGGTGGGGTGTGCTCAGTGAGACCACATCACTGTATTGTGAACCCCCTGCACCTCACTCCCACCCCCTGGAAGGGCTGCAGGACACCTGCACCACCCTCACTTACACACTCAGTGTGCAAAGAAATGAGGTTGGAGCCTGTGGGTTTTCTCCCTTATTTCCTCTGTCCCTAAAGGTGCTTTCCTCAAGACTTTGATTTCCTCCAAAGCACATAAAGCAAAATTGAGCCACTCTGGTGGCAGCAGCTCCCCACCAAAGTGCCTGGTCTTAGCTAAAAGCAGCATGGCATGAAATCTCCCTGCTAATACACATTTCCCAGCAGTTCTGGATCTGGAGCTGCCTTACTGATCTCATCAACTATCTCCACCTCAGGTGAGAGCTGTGGGAGCTCCATCTCACAGCAGTCTTCCAGCAGGACCTGTGGGCAGGCTCTTTCAGCATGGCAAGGGGAGGCAGCAAAGCTGGGGCCTCACAAGGGGCAGCACGATGGAACCACCTGGTCGGGGTTTGCTCGCTCCCTTTGGTGGTTGTCCCACCATCAGGGAAGGCCACCATACAAGCTGAGGAGCTGTGAGCCCCTCTCTCCAGCACAATCACCAGCAAAAGTGAGGAAAAAACTCCCAAACAAACCCAGACCAAGCTTGTGATCCGCCTTTTTGATGCCATCACTGCCTTTCATCCTGTTTCTGTACCCTGAGACAGGACCCGAGCTCAGACAGCTACAGGCACTGGGGAACATCTGCCTGCTCCCAAACATGGTGGTTTGCACCCAAACTGGGGAGCACAGGATGTGCAGACAGCCCCTGACAAGCAGGTTGGCAGGAAAAGCAGAGCCCAGGTCTCCTGAGTGGTAATCCTGCCTGCTGGGCATATTCCCTTCCCCGTGGCCTCTGGGCCACGCAGAGCTCATGTTGAAGCCTGCACAGGTTCTATTTTTCATGTTCACTAAAATTTGACTCAATTTGTGCCAAAATCTCTCAGGATTCTCCCTCCCCTGTCCCCCATGAGTTATGTTTCCTTGAAAAACCACAACCCTCTCCGAGTACCTTAGAAATGCACCATAAGCACTCAGCCAGCACGAGGCAGTAATAAATGAGGCAGAATTACATGCCAGGATGTGCTGGTGATAATGTTTTCCACTGAAGACGGGAGCAGTGAAATTTTCCAGCACAACAACAGAGGCCCTGCTCCCCCACCCCACGAGAAACACGAGTGGGACTTCACCTGCCCACCCCGTGTGCCCGTCCGGCCCCACACCGTCCCCATCTGCCCCGTCACCCGTGGGTGACGAGCTCGGCCAGCCCAGCACTGGCTGACCTTTAAATCCATCTTGTCTTGTCTGCGTGCCCAAGAGGAAATCACATGTGTGGCACGAGCCTGACCCAGAAATATTGCAGGGAGTAGGATATTTTGTGCGAATAAGGAAGGGCAGGGTCTGCAAGATGAATCACCACAACAATAATTATCCTGAGGAAAAACCTTGGAGGGTGGATTAACCGTGATAACTTGCCCTTTCAAGGTAACAACAATGCGAGCCGTCAGCTCTTCTCCTCGGTGGGGGACAGAAAATGCTCCAGCACAAAGCAGAAAAATAAAAATGACGGGAGTTCAGAAGAAGAGATTGCCCAAGGAGGCATCCTTCACTTCCCAACTGCCCCGGCTCCAGCCTGCCATTGTTATACAATATGCCACGAGAATTGCTTCAAACATTATTTTTAGCACACCAGCAGCTTTCAGTGAAAATAAATAAAGGGCCAGACAGTTGCTATAAAGACAGGAAATAAACTTTAGAAACTCTTTAGCTCTTGGCTGAGCAGGGCAACTGAATTACACAGTTCCTGAGCGTGCACGATAGTCTCAGATAAGATGAACTCTGATAGTTTTCTCTTTTCTTTCCTCCCATCAACCCAGTTATAACATCACCATCAGTGCTTTGTGACTGCTCCCCACCTAGAGCAGACACCAAGGCCAGGAACCCCAGGGTGCTGCAGTCTCTGCCTGCACCTCTGGTACGTCCCTCCCGTGGCTGTGCCATGTGCACACAAAGGGTTCAGAGCCAGCAGCTCCCATGAGCAGCAGCTGCAGTGCTGTGCCCATTCCCAGTCCCTGGAGGCAGCCCCTGTGGCCAGGACACATCCCCAGAGCAGTGTCCCTCTCCCTCCCCAGCCCACCCTGCTGCTCGGCTCAGGCACAGGAGCACGAGTTCCTCCTGAGGAAGTGGGAGAGCTCTGCTTGTGTCGCACCTGAACTGCTCAGAGGAGCTTCGAGCATCCCAAAGATGGGCAGAGCCGTGGTGGAGGTGAGGGAGGGAGGAAATGATTTTCCACCAGAGGTGGGAAGAGACAGCAGCACCTCCAGCCCCTGCAGAGCCCTGGTGAGGGCAGGTACAGCTGCCCAGGGGGAACATTAACAACCTGCTGCTCATCCAGCACCCCCTGCACTGAAGGAGCAACGAGTAAAAGCCCAACTCCATCTCCCAGTTGAAACAATATTCTAATATTTGTTCTTGAGCCAGCCTTGTGTTCAGCCTGGGCTAAATGCTCCAAACTACCATGTTGTCAATCAGAGCAGGTGGTGGGGAGGTGACAGTATTTTGCTGCCTTTCAGCTGGTCAAGGGAGGGGATTGTCCTGCTCTGCTCTGCCCTGGGGTGGCCTCACCTGCAATATTGGGGCAGTTTTGGGCACTGCAACAGAAGGAAGAGATTGAGCCATTGGAGAGTGTCCAAAGGAGGGAAATGGAGATGGGGAAGGGCCTTGATTTGAAGCTGTGTGAGGACACTGAGGGCACTTGGTGTGTTCAGCTGGAGCAGAGGAGACTGAGGGGAGACCTCCCTGCAGTTCCAACTGCCTGGGCAGGGGCAGAGGAGGGGCAGGACTGAGCTCTGCTCTGGGGGGAGCAGGGACAGCCCCCAGGGAATGGCTGGAGCTGTGTCAGGGCAGGCTCAGGGTGGATCTCAGGGAAAGGTTCTTCCCCCAGAGGGTGGTTGGCACTGAACAGGCTCCCCAGGGCAGTGGGCACAGCCCCAAGGCTGCCAGAGCTGCAGGAGGGTTTGGATGATCCTCTGGGGCACAGAGGGTGACTCTGGGGATGGGCCTGTGCAGGGCCGAGGGTTGGACTGGATGAGCCTTGTGGGTCCCTTCCAACTCAGCGTATCCTGGGATTCTGTAACCAGTTATCTGCCTCAAGTCTGCTCTGAAGAGCAGAGGTGCCACAGCCTTGTCTGTGCTTCAGCCCATCTGCCCCAGGGCTGGGGAAAGTGCTGGCATTCCTTCTGTGAGTGCTGCCTGCAGCGGGTGCTTCCCGGGGCAGGAGCTGGAGAGAAAACCCCCCCTGTGGTCACTCAAGCTCTGCGGTGCCCCTGGGCAGGACAGCTCTCTGCAGTGACCCCCCTGGGGCAGATAAACCCGCAAGTGAAAGCAGGGGCAGTCCGTGCTCCCTGCTCCGTGCTGTGCCCCGCTCGGCATCTGCGCTGGGCAGGGATGTGCTGTCAGACCGCGCCGAGGAAAGGCTCTTCCTGCTCCTCTGCGATTCCAGCTGAACCTCTGCCAGCAGCGAACAGAGCCACGGAAAGTGAAACCAGAGCACCGAGCGGGGAAGGAGCCTGGGGAAGGCGCTTCCCAGGCGCTGCTCCAGCCTGCAGCTACCACGGAATTCCTGTGCCCTCTGCAATCTGTGCAGTAACTCTAATAACAACGAGAAAATGAATAAAAACCTTTCCCCGTCCCAATGGTGTGTGGGTACCTTCCCATCTCGCTGCTCCTGAGTTATAAGGAGTAAGGAACTTAACCATTACTGAGCCTGCTAACAGCTCTGTGTGCCTCTGCCACCTCCGCTTCATCCTGAGCTAGGCTGCCAGCACCTTCTAATTGCTCCCCACCAGCCTCTCCTGAATACCTTGGATGTCTCCTGTTTGGAGGCAGGTCCATCAGCACTTGAGGGGTGGTCTGGGGGCAAGGTGAGGTCACATTATTTAAGCACTTTGCTTTCTTAGCTGTACACAGAGACCCTTCTGATTGCAGGAACATCCCTCCCCTCTGTTTTTAATTTAAGGTTTAACAAAATGATTTTCATATTTTTACAGCCCCAAAACATTAAAAAACCCCCACCCTTCAGCCACGGCCCCCCCAGCTTGGACTCAGTCCTGCCTCCCTCAGTGACAGAACAAGAGTAAAACACCTTATCAATGTGAACAGATCAGTTTCCCCTGTGGTGGAGTTGTTTTCAGCGTGCTGTGATGTGTATTACAAAAGCCAAAGATATAAATGATCAACTGGAAGCTCGAATTAATTTTTCCCCGTGTCTAAATTAGGAGGGTGAGTAATTGCCGCAGTAATCGCAGGCAGAGCCTGTTTATCAATGCCAGTGAATAATTGGCTATTAAACAATAGTGCACTTTGCCTTTGAAAATTCACAACACTCCAACAGGAAGCACAGGGCCAGTTTTATATTGGCCTGGTGATGGATGAGAGGAGTGGCAGGATTACAAACGCAGTTTGGGGAAAAGCTTCCTGCCGTGTCTCCCCCAGCAGCATCCCCGTGCCTGAAGAGCTATCCTTGCTGCAAGGATAAGCACACAGAGGGCTTAGATTACAGCATCTGAAGTCACAGGGCCAAAATAGCACAAGCCTAATTCTGTAATCAATCACTGCTGATCACAGGCAGCCCCGGGCTGTGCCCCGAAACCACAGGCAGGAGCTGCCTCTTGTTTTCTGGTTTTGTACACGCGCCCGTCTGCCACTCTCTGACCTCACCCTTTGTTCATCACAGCATCTGGCCCTCTTATCTTCCTTCTGCCCTCCCATTTTCCATGCCAAGCCTATCCTCTTCCCACCATGCTCCTCATCCCTTCCTCTGACGACTCTGGATCGGATCCCTGTCCTCCCAGGGTACCACCCTCCCTTCCCTGCTATGCCAACCCCTCAACTCCACCTGCTTTGCAGTGCCACCACTCCAGTTCTTTCCCCTCCTGGCTGATTCTGTGTGCTCACCCCAGGCACCCACAGCTCCTCCAGCTCCCAGGACCTCACCTGTGCTCCCTTCCTTGTCCAAGCCTCTTCCTTTCTCTGAGCTTTCTGGATCAGGAGCAGACACGGTGCAAATGGTTGGGGATCCCTCCTGTTCCTGCTGCTTCCAAGCCCTTTCTCTTGCCCAGTCTCTCCTCATCCTCCTCCATGCTTCACCCAAAGCTCTTTCTTCTCCTCCCAGATTCCCACACCCACTGCTGGTGCTGTCAGGTTCTGGTGTGACAACCCAACCAGTCTCTCACATTGGCATCTCCATATCCTCACTCCTTCAGTTCATCCACAGCTCTTGTTTGACTCTCTCAGTCACTCTGAAATGGTTAATCTGCAATATTCTCCACCTAGCACTGCTCTTCCTCACCTCCCTGCTGTGCAAATCCCCCTCTGCTCACTGCTCATCCAGATAATTCAATTAGTTTTTCCCTGCTCCTCTGTTTGCAGACCTCTCCTCCCTGTCCTTTCCTCAATTTGAAAAGTGCTCATTTACTTTCAGGTTTCATTTCAGTTCCAGTCTAGACTGTTCTCCCAGAGTCTGATTGAATTTCAGTTTTTCCCTCCTGAAGATGTCAACACAGCAGCAAATTCATTCTCTCTACCTCTGTACCATCACCTTCCCAAAGAAGCAGCTGTAAGATCCAGCTGAATCTGAACAAGTGTATCTGCAGCTCTGGCTGATGCAACTCCTGGCTCTCTTCTCCTGGCTCCCCTGTTCTCCCAGGAAATATGAGCTGACTGGTTTTCCTCACCTCTGGGGTAGGGCACTGGTCTGTTTTCCCTTCCAGTGGCATCTCCATGACATCTCAGTGTCTTTCATCTTCTTTCATCCCTTTTAATTCTGATTATCCTTAACTCTTTTCATTTAACCTTGAATTCTGCAATCTCCCCTTTCCTTTAGCATCTCCTTTCTTTAAGATGTACCAAAAGGTTCTTGATTTCCCTCCTGTCCTTCCAGACACTGGTCCATCCCATAGCTCACTGCAGTTTGTAATATCCTCGTGTTCCTCTGGAAGTTTCTGCCCCTCACATCTTATGGAAGCTTCTCTGATGGAGCTCTCTCATCTCGTCTTCTACCAAGATTTCAGTCAGCCACTTCCTTTTCATCTTCATCTGCTTTTAGCACAGCTGACCACGCTCTTCTCGAGCCCCTGTTCTCTGGACTCAGCCCCCATCACTCCCCCAGCACATTTGCTGAGCAGTTTTCAGCAGCCTTGAACAGCTCTTGGTCTCTTTTCTCCTAACCATGACATTTCCAAGGGAAAACCACCCACCAAACAAGCCAAAAACCCAAACTCACCTCCGTGCCCAAACTCGGTGCCCCCCTCTGTAGGGATGCCTCCTGTTTCACTGCTCAACTCCAGACCTGCCTTTTCCTTCCAAACAAAAAGTAAATAATAACAACAAAAGCTCTTTCTGTAGGATCAGCTCTTATTTAGATCTACTTTTAACTCAGGCTCATCCTGGCTAAAGCAAAGCTTGTGCCCACAGAGCCCCACCTGCCATCACTGACACCATGACCAGGTCTGTCCACGACCCACCACGGCCTCTGCTCTCTCTCCCAGTGCCCAGTTTATGAATCCTATAAGAGTGGTTTCATTCTCTTCAAAGTTTATCCACACTGGGTCCTTGCAAAAGCACATCATTTTTTGCTGAAAAGCCCTGGCTTGCAAAGCCCAGGGATCTGTGCAGGACTGGGGCACATGACACAAGAAAGATGTGGATGTCTTGGAACGAGTCCAGAGGAGGCCACGGAGATGCTCCAAGCCCTTTTGCTCTGGAGCCAGGCTGGGACAGCTGGGGGGGTTCATCTGGAGAAGAGAAGGCTCCAGGGAGACCTGAGAGCCCCTTGCAGGGCCTAAAGGGGCTCCAGGAGAGCTGGAGAGGGACTGGGGACAAGGGATGGAGGGACAGGACACAGGGAATGGTTTCCCACTGCCAGAGGGCAGGGTCAGATGGGATATTGAGAAGAGATTCTTCCCTCTCAGGCCCTGGCACAGGTTGCCCAGAGAAGCTGTGGCTGCCCCTGGATCCCTGGAAGTGTCCAAGGCCAGGTTGGATGGGGCTTGGAGCAACCTGGGCTGGTGGAAGGTGTCCCTGCCCATGGCAGGGGGTGGGACTGGATGGGCTTTAAGGTTCCTTCCAGCCTAAACCATTCTGTGCATCTTTGAAGATGGAATTATCAGAGTCCTTTTCCTACCACAAATCCATTACCAAACCTATAAATCCTCCCAGGAAGCTTGTCAGTCTGTGCCCCCTACTTGCTTCAAGTACAATGCTGACACCTTTCAAGCAGCCCTTACTCTCTGGTCCATAAGAAATTAATTTCACAGGAGCACAGTCTTCTGAGATGTCTAAAGGGTTTGTGTGTGCACTTGCTCCCCCCTGGCCATGGCTCCCAAAAGCTCCCAGGAATAATCCAGTAAAGGCTGAAATTTCTGGTGTCTTTCTGGGCTTTCCCTTCCAGTGAGCAGCACAGAAAACTCCCTCCCTGACGAGGGCAGTCACTGGAACCAGACCAGCAAGAACATGACTGGAAAGCTGTTTTAACCCAAAGCAGAAACCCAAGGTCATGTCTGGAAGTCCCTTTCAGCTCAGAGAGCAGACACCAAATACTTTGCTTTTCCTCTGTGACTGTGTGAGAGTCTTGGACCAACACATGAGGCTTCTTTGAAAAGTGACCAATTTTGGCAGGTGGACACTAGAACCATAAATTTAGCTGCTGAATGTCCTCACCTGGCCATCAGAGAGATGGTCCCACCTCTGGCTGCAGCAGGAGGACAGCACAAAACTTCAGCTTCCCAACACCAAGCCTGTTCATCTGGCTTGGCCCAGCAAGGTCTGCTGAAGCCAGTGAGGCCAGAGCCACCCACAGCCCCCAAACCCTTGGCCCAGACCCCCCAATAACGCCCAGCCCCCATGGCCTGGTCCTGATGTGCCTCCATTTACACCTTCCCTGCTGCACAAAGTACGTGCTCGGACTCGATCTCGACGTCTTCCTGGTCGTTGGACCCCCAACAGTTCACAATTATATGCTTAATACCTTTCAAGTATTTACTCCACAATTACTCTTTGGAAATGTATAACTGGAGGGCTGTGTTAACCAGGCCCATGGTAAACAGATGTGCTCCAAGTGTCTGTACAGGCAACCTTTCCAAAAACATGAATTAGCTTAGTCAAGCGTTTTCCACGGACGCATTTTTGACAGATCAGTTAATACTGTTTACATAATTTGAAACTAAATATTGAAGGCAGGCCTATTTTGCCTTACATCTTGACATAAAATATGTCTCTCTGTAGGTAGATAGGGAAATGTTCCCAGCTTTGCAAGGAGAGAGGAAATTATTGATAAGAGCCCTGATATCTGCAATACAATACACTTTTCAAGGGTTCACAGAATTCCCCCAAAGCTCTCCTATTAGCAAAGGCTGTTTGAACAAACTTGGCTGGAAAACAAAATCCAGTTCAGTACTTTTCCCCTTTTTTTTTTTTTTTTTTTTTGAACCTGCAGGGCTATTTTAAGACCAATTTTATGGTTCCAGTTTAGGCAATGGCTAAAACGGAAGGGAAAAAAAATGACAATATTTCATAATGTTTAGGTGGCTCGGCTCCTGACTCCCTCTCACACCATGATATCACCGTGGCCTCGTGCATTTTTGGTGACATCTTGACATCAGCCTTGTAACAGTGCATCTCCAATACTTGAAGAGAGGAAAAGGGAAGTTTTATTTTGGAAAAAAAGACAGGGTTTGAGTTCTATCATTTTAATTATAGATATATGGAGATTTTAATCTAGTCACAGTCTCAAAATGTCTTCTGCTGATTGCCAGATGTGTAAACATGTGCTAGCCCAAGGTCAGCCCCCGTCACAACAAAAAGCAGACCTGCCTCTTTCTGTGCCCTCCTCCCCATCATTCCACTTTCTCCACCCTTTCTCTCCTTCCTGCCACGAGCATGAGCTTGCTTCCCCTCATCTCCACATGATTTCCTCATGCTATTTGTTACCCCTTCCCACACACAGCTCTGTGACTCCGCCCTGCACATGGCCGGGGAGTGGACACCACCCTTGTTGTCCCTGGCTGTTCCCCACCCAGCCACACGCGCTCCGTGCCGGGCACATCCCCCAGGCTGTGCCATCTCTCTTGACTTGGGGAGAGAGAACCTGATGGCTCTGGAAATGCCTTCTTGGGAGTACCTTCTACAGCTCTCTGGTTCTTGCACTGCCTGGAAGACTGCCTCGTGTTTTCTGGATCAGATCCATGGTGTTTAAGACCTTTCTTTGGCAATGAATAATCTGCTTTGACGGTTCATCTTTTCACCTCTGTGTCCATTAATAAATGTGTAAAGGAAATGTCAAGTCTCTTTTTTTTTTTTTTTTTTTTAAGGAAAAAAAAGGCAAAAATAGTATTTATCTAAATGCACGTTGTGATAACAAAGGAATTTTTTTTTTTTTTTTTGCAAATGCAACGTGTTCCCCCAGCGTGTTTGTAACACATAACTTGCTTTGGGGCGGAATCAGAAAAGTCTCCCAAAGAACCTGTGTGGGAAAACAAGTAATTCCAAACAGTCTGGGTGAGCAGCATCCCTGTGAACAAATAGCTGTGTTTGTGCCTGTCAGGGGACAAGAGGTAAACAAAGAGAACGACAGGAGCCACTGAGAACCGGAGGTCGCTGCGTGACGTGGTGACATTTACATTGCTTGGAGGGAACAGAAGATGCACACCAGTGGGGTTCACATGCTCAGCTCAAAATGACTGGTGAAAAGAGGCTTCTGTTTCTCCAGGTCTGCTCCTGCTGTTAAGGATTGCTGTTGGAGAGAGCAGTTTACTTCAGATGTACCAGTGATTAGTTCCTTCTCTGGTACGCACAGCAAGGGCAGAGGTTCCAAACTCCAAGCACTCGAGGTGGTACCCAGGGAGGGGAACACAGCCTGCAGCTGTAGGCAGGGATAAGCCCAATCCCATTTTGGAATAACAGCCCCAAGACCAGGCCCAGAGTGTGCTTGCACGTGCCAGAGGAGCAGAGGAAGCCACAGCGAGCTCCCCACTCCTAAAGAAAGGGAGAAGTTCAAGGGATTTACGAAACAGCACATGAACAACCTCCAAGTCTTCTTGACTGTGTTCTTTTAGAATTGATGTTCATGTCTTCATACAGGGAGAATTCCAAGACCCAACCATACAAGTTTGCCCCAGAAGCAGGGCTGGGTGGAGCTCACCAGCTCAGGCTTGGAGCAGCTTCATCAACCCCTTACTTTGGTTTAATGTGAAGTATTCCTTGATCTGTGCTTGGATTAAAAAGTCTGAGCAAACCCAAACCCAGAGAAACCTTGGACTCACCAAACATGTTCTCAGGAGTTCCTCAGGCCGTGTCCAGCTCCAAAAGCCAGCAGATGTGTCAGAGGCCATGGCAGAGCAGAGCCTGCCTGGGTGCTCCCACACAGACACAGCTCTGCACCACACTGGCACAAACCAGCTGCATCTTCCGAGTCACTGAAGAGCCAGCAAACTCCTAAATCATCCAAACAGAACCATTCCAAAGCTCTTTCCTCACCCCAGCTCTTCTACTGGCTTCTAATCATCCCTCCCTGTCCCCATCAAGCTCCCACGGCCCTCTGAGCCCGTCAGTTCCTAATTAGGTGGAGCTGCAGGTAATTATCTCCCAGACAAGTGTCCATGCCTGAACTCCTTCTGCTCCCTGGCTTGACTCAGGGCTGGGGTCACCATCAGCCTGGCTCAGATGGGCCCTATCTGGAGGACACCTGGGGGTCTGAGCTTCCCTCTCAAAGGGTACAGCATTCCCTGGGTTTCTCTCCCTGGCCTGAGCTCACCAGCCACTTGTTTGCATCACCAAATCAACCGATTGATCACAACAAGGCACCTTTTCATCGCCACCAGGGTTCAAAACCCACCCAGATCTGCTCTGGAAAGCTCTGGTCAGGTGGCTCTCGCCCTTCCTGAGCTCTGACCTGCCACAGCTCCTCACAGATTCCCATCCCCGCTTTTTATTGCTCCTTTTGCAGTCCCACGGATACATCTGTAAACTGAGAAGCCACTGTGGTTGCTGATGACATGACACGTTGCAGGAGTGGGCCAAGGAGAGCCCAGGAAATTAGCAGGGTTTGCCAATCTTATTTATTTATTTATTGTGGGTTTTTTTCCACAGGCTTTTAGGAGGTAGCAGATTCTTAATACAGAGTGTTGGTATATTAACCTCACGTTTTTGCTACTGAGTTTCTGGTCTGACTTCTACAGGAGGTGTTTTGACAACAAAACAGTGCAGCTATGATTAGCCTGATAAAAGGGAGCCAGAGCTGGAGTATTGATGGTATGTGCATCTAGGATCTAGTTACAAAATGGGCTTTTAACCACATTTTCCCTTGTGAATTCATGTTATCAGAGGCCATCTTAACAAAAAAAAAGAAAAAAGACAGACAACCTTTCTTTTTCATTTTAGGTGGGTATGTTTCTTGTATTTCTTTATGCTTATGAAAAATGAGACATTAATAACCTTGACTGGAACCACACACTGAGCAGACTGTGCAAACTTCCTTGCTCAGCTTCAGTAACCCCTGCTGAGACCAGGAGCAGCAGTGACCCTCTTTAACTACTGGATCCAGTTGTGGTTTTGTGAGGGAGCCCAGCAGTCCCAAAGGATTGTGTCAGGACCAACAGACTTTTCAAGTTTTTTTTTTTTTTTTTTTTTTTTTTTTTTGATTTATTTATTTTGAGAATACATTTTCAGAGCTGATTAGCTGGTGTACTAAATCACTGCAGTGCCTAACCCCAAAAAGCAACCCTGACAAACAATTAACAATAGAAACACCATTGTGGCAACAAGTGATGGATGGCTCCAGGGTGTAGCTTGGGCCTAGGCTTTGTTCAGAAGAAAGTTGCTGCTGCTAAATAAAGACATGGGTAGTAAAAGGTGAGAGCAAAGAGATCATATCTGGAATAAAACTATTTGCTCTGCCTGGGGATATGTTTCCTCATAGCAACGAGCATCTCAGCAGAGGCAGGGGAGACCCATGGCTCAGGTCACCGGTCTGGCACCACAGAATCATGGAATCATGGAATGGTTTGGGTTGGAAGGGACCTTAAAGTTCATCCCATTCCACCCCTGCCATGGGCAGGGACACTTTCCACTTAGCACAGGTTGCTCCAAGCCCCATCCAACCTGGCCTTGGACACTTCCAGGGATGGGGCAGGCACAGCTTCTCTGGAGAGCCTGTGCCAGGGCCTGCCCACCCTCACAGGGAAGAATTTTCCCATCTCACTCTGCCCTCCTTCAGCTTAAGGCCATTCCCCCTTGTCCTATCACTCCACACCCTTGTGGAAAGTCCCTCTCCAGCCTCCTTGTAGGCCCCTTTAGGCACTGGCAGGGCCAGTAGAACCAAACCTCCCTCTGCCACAGCCTGGGATGGAACAGGTTCTCGAGGTTTCTTCTCTCAGCTATGGGTGAAGCACAGTGGAGAGCTCGCTGTTCTCTCCCAGGTCCTACACTCAAGACTTGTACGTAGGGCTGTGACTTCAGACCTGCAGAGACCCCGTGCCCTGTGCCCTGGCAGCCAGGAGGGACAGCCCTGTCCTGGGGGCAGCAGGGAGGGGATTGTCCCGCTCTGCTCTGCCCTGGGGTGGCCTCACCTCAACATTGGGGCAGTTTGGGGGGACACAATGGAAGGGAGAGATTGAGCCATTGGAGAGTGTCCAAAGGAGGGAAGGAAGATGGGAAGGGCCTGGATTTGGAGCCGTGTGAGGACACTGAGGGCACTTGGTGTGTTCAGCTGGAGCAGAGGAGACTGAGGGGAGACCTCCCTGCAGTTCCAACTGCCTGGGCAGGGGCAGAGGAGGGGCAGGACTGAGCTCTGCTCTGGGGGGAGCAGGGACAGCCCCCAGGGAATGGCTGGAGCTGTGTCAGGGCAGGCTCAGGGTGGATCTCAGGGAAAGGTTCTTCCCCCAGAGGGTGGTTGGCACTGAACAGGCTCCCCAGGGCAGTGGGCACAGCCCCAAGGCTGCCAGAGCTGCAGGAGGGTTTGGATGATCCTCTGGGGCACAGGGGGTGACTCTTGGGGATGGACCTGTGCAGGGCCAGGAGATGGACTCGATGATGCTTGTGGGTCCCTTCCAATGCAGCATATTCCAGGATTCCATGGTTCCTTGGAGCTCAGTGTCCCCCTGGCTGCCAGCTCACACCCAGTGAGTGCAGCATCACGGTCCATCCTGCCCGGTGCCTGGGCAGGGGCTGCTGAGCACACACCAGGTGGTCTCCCCTGAGGCAGGGTGAGCCAGGCTCTCCTCTCCCCCTGCCCTGGACTCTCTCCCTGGTAAGGTCAGAGGAGCGTGTTTGGACCAGGCCTGTCCCTTCCTGATGGCACAGACAGCTGTGCTTCATGAAGGGGCAAAAACTGCCGCCCAAGTTCCTGCAGAGAGGACACAAGGTTCTTCCAGGAGAATCCTGAGGGCTGGTTTTGTACCTGCAGACCCCTTCTCCTGAATCAGGAGCTCTGGGATTTCTTTTAAATCCTTCTAAGAGCATGGTTTCAAGTTCATTTCTATTGCCACAGGCAATTTTCTGATGCCTCCTTTTCTGTCATTGATTTCTAATTGTTGTCCTAAGTTTTGTGTTGATTTACCAATTTTCCTAAAACTTATTACTTTACTCTGTTAAGAGAAGTAGAATAATTTATCATAATACCTCCTATTGATTTTATTATGCAGATATTAGAATCTATTTATTAGAAAGAATAAAAATGAAGACAGTGTAAAAAAAGGAAGCTGGATATACATGCCCTGTAAAACAGGTGGTAGGTAAAGATTAGTTACTGCAGCCCACTCAAAAGGCATCATGGTTGAAAGGACCATTTAAAGTCTACAGCATTTTAAGTAATGATTAAAAAACTCTGAGAAACTTTGCCAAACAAGCCAAACTACCTCCTTTAATCTGCACAGGAATGTTATTTTATATATGCTTCACATGCACACACACAGATGCTCACATATATCTAGGTCACAACTTTTTTTTTAGGAATGAACAGAGCAAGTTATTGATTAGTCCAGTAAATTATTTATCTTCATTTTCTGAGACAGCTTTGCCATTTTCTGCTCTTCCTGAACCCTAAGACAACAATTTGCTCAGCCTTGACCTGTCCCATACCCCCGGGCTGTGCTAAACAGATGACTTGCTGAGGCTGAGTTATACTAAACATCAGAAATGCCAAAAAAATCCCCAGAATGAAGCCTAAAGATCTCCTGCACAGTGTTTTATGTGCCAGATCACCAGAGCAGGGAACATGGACTGAAACTCTGAAGCAAATTTAAAACGACCTCCCAGTTATTTTAGTGTTCAGAACATAGATTTACTTTTTGGAAAGGAAGTTTTGTTTCAGGATGAGACTCCTGAGACTTTTTTTGCCCATTTCTGCTCAAGGACTATTGAACCAATGTGACCAGTCGCACTAAGAGCAACAAAAAAAGCAACAACCCCCACCCTGTGATCCTGAGTCCTGTTCAGCAGCAGCTCTGTCACTCACCTGCAGTATTTTGGAGGTTGTTTCAGATGGTCCTAGCCCTCAGCAGCCCAGCTGATGGATCAGGGCATCACTGTCCCGAGCTATGTATGCTGCAAAAAATAAAGACCTGCATTGCCAGATCTGCACAGGCAAAACAGATGCTTTGGTGTGTGGCTGCAGTGACAGGGCACGTTCTGGCACTTGGAGAGCTGCTGGATGTGCACAGAGGACAGTGCACCGAGCAGCCCACACATAACATCCTTGCTGGTCAGAGGAGAGGATGGACAACTGCAGACTGAAACACGGCCTTTCTGCCCGCTCTTAATGGCACTTGCCTTTGCTGGGAGGTCTCCTTCCCACCCAAAGAGGAGCTGTCCTAAGCCTTGAATTTATTCTCACCGGTACATGCTGCCTTCTATTCACACCTGGTACCTGCTGCTGGGTGTGCTTCAGGGATGGGGGCCTGGTATTTTTTCCACTGGAGGCTGTAAAAGCCTTGAGGAGGCTGCTCCCACCGCCCCAAATGCCCTGTAGGTGCTGAGGGCTGCCCACTGTGTCCGCTGCTGCCCGCGCTTCCCTCTCTCCCTGTTCTTCCCCCTCTCCCTGTTCTTCCCCCTCTCCCTGTTCTTCCCTCTCTCCCTGTTCTTCCCTCTCTCCCTGTTCTTCCCTCTCTCCCTGTTCTTCCCCCTCTCTCTGTTCTTCCCTCTCTCCCTGTTCTTCCCTCTCTGTTCCCCCTCTCCTGTTCTTCCCCTCCCCTGTTCTTCCCCTCTCCTGTTCTCCCTCTCCCTGTTTTTCCCTCCCTGCTCTCTCTCTGTTCTTCCCCTCTCTGTTTTCCCTCTCTGTTCTTCCCTCTCCTGTTCTTCCCCTCCCTGTTCTTCCCTCTCCCTGTTTTTCCCTCTTGTTCTTCCCCCCCGCACCTGCCTCCCCTCCCCTCGGCGCGTTCCTGCGTGCCGCCGGGTGTCGCTCTGATAAAGAGGTTGCGGCGGGCGCTGCCCGCGGGGCGTCCGCGCATCCCCCGCACCCCCCGAGCCCCCCGCGCTTCCCACCCTGGCATTTCCCACCCCCCGCACCCCTTGGACCAACCGCCACACTCCCTGTACCCCGCACCCCTCAGTCCCGCACCCAGCCCTCCCCGCACCCTGAGCCCCCGCGCCCACTGGACCCCGCACTCCCTCACCCCCCGCACTTCCTGCACCCCGCACTTCCCACCCGCGGACCCCGCGCCCCTCGTACTCCCTCCCCCGGCACTCCCGTACCCTGCCCCTTCCACTGCACCCCGCACACCCGCACCCCTCGCACTCCCGCACACTCGCACACTGCACCTCCCGCATGCCCCGCACTCCGCTCCGTACCCCGGGCCAGTCTCTGGCTCCGGCCGCCCGTGGGAAGGACGCGCGGGGAGGCTGCGGGGCGCCCAGGGGATGCGAATCCTCCGCCGCACCGGGGAAGGGAGCGATGGAGAGATGGGGTGGGAGCCCCACTCCGGGCCGTGGGCACTCGGCAGGGACGGACCTGGCCGCCCCCACCCCCTGAGGACCGGCTGCACCCCCGCTCGTCCCCCCGCTCCGGGTCCCTGCGGGCGCACCCGCTGCCCCGCAAGGGGGGCTCCGGCTCCTCGGGGGGGTAGATCCGGACCGGCTCCTCGGAGGGACCCTGAGGGATCCTGTCATCGTGTTTTTGTTTTCAGAAAAACATTATCAGCAGAACAATTCCCGCACCACACCCCTGTTATCATTTAGGTAACCTCCCTGTTTGAAATATTTGAAGTGGATAATAAAATAGTCACCATATCCGTGTAAATTCCCGCAACGAGGAGACGGGATCCTCCTCTCTGCCGGGCCGGTCCCCCCGCCCCGCGGAGCACCCGCAGCCCCCGCTCTGCCCCCTTCCCCCTCCGTGGGCTCGGACCGCGGACACCCGACGGGAACCCACGACCACGGGGGCCCGGCAGGACCGAGCCCTGCCTCTGCCACTGGGAGATCAGTCACAAAACCACTGCGGGGAGGGCACTGCGGGAACACGGGGCTCGCTCCAGCCCGCTGGAGGCTGGGGGCGGCCGCCCCCCGCACCTGCCCGCGGTGCGGGACGGGGCGGCGCTGCGGGGATGCTCGGCCGCCCGGGGCTCACCCGACGCGGGGCCGGGGAGGCTGCGGGGAGGCAGAGCGAGGGGAGGAGCGTCGGGGCACACGCATAAAACCGGCCCCAGGTGCTCGGCGGCCCCGGCGAGCGGGCGGCGAGCGCGGAGTCAAAGCTTTGGCCGCGGTGCGGGCGCGGAGCGGCGCGGGGTGCGGGGTGCGGGCCGAGCCGGGCGCGGCGGCCCCAATGCCGCCCGGCGGGCCGGGGCCAGCCCCGGGGGCGCCCCCCGGTGACAACCCCCGGAGCCCCCGCCGCGTTCCCCCGAGCCGTGCCCGCAGGAGGAGGATCGCCCTGAGCCTCCCTGCAGGCAGGTGATCCGCCTGCAATTCCTGGTTCCCCTTCTTCCCACCTCCCTGCCTTTCTTCCCCCCCCCCACCCCGGCTGGACAACTCCCTCCTGAGGAGAACACGCCCAAGTAGCTGAAAAAGAGAGAAAGAGAGGAAAAAAAAAGGGGGTGGGAAAGAAGAGAGAAGAGAGGGAGACAATTCCCACTGAAGGTGGGGACGCGGCCGGCACTCGCAGGACCCCGCAGCCCGTCCCGCACACGGCGCTCCTGTGCCAGCAGCGCAGCCGGCGCGGGGCTCGCAGCGCGGGGAGCCCCGGCGGGGCCATGGTGAGAGGCGGCGGGGGCTCGGCGAGGAGCGGCGGGAGCTGCGGGGCGCGGCGGGGGCTGCCCCGCTCGGCCGGGCGGCCGTGACCGCGGCACCACCAGCGACGGACCGGCACGGCACGGAGCGGCACGGAACGGAGCGGCACGGAGCGGCACGGAACGGCCCCGAGCGCGCCGGGCATCGTTTCGCGTGTTGGTCTGAGCCACGGCAAGCAAGGAATATGAACAGGAAAACAAGGCGCTGGATCTTCCACATCTTCCTGAGCCTGGGGATTGTGTATATCAAGATCGGGTAAGTAACTTTTTTTTTTTTTTTCCCTTCCCTCTTTCTTTTATAACAATCGCGCTCTCACTCGCTCTCAGCCCAACCTGTCCAGACCTGTTACTATTTAACTCGGGAAGTCTCAAAAAAAAAAAAAAAAAAAGGTGATGATAGTGGTGATCACGATTATTTCTCAAGAGACAGGTAAAGCCCGCGCACCTCGGGGGGGAGGTGGCGGCCCCGGCGATGTGCGGAGCTGTGAGGGGCCGGACGGCGGTCCCTGCCGGGGGGACAGCCGGGGGGATGCCCGGGCAGCCCCCGGCGCGGGATGTCCCTGCCGGGTACCTGCCGGGTACCTGCCGGGTACCTGCCCCGCCTCCCCGCCCGGACATCCCTCGGCGGCTCCGCCGGCGGAGCCGTCTCCGCCCGCACCGAGCGGGGCTCAGGGAGGGTGCGACGCTCCGGTCCCGCAGCATCCCCGGCCCGTCCAGGTGCGCTCGGTGCGGAGGAGGCGGCGCGGCCCGCGGGCAGGGAGCGGGGATTGTCCGCCTTCCCCCTCTCCCTCCCTCCTCTAACTGTTCGACAGGTTTGGGAAAACCCTCCCGGCCCGTTGTCTGTGCGTGGCCCGGCAACGCCGCTGCGTGCGCTTTAATTCACCCACGAGGAAGTTTGGTCCCGCTCTCCTTATCTTTGCCTTGGCTTGGAGAGAGGGAGAGGGAAGCGACAGGGGGAAAGGCGGGTGTTTTCCGGGGGCACCTGCCAAAGCCGGGCCCTGCAGCTCGGGAGGGCAGCGGGGTGCTGCGTCTGCCGGCGGGACGAACCTCCGCTCAGCCAGCTCTGGTGTCCTGTCGTTGCAGGGGTTTTTCCTCGGTGGTGGCCCTGGGAGCGAGCATCATCTGCAACAAGATCCCGGGGCTCGCCCCCCGGCAGCGGGCGATCTGCCAGAGCAGGCCCGACGCGATCATCGTCATCGGGGAGGGGTCCCAGATGGGCATCAACGAGTGCCAGTTCCAGTTCCGCAACGGGCGCTGGAACTGCTCTGCCCTGGGAGAGAGGACCGTCTTCGGGAAGGAGCTCAAAGTGGGTACGTTGGCTCTCTGCTCGTCACTGATGGGCTGCCCCCCGCAGGACGCCGAAAGTGGGCACCCGGGGGTGTGACCCGGGGGTGTGACGGGGCACGGCTGTTGGTTTGGGGAAGATCAGCGGGATCACACAGCTCATGCCGGGGCAGGACCGGCACCTGAGCTCGGGCTGTCGTTACCCACGGGACTGACATCCCTGCTGCCTCCCGGCAGGCAACCTGCCTGTGGTTCACTCCCACCACGGGATTGCACTGTCCTCCTCTCACAGATCCTTTCCAGAAGGTTTTGCATTTGTGTGTACTTCTTCATGTACCTAGGGATGGACAAAAAGTTCTGGTTGAAGGCAGTGCTCAGAATGCTGGGCAGAGATGGAATTACACTTCTGGGGTGCAGGCATCTCCACAGAGACACTGGCCTGATGTTTGTACCCGGTGGGACTAAGGTGCAACAACCAGGGTCATTGTGAGGGATTCCAGTGCCCTCTCTCCCAGCAGAAAGAGCAGGTGTGTTCTGGTTTGAGATGTCAGGGCTTTTGCAAACGCTGTTCCAATCAAAAGGCAGAAGATCCCATTTCCAGTTTCTGCGTTTTCATGTACTGCAGCAGTACAAAATATAACAAAATTCTTAACTGAACCAGCATTAATAATGAAAAACACAATACACAGCTGAGGTTAAAACTCTCATACCCCTGTTCTGCAAAACACATAGTGGTGGACTTTACTTGGTTATTTTTTTTTGATTCCACAGCACTTAAAATACAAAGACTGAGGGAATGTGTGTCCCAAATACAGGTTAGTCATTTTTAGAGCCACCATTGAAAGTTAATCACTCACAGCACCACATTCTGCACCCAGAAGTTGAAGTTGGGCTCTATGGTTTCCAGCCTTGAGGCCTCCTGGTCTCTTCCCCATCTACAACGTGGTTGCATAAAAGCAGAAACCCCGTTGAACAATGCTCAGCAGGATAGAAAACACAGCATTTCATGAGAATGGAAGAAGGGACTGAGAACAGAAGCAGGAAGAGCCCTGAGCAGCTGTGGGGAAACCCTCTGGACTGGCCCTAGGCACTGTTTGATCATATGGCAGGAGATGTTCCTAGTACCTCCTTCCTTGCATTCCCATGAAATGCAGAGGTACTCTCTGAGAACACTGAATGTGTATTTGATCACATCAGTGCACACTGATATGTGTATTTTCCAAAACCTTGGAGATATTTAGGGATAGAACAGAAAGAGAACAACAACAAAGCCCCACCTTTCAACACCTTTGATAATAAGAGTGACTCAAGTAGAGAAGGTAAAAAGCCCCCTGCACAACATTGTAAAACATCTGAAAAAGGACCATTTATTGAGATTAGCTCACTGTTTCTGTTCCTTGAGCTGAGCTCTTCCTGTCAGTGATGTATGCAAGTGTTTGCCACTTATGTCAGTGAAGAGTCCATTTGGATGGCTGACAGGTTTGGGCTCATTTAGTCTAAGAGTAACATTTCCTTAAACAGAAAATGTGAGAAGGATTTTTTTCTTCTCTAACAAATCAGAAAACTGTAGAGTTATTGTGGTCTGTTGTATAAACATGCTCTCAGTTCCTTTCCTCCCTCCGAAAATTGAATTATTTAGCTAGTAGGTTATATTTAGGTCCTTTTAAAGAAAGTCAATATTAAAGGAAGTAGACTTTGATCTGTTTTTGAGGTGATAACTCTTAATATGTTCTATCTATCCATTATGAGCTAAGATGGATAGGGCAAATTCCTCGTTGGTTTCGGAACACAGTCAAGAGTTGAATGGCATCCAAATTATAAAACTCATTTAAAGAATAACCAAAACATTCAAATTTAAACAGGTTATATATTTAAATTTTAAAGCAAACTTCTGTAAAAATCACAGAGGTTTAAAATCCAGTGGTGGATTTTATTTGTGCACAGACATTCCTGGGGTCTCAAGGGTAAAAGTACTCAGGCTCTCAAACACCATGAGATATTACAGTGTAACCACCCCTGCTCAGGTTGTCTCCCTGTTCTTCTGCTTCTTCCCTATCAGCAGGTATAGAAACCTTGAATATCTGACATAGCTCATCTTTCTATGGCTATAAGGAAAAAGCATGTTCTTTACAGGTCTCTCTTTCCCTTGGATCTCTGTCAGGGTGTGTTTTAGGTTACTGAGAATATTCCAGAGAAATAATGTCTCACCCTGGTTAAAAAGGGTGCCATAAAGCCATAAGTCAAATCTGATAGCCACAAATAGGAGGAGTTCAGGCCTGAGTGCCTCACCCTAAATAGTCAAGAGCTGTGTGACATGAAGGACCACACACCCTACAGGAGGTGTTTCAAGGGGACTGCACAAGAACAGTCCAGGTAACCATTAGGCAAAGATGCTGTGCCCTTGGTGCTTTTTTAATTAGAGGGTATTACAAAACACTATTCCAACAGCACCTAAACATTAGCTCCTTTCCTAGCATTCAGCAGCTGGTGGTATTTTTCAGGCAGTTGCATCCTGGGTTGTTACCTGGGAAGTAAGTGGGGCACCTTGGTCTTGCCACTTGCAATAAAGTCAGTGAGCCACACATGAGCTCATCCCTCCCTCCCTGCCTCTGGAGTGGCACTGATGGACTCTCTCTATGATTAGGAGATGACTTCAGAATGACAGAAATGTGGCTCAGGCGGGCACGTGCAGCGAGCAGAGGCTGAGATCAATCTGGGAGGATGTGCCTGAGTAACTCTTATGCTAATGGCATTCGTGTGTGTCAGTCCATACAAATAAGTTCCCTCGGATACCACAGATTCTTGTGAACTATTTCCCAGCCACAATTTTGATGACACAGCAAGTCCAAACCTCTTCCAAACCAGGTTGCTTTACCCTTACTGGGTAATCTGTTCTATGAATGTTATATAAATGTAACCAAATTATTCCAATTCTCTTGTTGCCGCTCAGGGTGATTCAGGAGGTGTGAGTTCCCCTCATGGCCCTACTGTTGTGTGGCTGATCGTGGCACTCTGCTCTGTGTTTCTCTTTCCCTATTTTTAAAATGGCAGCACAGCTGAAACACTTGGAAGTCAGTAGAAAGAGAGCATCAAATGTTTTCCTGTTCTAATCTGTAGCACATGTGTGTTTTTTAAAAATCACATATAATCAATCTGCCAGTGGTAGTGTATTTGTAGAGTTATAGGAAGCAACCATTTAAACTCATCCATGCATCATAAGGCCTATTTGTGATCACAGGCTTGATTTCCAGCTCGTCACAGCTGTGCTTCCAACCGGTGCACAGCATATATTTCTTGTGTCATTTTATCTGGTTTGTCCTTCAAAAGAGAGATTCTTCCCTACTGCCATACTGTGGATATCTTATCATGACAGCTGGTGACAATAGTGCCAATAACACGGAGAGAAATAACAGAGTGAAGGTGACACCAGTTTGCTCCAGCTGAGGACTGGGAAATGAGAAAGTCACCATCAAGATCCACACCAGGATGTTTTTTCTAGACAATTCCGTAGATACCTTATTAATAATGTAAAGTCACAAAGAGAATTTTTAAAATAACCATGGAGATGACGCAACGCTGCAGTTATGGACACACTTAACAACAAATACATTTGTTACGGTGGTCAGCAGTTCTGTTCCTGGAGACGTCCACAGCCCCAACCGCGGCGCTAAAGCACGACAGACCAAAAGCCTCCTGCCCACCTCCCTTCAGGTGAAATGTGGTTCAAGCCTAAAGGTCTGAACGACCAGTGGAGCCTTTGATAGAGTCTGAAAATCAGATTTGGGCTCTGATGATCACGAAAGGAACAAGTGGTGCAGCGAAGGCTTCTCATCAGGTACCTCAGTGGCCCTTTTTGTCACCTTGTGAACAGGTGGGGAACAGGAACTTCCTGTTGCTGTTTGTGGCAGTAACTGTCTGAAATAACTGCCTTGGGATGTGCCTACACGCCATGGGATCTGGAGGACAGCGCTGCACTGGCATCACAGGGCAGAAATCAAACCCCATGCGCTTTTTCCCTGAGTGAGCAGCCCTGCCACTATTGAATGAGGCTTCCCAAGTGAAAATGGTGCAACCTGCATCTCGACAAAGCAGCACAGCACGGTGGAAACTCACTGCAGTGCACATCTGTGGGATCTGCATTTACAGCCCTGCAGAAGCTGCCCTGGGCCCTGCCGGGGGGGTCGTGATGGCTTTCAAAGGACATCACAGCTAAACTGCCTCCAGCCAAGTTTTCATCCCGGTGTTACCCAAAGGCGTCACTTCTTTGCTTCCTTTTGCACTGGGAAATGCTTCAGTATCATCACCTGGTGTTGCTCAGCGGGAATAAGGGAAGCTGAAATCAAAACAAGAATCCACATGGACCAAACTGGTCTTGACCCTTCCGAGCACAGCTGGGCAGCTCAGCCCCTCTGCATGTTGTGCCTTTGGCTGGGGGATCGTTCCAGGTGTACCCAGATGCAACATTAAACCAGGAGGGGCTGTTGGCTTCCCTTTATGCACTGCACTGGACTGAATTTATTTATTCCATGTATTAAAATCAACTTCTCTTCTGTGGCTTGAACAACGTGAAGGAAGAGGGGACATTCCCGCTCCTGCCTAGTGAAGCAAATGACAACTGTCTTACAAGCCCAATCCTTTGGCTAACTTGTGCAGTAGCTGTCAGGAATAGCTCTTGCTGGTATGGGAAAGAGAATAAAATCCAGGATGTTCTCCTCTCTGGTCTGGTGGATTTAACAGAAAAAAAAAAATAGAAAAGATGAGAGTAAAACTTCATGTTGCCTCTGTGTTGTAGACAAACACTTCTGAAAACATCCCAGTACAGGTGGGTTCAAGAAAGGATTTAACCTTCAACCATTTCTGTAGAGCTTTTTGATTTGGAAAACTGCTGTGGTCTCGTGTGTCAGGTTTTAAATTCCAATTCTTTGAATTACAAAAGAACTGACCAAGGAAACAACCACTGGTAGAATCAGAGAGTATCCCAAGCTGGAAGGGAACCGCAAAGATCACTGAGTCCAACTCCTGGCCCTGCACAGAACACCCCAAGAATCCCACAATGTGCCTGAGAGCATTGTCCAAATGATCCTTGAACTCTGGCAGGAAAATCCTTGTTGTTTTTATGTTGCATGGAAGATTACCTGGACAGGCCTGTGAAAAATTAGGTTCTAGGTGCTACTGCACTATTCAGTTAGGCCAATATTTAGAAGCAAGGTTGGTAAATACTCTGTGTTCTGAACCACTGGGTTGTGAATTTCCCAATATATACAGAAAAGAAATTTTGTAATTAACAGGAGTCTTGCTATCTGCTCAAGCAAGGTCAGAGTCTGAATTTCAGTGCTAAGTTTCCAGCTCTTACAACCAGTTTTTACTGTCAGTGTCTTGCAGGAGAACAGTTATTTGCAGGCAAAACAGAGGCCAGGCTGAAATATGGGCTGATCATCCAAACCTGAGCACGCTGCTTTATGCCAAAAAGTCAATCTTTCTCAGCAGGGACTGTCACAGGAAGATAAAACATTGCCCCAAGGTCACTGCAGTTGAAATTCCCATCAGAAGGTTTTCATACCTGCCTTCAGATGTGTCTTGTGAGTACATGTTCCAGAGAAACAGAAAGATTGCATTTTGTGAGAGAGGTAGGAGATCTCCTATCTTGGGGGCTGTGGGGGGCTCAGAGCCCTCTGAGAAGGGGAGACTTCTTTGAACTCCCAGAATTCTGGCTGTGATTTCTGTGATGCACATGCCTCCAATAGTAACTTTATAAGTTTAAAGGAGGTATTTTCCAAAGTAGTCACTATACCTGGAGTGGTTCCTCTCCGAGAATTTCATGTGTCGATGAAAGAAACTTCAGCTTGTGAAAGTGGGCAGTGACTAAAACCCCCAAAGTCTCAAATGCCTCTTAAAGAAACTCTATTTATTTTATTTATTGGCACTAATCTTTGTAAAACCACAGTGCTGATTTATAGGGAACCAACCATTTCGAAGTGAGTACAATATTTTTAGGCACCAACTCCCAAAACTTTAAATGGAAGGGGAAGAAAAAAATACGATGAGGGCACCCCAATGATTTTTTTTTTAAGGTACCATTCTTATTAATCACTCAGGCTAGGTTAAAGAAAGATAAAAATAAAAAAAAACCTGCAAGACCATACATAGTCTACCAAGGAAGGAGGAGGCACTTCCCAAAGCAGGCAGAGGATGAGTTCTGCTCTTCGTTTTCCCTGGCTATGAGTTATGACCTCTGTAGAGAGATGGGAAGTAATGTGAGCTGTGGCACATAATTGGCAAGGTGAGCTGTGTTTTCCATCTTTATATTTTCCCCATCATATTTCAGCTCATGTCACTGCAGATAACTCCCTCTCTGACCCTTTGGCTTTAAATAGCAGAAAATACAACCTGTGTTTTCCAGTGAGATAAACAGAAATTTGTCTTTTTTTTTATTTCACAGCTTAGTCAATTTATGAGGGAACTGATAGGGCAGGCCAGGCTGTTTAGAAACACTCCCAGATCCCAAACTGCTGAGCACCTACTGCCTTCCTGCAGGTAAATCCACTCTGTATCTTGCAGGCTTGGGCTTTGTTTTCCAAGAAACATCGAGGTGTGGAATTTTTTTTTAAATCTCAGTTCCCATTTTTAATCTGTGTGAGTGAAATTTTTAAAATGTTTCAAATTTTAGGATAAAACTTGAAATAATATGAAGTTAGCTGAATTATAACCAGAGTGCAGACCACTCTCTGCAGCTGACAGACAGGCTGATAGAGTTGCTGATCAGCCAAAACCCAGTCTAACAAACATTTAGGCC
Source organism: Myiozetetes cayanensis (assembly GCF_022539395.1). Classification (NCBI taxonomy): domain Eukaryota; kingdom Metazoa; phylum Chordata; class Aves; order Passeriformes; family Tyrannidae; genus Myiozetetes; species Myiozetetes cayanensis. Next base: position 321,592 of record NW_026087632.1, on the reverse strand, counting down.
CAGAAGCAAAGACATGCGTGTGAGTGTTTGCAGGATTAACGCTCCAAGGTGTTCCTGGGTTGTGTGTAATCATGCTCAGTGTTAGCAGAGCCTCCTGTCCTGGCAATATTTGTGTTTGCACTTGCCTGTGGTCCCCTTGTGGCATCTGTCACTCTGTGGGGGTGTGCAGAGCTCAGAGTCACATCTGGGAAGATGTGCTGCCCAGGGAAGGGTCTGGACACAGGACTCCAGGGTTTTGGAGGATGCTTTGCATCAGCAGAGTGGAGCTGCTGGAATTTTGGAAGCCACCAGTGCCGAACTATCTGCCATCAGAGCGAATGGAGCTGCAACACAATGTACAGGATGATGGAATCATTGAGGTTGGAAAGGACCTGCAAGACCATCAGGTCCAACCTTCGACCGAATGCATACCAGAATATTTGAATCCCCAGATCTGCTTTATCTGCAAAAGAGAACTATTAAAGATGAAAAGAGGACATCTTCCATGATCCTCATCCTTTTTGAACTGACTGGGAGGAAAAGAACGGGATGTGGAGGCAGCCAGAGAAGAACCTGTTGGGTGGCAGTGGTGAGGGAGGCTCGGTGAGCCCCTAAATAATTGTGCCCTAACACCTTACTGAAGTCCAGAAAGAAACAGGAAGAGCAGGAAGATATTCATGTCCAACACATGAAGAAAAGCCTCCATGTTCACACAGCACTGGAACACTTGTTGGGGCTGAGGACAGCCCCAGGGGTGTGATTTGCACCAATACTCCCATAAAGATCAACTGATTTGTTCATTATTTATATTTCTGAATTAAATTTTTACTTTTAAACCCCCCATAGATTAAAGTCCAGTTGCAAACAGGAACAGTGGGATGCAGGTGTGACAAACCTATGTCACTTTATCAATACTACCACAAGTGCCAAGGTGCTTCCTACCTGGATCAATTCTTCCAGACACTTGCTTTGTTTACCTTGTAACCTCCTAAATTTTCAAAAGCTGCTAAACTTTACCCCCATATAAGACAAACTTCTGAAATACTTTATGTAATATAATTTATGATCAGGCTTGACATTGGATTCCAATTCTTCTTGTAGTAACTAGTTTTATATTCTCTGTGTTGCATTTTTCTCCCCTCTCAGAAGCAAAAGAGCTGCTCAGTCTTTACAATATCAAGTGTGTAAAGTGATCTCCCAGTGGTTTTTATTCTAGATTTTAAAAATAACTTGTACTGGAACAGAAATCATCCAATCAAAGAAAGAAAAAAAAACAAAACAAAACAAAACAACAAGAACTAGATGAAAATTTCTACTCAAAAATACTTTTTTTTGACATCATCCCAGGTCGTGCTTCATGAAACAGAGACCTGGTGTAAAGCATTGTTCCCCTCTGAGGGGAGAGACTGGGACTTCTTATTGTACCTCTCCTGTTTATGAGGGCATTTTTCATAGTGTTGGGCTAAAAATAGTGAGGATATTGTTGAGTATGAACTGGGGGAGGCACTGGAAAGCTGCCCTGGCTGGTCCTGGTGGCTGCACTCTGGAATGGGACTCGTTTCCACCTGCCTCCTCTGGCCTCCAGGAGCTCTGAGAGCACAGCTCCAAAAACACCTAAAGCCTGGGGAGATTTCTCTGCCACACTCCTATTTTCATAAAAAGCCACAAGTTCTCTAGAGAGCTTCATCTGCAAATTCCACAGTCACAACAATTCAACATTTAATGAATTTTTAATTTTTTTTTTAAATGAGGATAAACAAGGAATCCTTCGAGGAAGTTTGATACTTGACTCCCAGTTCCTTAATAAATACAGTGCTTAGCAGGACCCACGGGAATGAAAGGGCATGAAGCTGACTATTAGCAGCTTGTGATAATGTCATCTTGTTTTCCATTTTACTTCCTTGGCATAAGGAAGTGGACATTTTTCATTAAAAGTGACAATCTAGATCATGTTGTACGTGAAAGGGATGTAGCCAGGAGTGAAGTGTTTGTAAGGATTCTTTCCCAAATGATTATTTTTTGGTGGAATCCAATAAACAGCAGAAATGGGCTTGTTTCATGTATAATAAACTATTGCCAGCAGCTGAGGTCTGCCAGAACTGGAGAAGGGAAGTGGATCTTTCCATCTGCAGTCTCCTAATTAAGAGCCTGATTCTGATCCTATTGATGCAAGGGCATGTTCTGTCATTGGAGAAATAAGAGTAGGGGTAAGTCCTTAACAAACAGAAGCCTCTCATTAGAGCCTCATTGCACAAAATAGTATTGGTTTAACCTCTGCCTCACAGCCCTCTGGTGAGGCTCCACTTCACCTCTCTTTGGCCGTGGTACTCTCAACAGGTCAGGATTTTTTTTCCATCCTGTGAGAAATTTTGAAATTAAACCCGAAACTTATTTCACTGAGTCAGTGTTGAAAACTTTGTGACACAATGTGAAAAAAATGTCCCAGTTCAGCTAAAATGCTTTCAGGACAAGATGTCCAGCAGAGATTGTTTTACTGTAAAAAACCCTTTTAGTGTAGAATTAAATTTATAAATAAAATCCTTCTTCTGAGATGATTTCAGGAAGCGTTTGTATGATCTTCTGGGGCACAGGGTGTGACTCTTGCGAATGGTCCTGTGCAGGATCAGGGGTTGGACTTGATGATCCTTGTGGGTCTCTTCCAACTCAGCACATTCTGTGACACTGCGATTCTGTGATTTGTTTTAAAAAGTCAAATATGGTTATTTTAGTGATTTCACCCCCCCCAATTCCACCTATTTTGTCTTCCTTCCTTCTTTTTTTAAGCTAAAGCTTTTGCCATCCCACCCTTTTGCTCTAAAATTTTAGTTTGACTGCTTCTAGTACCATCTGGAAGCACGCAGATGAAGTTGCCTCCACAGTGCTTTATCTCCGACTCCCTCATGGAGAGCATCGTTTTAGAGAGCGAGCATCCACCGAAATCAATACTCAGAAGAGTAGAGACCTGCTTAGGCCTGCAGATTTATACCACTTCTAATAATAACTTCTGATGTCTGCCCCGCAGGAACTTGCCTGGTTTTCTAACCCGTGTCCCTGTGTGGTATATAATGTATTCGTGGCACTTTTTCCATTTCAGGTATCATGGATTTATGGCAGTTTTTCCCTTTCAGCTGTCACGTGTTTATGGCAGTTTTCACCCTTCTGGTACCCCGTATTTATGGCCCCTTTTCCCGTTTCAGGGAGCAGAGAGGCCGCGTTCACCTACGCCATCATCGCGGCCGGGGTGGCACACGCCATCACCGCCGCCTGCACGCAGGGCAACCTGAGCGACTGTGGTTGTGACAAGGAGAAACAGGGACAGTACCACAAGGAGGAAGGCTGGAAATGGGGAGGCTGCTCCGCTGACATCCGATACGGGATCGGATTCGCCAAGGTCTTTGTGGACGCCCGGGAGATCAAACAGAACGCGAGGACGCTCATGAACCTGCACAACAACGAGGCCGGGAGGAAGGTGAGTGACCTCTGCTCTCCACCCCGGGGTTGGAGAGGGCTTCCATCACCTCCAGTGCGGGAGAATCCAGTGCTTTCACGCTGACATCATTTACAGTAGGCAAGTAGGCACCTCTGCAAGTTAGACAGGCTTGTTGGACCATCTGTCCGTCAAATGTTTGTCTAAATGTAGCTCTTTACAGCTGTAAAAGGAAGAAAGCAAACAAACATTTTATCTGGGAAGTCAAATGGTACTTATGATAAAAAGCTGCTACTGTGTGGGAGAGCGGGATTCCCGTCAGGTTCAGACATGAACCTCTCACTCAGCTGGAAAGGGATCGTTTTCAACCCCGCTGTTCCAGCCCTGCTCTTTGTGTGAGCGCTGCCCCTGCGAGGAGGGAAACACTGAGCACAGGACCCCAGGCTGGCCCACTGTTACACCACAGCTGGGTTTAGCACAGAGAGATTCCCACCCCCTTCCCCGTTCTTTGGGGCTGAGGAGCTGAAAGCAGGCACTGCAGAAGCGGTGCTGGGGAAGGCAGGAACGCAGCTCCTGATGGTCAGTGGCAGCTGTTGCGGGTGCCAGACCCAGTGTGATCTGTGCCCCTCAGATCCCTGCGGGTCAGGCATTCCCAGCAAACCTCAGGGCAGTCCCAGTGGTGGTGTGGCTCCGGCTGGGAACAGCCAGGGGTGTCTCTGTGTGCTCCCCATGCAGGTACATCCAGCACTGCCTTCCCTGTGGGGGTGACCATTTTGCTGATGGCATCTTATGGGAGGAATGTCAATCCTCTGCTTCCTCAGCTCTCCGTTTTACCTTCTCCCATCTGCCCTCCTGTGCAATACTCCTGATTTCAGCATTATGTTCGTGTGACTTAGAAGCAAATGGGAGAAGGAAGTTGGGAGCAGCAGGTAATTTGTGGATACTATTTTCGTTGTGGTAATTACCTGTAGGCTCTGAGACATCTCCACTTACGCTGGAGCCAAGCAGATTGTATTGAAGAGAAGCCATTTCCACCCCAAACAAAAGCCCAGCCCTTCTTTAATTTAATGCTGCTGTGGTAGTTTTATAGGTGAGGTTGTGGGCCTTACCCTGTGTAGTATCTCCAGTGCCTGTGTCTGGCTCTCTGGTGCAAAAACTTGCACTTCCACAGTAGCAGAACTGAATTCTGATAATAACTCAAGGATTAACCATTAATATTTGCTAAACAAATGATCTGAGATCTTTATTACTTAGCTTCTGGTAGCTGAAAAGCTTGGTAAAGCACCAACGCCCACAGCCTGCTCTGCTGTACAAGCACAAATCTAGTGAAGTAAAACATAGCAGAGGAGTTTCACCTTTGTGGGAAAGCCACTTCCTTGAAAGTATTTGATAGGTGCTGGCAGTAAAAGGTTCCCAGTAAATGACACATCAGCCCACACCAGACTGCAAACATAGATGGAACTGCCTGCTGGCTATAAATTTTTTTCCCAATACAGACCCAAAAGATACAGACAAATAGAAAAGCAGCATTTTTTATCTTCATTCTCACCCAGGTGTGGTCCTGGGGTAGAGGAGGGCTATTGGTGCTGGAGCTGGGCTGTGGGAAGGCAAAGCATCCCCTTGAGGACATGAGCTCCTTGTGTTTCTCACCTTTCTGTGCACAATTTGCTGTCCTGAAAGCTCGTGCCTGGAAGATCCAGCTCTCCTCATTGTTACCTGGGAGAACAGTGGTGTGTGCTATCTCTGGCCATCTGCCATTTCTCCACCAGGCTCAGGAACTGCTCTGATCTCGAGATATTTCTGCGCTTCTTCCTGCGCCCCTCACAGGGCAGAATGACTGATCTTTGTTCGAACAAACCTCTGAAACCTCCGGGGGAAAGAAAGAGTAACAGGGCTCAGAGGAGGATTGTTACTCCACTGTCCTGGAGAGAATGAATAAATGATGTTTTTGCTAGAGAGGTTCCTTTCAGGCTTTGCTCTTGTGTGAAAGATCTCAGTATTTAAAGACAATTGGCGGGGAGGGGGGGGGCATTATGGGTGTTTGGCAAGCCAGGTCTCTCACAACCCAACTCTTTCACAACAAAGACAGTCTTGTTGAGAGGTGGTGCTCTCCCTTTTGGAGCAATAGGGATCTTATCAGCCTCCACACTATCTATTTGTGCCGGCTTTCCTCTGGGCTACAAATTCTTGTCTAGTTTTGCTCTCCCGTGGCTAAGTTTTTGATGATATTTATGCACTTAGGAGACAGACTGGCACCTACCAGTCTTCCAAAAATAAACCAGATGTTCAATTCTGATTGATTTGTTACCTCCACCTGTAGACACCGCTCCACCATCCAAAAGTCAGTCCCCTTTACTTCTTTGGTCTTGCTGTGTGTTGTGCCCACTCAGCTCTGAAAAGGTCCTTCTTCAGGACCACAACCAGCTGCAGGGAATTCAGGGTGCACTCTAATAAAGCACAGGTCTCTCATGATCTAGTTGAGATAAGATGAGAGTCTTCTTAAGAATCACTGGTGAATTCATCTGTTCCATCTGGTGAGTGAGAGGTGACAGACTTTGTGCTGCAGCAGGCAGGTCTGCTGGGCTTACTGGGGAAACTGGGCGTAGGTAGGACTGCACGGTATAAACCAACAGAAAACCTCCAGGAAAAGCCTGATCCAGGAATTTTGGAGATCTCATTCAGGCCTTTCCACCTTCTCATAGTTTGTTTTAGGCAGATGCCTCTCTGCTTCCTGCAGTGCCATCAACAGTCTCAGAACACATGGAATACATGACCCTGTCAGAGCAGGAGAACAGTTATCCAGGACAGTGGTCACGGCCCCAAGGCTGCCAGAGCTCAAGGAGCCTTTGGACAGTGCTCTCAGGGACAGAGAGGGATTTTGGGGTGTCCTGTGCAGGGCCAGGAGTTGGAGTGGGTGATCCCTGTGGGTCCCTTCCAGCTCAGCGTATTCTGTGATTCTACGACCTGTCAGCTCTTTCCAGAAATGAGACAATTGTCAGATGTGGAGGATTTTAAAGGTCACAGGTGGAGAACATCCACGTTCCTTTGCTTAACAGCTTTGGTGGTGCAGTGCTTGAAAAACAGTGGTGTGCAGGCCCGGGCTGCACGAGGAGCACTCTGAGAGCACTGTGTGGGACACGTCCCCATTTCCAGCTGCTCCCACGCCCCGGACCAAAGGCAGTGATGCCAGCGGCTCCTGCAGCCATAAGCAGTTTTCCTCACTGTTGAAGGACAGGGCTCTGCTCCCTGTTTCTCTCTCTGCCCTGGTGACAAAGCACCAGGACTCCCTTTTGTAGCACAAGTGCAGAGTTCCCAGGCTGGGTGGAAGGGAGGGGGCAGAGTTCAGAACAGGGGTCGCATCCACCCTACGAAACTGGCCCCAAGCAGCCCGAGAAGCCTCACCTCATTTGTCAAACCTATTGGAGAGCAGCTATTTCTGACCTTCAGAAGCAGAGTTTAGGGTGTCTTTCCTCTTCGAATTAGTATTTCCTGAAATGCTGATTCACTGCAGGAAGAAGCAAGAGTACAGGGAGAACAGGAGGAGAATTCATAACAGCTGGGTCAGAAAAGAGAGATAAAGCTTCAATTAATTTAAAGGCATAATCCTGATTTGCCCTGCAAACTTCCATGTGAGGGGGTTATAATTGCAAGACTGAATTGTCTGTTAGCAAATTTGTCTTCTCGAGCATAAAGTTAATTAAATTACTGTAAGTAACACAATAACGTATGTCTGAGAGATATTTATGCTCCAGGAAATAAAAATGTTATTCCCTGAGTTATTCTGCTAAAAAATAGCAAAGTAGATATCGAAAGGTTCTGCGTATTTTGGCTGTACATTTTCCTTTTGACAGCATGGCAAGGTACATGACCACACTGCTCTCTCCTCTCCTTTTCTCTGTGACATTGAAATTCCACGAATGGCATCTTGCATCAGCGTTACATCATATTAAGTATAATGCAATATTATGAGTCATTGTTATAAATCATGGGCACAGGCTGCATTAGAAGGCTTTTGCAATTCAAGAGCACATCAAGGCGGATTTTTAGTCAGTGTTCTCCTTTGGAGGCAGATGTAGGTGCACTAACTTTGCAATGTCTCCTCATCCTCTGAATCAGGAGTGTTTCAGTTTTCCCCTTCAGCTCTAAGGCTCCCAGGGGATGTGCAGGACATGCCCAACAGAGCTGCTGCAAATGCCAAACAAAGCTGTGAGAACCCAGGAGGTGTTTCTGAAATGGATAGTGCAATGATCATAATAGACTGAAGTGTTTAGTATTTTAACCTTCAGGGAAAACTGTAATAATGCTGAAGTGACACTTGGCTTTTGGAAGGCATGGAGGTCAGGAGTTCTCCCAGGCTATCCTGTAAAACCCATGCTTATGACACTCCTCACTTGCTGCACCTCTGACCTCAGGAGGACATTGCTGCCGTGGAACTTCCCTGAACATCTTCCTCTCCTTGCACAGAGTGCAATCACCACTGCAAGAATTAACTATCTCTAGAGGAGACAGCTATTTCTGTCTTGTTCCAGACCTTCCTCTTTGACCAGCCCCTTAGCCTGACTGCCAAAAGCAGCACAGAACACAAGGTCTCGCAGATGAACCACTTGAAAGGTTGGGAGCATCATGTTGGAAAAGGGACAAGGTTAGTAAGAGGCTGCTAAACAATTTAACCTTTATAATTCTGAATATAGGCTTGAAATTCTGGAGATTCAATAGTTCTGCCTGAACTAAATCCTAAAGCTCATAAAAACACAGAACTATTCACAGAATCACACAGAATCACAGAATGTGCTGAGCTGGAAGGGACCCACAAGGATCATCCAGTCCAACCCTCAGCCCTGCACAGGTCCATCCCCAGAGTCACCCCCTGTGCCCCAGAGGATCATCCAAATCCTCCTGCAGCTCTGGCAGCCTTGGGGCTGTGCCCACTGCCCTGGGGAGCCTGTTCAGTGCCAACCACCCTCTGGGGGAAGAACCTTTCCCTGAGATCCACCCTGAGCCTACCCTGACACAGCTCAGCCATTCCCTGGGGGCTGTCCCTGCTCACAGAGACCTGCAGTGGAGGGGGAGAGCAGCTTGTAAGTTTGCAGCCTCACTGGGACAGCCCTGCCCGAGGAAGGCCAGTCTTCCAGAGGGACTCCAGCATTCCAGCAGCTCCTGCTTCCCAAAGGAGCTCAGGGATGCTGATACACTCTGATCCACAGTGTTGGCAGGCACATTGCTAACAGGCCCATAGTGGAGCCAAAGGATTCCTTCCCACGTGGATGTACCTGATGTGAGCTGGCCCTAAGCAGACTCTGCCCCCAGCCCAGCTGGCTGATACCAACCCAGACCATGCAGTGCTGTGCTCAGCTGGCTCTGAGAACCCCTCAGAAGGGATGTCTCTAATGGCACACACACACCAGGATAAAGCTCGTCTGTGTCTGGAGCTGCTCAAAAATTACCATCGACTCCAGAGAGTCTCAGAGAGCAGCTTCGAGCTGAACAGACCTGGGAGAGGCCCTGATTCTCCTGGCACCAGCAATCAAGTGATATTATAGTGTCAGCAGCACAGTTCCTTGGAGTTCAGGACTGAGCAGTGTCCTTGTGATTGTACTTCACGTTTTCCAGTGGCTTTTCTTTCTTTTTTTTTTTTCTTTTCTTTGCTTGGACACAAAAATATTCCTGATTTATTTCTATTCAGAAGCTTCAAGTTCTTATTGTTAGGTATGCTCCTAAAATACACAGCTCACGAATGGCTTCCCTATTTACTGGCACATCCAGCCCCTTGTGAAACGATCTCAACTGTGGCACATCCCTGATTTACAGCGGCTCGAAGCTGGAGAGCTTTTTTCAGGAATAACTTTCCACAAGTTCCTGGGAGGGGTCCTGAGGTGATTAACATACACAGGATTGGTTGTGATGCCCACCTGCTCAAGAGCTTGTTCATTTACACCCAGCTCCCCTTGCTGCTCCCTCCCTTGGACCTCCATCGCCAGCAGGTGTGTTGAGTGTGTAAGAGCAACACTTGGCCCTGTGCTGCTCCTGCAACACAGAACTGGCCAAGCCCTTTCCCAAGCTCCTTGCCTGGCTGATAAGAGACCAGGAGAAGGCCTCCTGTGTGTCCATTCCTGTAGGAACTCAGGGGGCTCAGTCTGTGAGCAGGGAGGTGCCCCTTGCTGGTAGTGGCAGTAAGAATTCTGCCAGATTCAGCTGCAGCTCTCACACCTCTGACAGATGAGGCTGACATGTCTCCTGACACGGAGACAACCATGCCTACAACGCTGTGCAAACCACCTTCAGCCAAAGCAACACACAGCACCTGCAGCCACAAGGCAGTGGGTGTCTTAATAAATAAAAAGTGTGGTTCCACTGCTAAAATGTCACGTTAACATATAGAAAATCTGGTGTGAGGTGCAGCAGATATGACTGTGTGGAGTGTCCTAGCAGCTGTCCTGCTACAATATTTTGCCTAGATTAAAAGCAGGCAGATGGAGAAGGTTTAGGGGAGGTTTATACACAGGGCTGGTGCCTCACTGTGACCAGAGAGAATACGTGAAAGTCACTTCTGGCAGATGTCACTGATGTGGCTGTGAGGTGCAGGCAAAGAGGAGCGTCCACCAAAGACCTGGGTCCAGTTATAGCACGTTATCCCAGGTAAACCCAGTCCTGCTGAGTCCCTGCCTTCCCTCCAGCCCTTCAGCCTCAAGACCTGGCACCACAGCTTGTGTTCAGTGCAATTAGAAAAGGAGCTTTAAATGCAACAAAGTCTTTCCTGGCAGCTTCGTCACCACCCGTTTCCTGGGGGGCAGCAGGATTCCCACAAAGGCCAAGCACTGGATTTGGAGTAAATCCAGTTCAATGAATGGGAAAGCTCCCACTGAAGTTGGTGGGACCACAGGACATAGCTTGTTGCTTCCAAAAATCCCTCCCAACTGAGTGTTTGCAGAGCACAACAAAACCCTGCTGGGCAATTTCTGAGGTGTGAAAAAAAAACCGCATCCCTTGCACTCTTCCAGCATTCTGTTTGTATTTGGAAGGATCAAAGAACTATTTTATGACTTTCCTACTTTTTTTAGATAATAGTCTTGAAACAAGTCTAAGCTTGACAGACAAGCTCTGCATCTTCTCAAAAGCCCAGGGTAAAGATAAAGGGAACATTAATATTGGTCTAAATTATGAGAGGGAATTGGACTGCACAAGAACTGTAATCCACAAGAATGAATTTTCATTCCACTTGTCCTCCACTTTCAGCTAATCAGAAATGGTGATACATGGTCCTACTTGTGTTTTGGCTTTCAACTCCCTCCTATATGTCATTGTGGTTGAAAACTGAATTCCTGATTTACGCTGCAGATTAGGGATGATAAACGCTATCACTTACCTGCAGCCACAGTTTTAGAGGATTCTGGCATGATGAGCAAAACATGCATTTCATGATATGATTCCTGGAGCTGACAGTCTGTCATGCTGCTGACAAAAGATAGCTGAGACCGAGGGCCAGGCCCCGTTAATAAATAACAAAGATCTCAAATTCCAAATTTAATATCACGTACCTTTTGTAACTGAAATAATCAGATGCTTGCTCTGATGATTAATTAGCTCGGCAAAGCCACTGGCTGGGTCACACGTTTCTGGACAATTTCTGATTTAGTTTGGCCTTTCTCTCTGGACATTTCCCATAGGGCACACACTTGTCATTCAGTGCTGAGAGGAGAACATCAACTGGACACACACAGGTGCTGTACAGGTTATTCAGTTCTCCCAGTGTTTTCAGCACCCTTGAAGCCTTGGTGGAGCCTTTGGTGTCCCTCCTGTTGCAGAACAAAAGCCTGAACAAACATTACTGATTTGTCACCTCGAAGCAGATACCTGCTGTGTTTGGGTGTTGTAGAACTTAGGATGATCATGCAGCAAAAAAAAAGGGGGTTGGAACGAGATCTTTAAGATCTCTTCCAACCCAAATCATTCTGTGACTCTATGAGAAGTTCTAAGGAAAAAACATAGCACCTTTTACCCTCAACTCTGACCTGTGAGCTTGGCTGTCTTGCCTTGTGGTATTTCTATTAACCTGTGCTTTTTGATGTTTCGTTGAGAAATTTAATGAGAATCCAAGATTTTTGAGCTTCATACCTAAATTTAGGCCTGAGTTGTTGAAAAATTTTCAGAAATAGCTGATGAGCACCGTTCTGCTTCTTCCAGATAACATTTGTCACCCCTCAAATTTAGGTTTCCAAACCTAAGACTGATTTCCTTGCATATAAGCAGACACTTCCCTATCCATATTTTAGCAAAACTCAACAGAAGGCTGGTATTGGCCAAGCTGGCAGGAAACTAATGGTTAGGGCAGGCCAGTCATTAAGAACATTTTTAATACAGGAACAGGTTAGTTTATAGATGAAGTTTACACTGATTTATGCTGCAGTCTCATTTATTACACCTCTGACAAAGTAAACCCATTCAGCACCTACCTCTGGGTTTGTGGGCCTGAATCTCTGCTCCATCCCGTGTCAACAGGGATAGAAACTGGAATCTTCTGCAGTTCCAACCCAAACCTCTCAAGTCTGAGCTGAAAGTATCCCCAGGAACATTCCCAAGAGCTCTGCAATGTTCAGTCAGTGACAGGAGCTCAATCTCCTGGGCTATCAGAGATGCCTGGAGCGTGACAGAGGTTTTGGTGAAGGTGAAAGTTTAAACCAAGGCTTGGTTCAAACTTGTGGTGGCAGAAAACTCTGAAGTCACGAAGCCCCAAAGACCCACCAACAGCAATAATTGCTGGCATGTGCTGCACAAATGGAACAGGCTTTGGCTTTAATGGAAAGAGTTTTCAGGTATTTTGAAGTAAACAATTAAAAAATCGATCAAATGAAGCACAACCTTTCAGTCCAAGGACACAGGCAAGGCCTGTTGGTACTGGAAGGATGCAGAATGGATCTATTATGGGATATAAAGGTTTCAGGGGATTGCAGAGGGGATGCTTGGCCTGCATGCCCAATTAGTGCCAGCAGGCACTACTAGTATTAATTTGCACAGAACCGATTATTGAAATCACCCTGAGCCTTCTGGTACTTCAAAGTGAGCTGCACCCAAGGGGTGTCCCCTGGGACAAACAACAGGAATGTGTCAGTGGGGATGGATTCTAAACAAGATCTAAGCCAACATCTGTTGCTGGTGCTCCAGCCATAGGTTCTGGTGGCCTGCACTGAGGAAACCAGCCTTGCCTGAGGCACTCCAGACCTTGCACCAAATATGGGACCACACACAATCAGCAGTACAACCACGTATTCTCTGGCAGAGCTATTCCCACAGGAGACTTTAATTGAGTCCCAGCACATGCTGTTATCTTTGGGTATATAAATCCTGCAGTTGTAAAACAATTAACTGTTGAGAGGGCACAATAGTGGGTAAATAAAGAAGTTCAATAAGGAGGCAAGAATATGTGTCCAAAGGACTTGGACTGAGACTTCACAGAAGTTTCTTCACAATGTCTTTGTCATATTTGGTTGAAATGACTGTAAAGGTGCAGCTGTTACTGATGGGATGTGGGAAGGCAGAAGGAGCCAGACACCAAGTGAGTGCTTAGCCTTTGTTTGCCCAAGAAATCAGCCTTGCTACACTTAGAGCAAATATAGACTAAAAGGTGTAATCAAAGCCTTAAAGTATTTTCTAGAAAATTATAGAAGGAAAACAAGATTAGAAGGAATACATGGGTTTTTTTAAATTCTGTTTAACAGTTATGTTTTATTAAGTTTCCCCTCAAAGAGAGATTTATAAAATTAATGCCAGATCAATATATTAAACACATAATACAGACATGCAAGGTTTCTTTTGCTGATGGCTTTAGGTACTGGTGAAATTGGTGTTTAGCTGTGTTACACCTTCTGAACTGAAGACCAAGAGCAGCTGATTAACCCTTTGTTAGAAACATCCATCTTGATGTCGAGACTCATTTATACATAGCTTATAAAGAAGAACTATTGATGGCATTGTTGGATGCTGCTACTCAACTGGTATATAAGTAGGAAACAGGTAGATCTGTCAGCAAAAAGCAGGTGTGGTGTGGAGGGTGAGCTGACCAGGGGAATCACATGGATCAATACAGCAAACCTCCAAAAGGATTGCTTTGTAAGACAAGAGCTTCAAATATTGCTTAAAATCATAGAATCACAGGACAGTCTGGGTTGGAAAGGACCTTGAAGCTCATCCAGTCCCACCCCCTGCCATGGGCAGGGACACCTTCCACCAGCCCAAGGTTGCTCCAAGCCCCATCCAACCTGGCCTTGGACACTTCCAGGGATGGGGCAGCCACAGCTTCTCTGGGCAACCTGTGCTTAGACTGAATGGGGCATTACACAGAAATTTAGGAAATTCCACCTTCTTCTGCATAGGAGGAAATTTTCATTGACAACAGGCCAGAAGATCCTTGTCAAAATTCTTGGCCTGGATCCGGGTGTGCTGGTCTTGGCAGCTGTGAGGCTGCAGAGATGGGCTCTGCTGGTAGGATCTTATCTCTGATAAGTGGAAGCTGTTTGAAAACATGGAAGTGTGGATCTGTTGTCCCAGCTGCAGGAGGAGGGGAAAACACTTCTGTATTAAACTGAACTTGAATGTCATCTTTGTGGAATAATTATTCTCACATTACAGTGAACACCAACATCGTGTTACTTTATGATAATGTGGATATTCTGAATTGTAAGCACAAAGTGTGTGGAAATCTGTTCCCAATACACAGTGTCACTGTGACCCAGCTTCTGCCTTATGATAACTATCATAATTACCTGCTGATTAGCTGGAGGAGTGATGGGAATTTCTCTTAAAACGACAAGAAGAGCTATTGCTTGATGTGCCAGCCAGGTGATATCCCACCCAGGGTACAGCCATCCTTGGCAATGGGCTTGGATCCACACCCTGGGTCATGTTATCCCTGCAAAATAGTGTGACTGAAGGGAATGGAATGGCTCAGGTGCTCTTCCCAGTTGGATAAATGGCAGGTAGGCAAAGCAGGCAATGGGAGTATCTCCAGTGCCATTTACTGTCGTCATGAACAGAGTGGTAGGATTGAAACTTGAATATGTCTCTCTGCAAATCAAACATGAACACATCTCCTGCTTCTTTCTAGAGTTAAGGAAGAAATTAAGCTAAGAAATATTGTGGTTTTATAAAGGCAATATTGGAAAATCGATACAGAATTACTCTGAAATCATCTGAAAAGCTCGATAGAAAGGAAAATCATCCTTTGTTTGCTAAAACTACTGGCTTGGAGAACTAAAATTTACAGACATTTTTTTCAGCATGAGAAATATGCCTTCCACTGTACTATCTGCTGAGTACCTAAGGGTTGATTCTGGTAATTTGGAATGCGACTGAATGAATCTATAGTTAACAGTGTGTGGCTATTGGCTGGAAATGTTTGGATGTAACATGAAGTGATATTATTTTGCAGCTTGAACTCCTGCCAGTACCTGGCTTTATTAGTTTAGCAAAAAGAGTGTGTTTTCTGATTAGCTGTCTGGAACAAGTGAGGCTGTTCTGTTGGTTTCTATCACTCTTTGGAAACTCTTCCCTTGACAGCTTAAGCACTTACCCAAATGCTCTGCCTGGTGGCTCCTACAGTGCCAGCATCACTTCATTTGGGTGCTTCCCCACCAGTGGGGAGAGTTTCACGGGAGGTGAATTTAGTGGGAATGAGTCAGGCCTGTGCCATTTCTCTCTGTGTACACTGGCTGTGATGAGGGTGAGTTCCAGTTGTGGCACTTCTTGTTTTCCCTGCATCTCTTTTATGTGCAGAGTGACTCAGGCTCCCTGACAAAGCCCAAAGTGAGGGGCAGCAATGACATCCCCACCTGAATAACCCCAAGACTTTAACTTATTATGTTCCCAAATTGAGGAGGGTAGTTTAGTTTAGTTCCTCTTTTCTGGGAGTGCTCCCAGTTCCCTCAGAAATGTCATGCTAAAGTATAAAATATGAGCACAATTGCTCCTTTAATGACATCTTCATGCGTTGACATTTAGAAGGCCAGAGAACGGATGAAGATCTGTCCTGAGATCAAAAACCGAAATGACACACTGGACACAGGATGCTGGAGGAATTATATTGATTTTGGAGAGGTCAAGGTCAGCAGACATTGCTCAGTTAAGATTTCATTGACCTCATTCCTCTGATCCATACATTGACGGCTGGAGCAGGGATTTGGGAAAACGGTGTTTTTAACAATGGACATTTGTTGGGTTTTTAATACATGGCAAAAAGATCACTATTTCAGAGAGTCCTGATTTGAAGTATCAGTATTTTATAGTGATTTTTAGTTGGGGACCAGAATGTGAAGAAGGTAGATATGTTCTAAGAAGAAATGATAAGTGGGTAACGTGTCCAAAGCCAGAAAAATTGCTGTCTCATTTTCTTTCTAAGCTGTCTTAGTGTCAGTGAGCACCATGGTGTTTCTTCATTTCCAAACCTCCTCAATCATCATCCTTTATTTACTCCTGGCATGAACATTCTATCCAGTATCTTTTTGGAAAGGCAGATATGTGCTGTGGAAAACTTATGTAGTGATAGGAGGGTAAAACAGATAACACAACCAACAACTCTATCTGTGGTTCTGTAACACCATCCCCCTCCCCAGTCTATTTGAGCTTCATCCTGCAAAGTGCCCAGGTAGGTCAGACAACAAGACTATTCAGTATTTCACAAGCTAAAATCCATCATGTTCATGGTGTCAGCTGTGCTTGGACAGCAGCAAATAACGATCCAAGATAAATTTTCCCTTATCTCACAATCCCATTTCACTGAGGGGCTAGGAAATCACACTTCCACCTAAATATAGAATGTAAAATAAAGTGTTGAATGTCTTTAAGACAATTCAGCCATATTCTAATAATAACAAGTGAAAGCACATTAAAAGAAACCAGATTTTTTTCAGAACTGTTTTTTCCAAGTTCCTTTTTATGACTGATCTTTAAACTTCCTACATGATGACACTTACTTGGCACTGCATTGATCCAGTCTAATCTAGGTGATAATGGGTCTCACAAGAGTTATTTTTTAAAAACAAGCACTTTATCAAACCCATTGACAGTTACATTTTCAAATTATTTCCATTTTTGTTCTGTTAAAATACTTGCCTTGCTTTTAAATAGAAAGACCCACAGAACCCAAAGGCAAGTCAGACCAGTGTTGCAGGCAGCTGTAGCAAGAAGCCATCACAGCATACAATGACTGTGATTATAAATAATCTGTCAAGCCAACCCTCAGTACTGAGCTTTTGTCATCAGCAACTGAGAAAACACAAAGCCCCACATCAGGAACCCCCATTTCACAGCTTCTTGCAACAGGCAGTGGGAACATGGTCCTTTCAGGCTATTTCCTGATATAAAACTTACACAGAATGAGAGATTATGCTGAGTTGGGAGGGACCCCCAAGAATCATCAAGTCTTAACCCTGCACAGGACCCTCCCCAAGAGTCCATCTCAGCAGTAGTTTGGGAATTTGTAGTTGAGAAAAACTTCCCTTCCAGGACTTCCTGAGAACAGGAGGAAGGGTTGGGTAAGAAGGTTTTGCACTGAATGTGACACAGAAAACTTTGTCATCCACCAAATCCCTCAAGAGCACCCGAAACCCAACCTGAGGCTCACGGTTGCAGCTCGCGGATGAATGGGTTTGATTTGCATTTTGATGCAAGTAGATGAGAGTGCAGGTACTTTTTCTGTCTGGGGAAAACTGGAATGCGTTCAGGAGAGATGTAAGAAGGCAAGGAATCCCCGGGTCTTGCAGCTGTGTTATCAGATACGATGGAAAAGGGAGAGGGTGAGGGAGAACACCTGGCACTGCGAGGGGAGGCTGTCTGACCCAGCAGGGCAGTGTGGAGCTCTGAGGGCATCCTTCCCCTCCAAGCCCTGTCAGCTTTTACTGAGCTCAACCAGGTGTTGCCACACTGTGCCCGCTGTCTCTGCAACCTGCATCTCGATGAAGATAAATTAAAACTTAAGAACCTCATTTGACTTTCATGGGCCGTGGTTGGATTTGCAGAGATATTCCTCAATATTCTCCGAGAGAAATACTGAGGACTGAGCAAGTGAGATGCAGACCCCGAGCCACAAACATGGAATCCACTTTCACACTCGCTTTGGCAAGAGCAGCAGCACTTTGGGCAGAAGTTTCTCCTCAGCTCAGCTGTGGGGGCATTTAAGGTGTTCTCCTAGGAGGACCCCTCAGGGAGAGAAAGCTGAGGAAGAATTCTCAGGAAGAATTTCTTCCTGGAAAGGGTGTTCAGGCATTGGCAGGGCTTGCCCAGGGAGGGGTTGGAGTCCCCACCCCTGGAGGTGTCCAAGGAAGTGCTCTGGGCTGGGGGACAAGGTGGGGATGGGGCACAGGGTGGGACTCTGGTCTTGGAGGGCTTTTCTTGCCTCAGTGTTTCTGTGAGTCTGTGATTCTGAGATATTCTGACACCTTGAGTTATTTCCCATAACAGTTCATACAGTTTGAAAAAAAGGCAAGGACCTGTGCTTAGAGAAGAGCATCATCAGGTTGGGTGAGAATCCATCTCATTAAATCTCTCTCTTTAAAACCAGTTATGTCCTTTTTGTCCCAAATTCAGCTGTTCTTTGAGATTAACAATTGTAAAAGCTTTCTGTGAAATGCATTTTCTACTGCTCTTCTGCTTTTTGGGCCCAGAAGTGGTGATAAATTGATTTAGTACGCAGCAAGTCATGAAGGTTATCAGAAGTATAAGAAAAATATGCAGGAGAAAATAGTTTTTGCTGCATTCCTCTCAGCTTTTACTGGCCTTGCTCTCAGAATTCTGTGTTCATTTGCTGTTCTGTACAGTGACAGTCAGTGAATGAAGGGTACCAGACCCTCTGTCCTCTGACTCAAACAACAAAACTTACCCAGGGAAACAGGAGAACATCTCATTCTGTGCTGCCAGCAGTGCATGAGCACTGTGACCATGCAGAAAGTCCAACTAATATTGTTTCTTTACCTGTTTGAATTACTGTGGAAATAGAAGCTGCATTTTGAAAACAATTGCTGCATTTGGTCAGTTTTTTATGAAGATGAAGTAAAGGCCAACAAATACTCCAGAAAGTAGAAAAGCAAATATGAATCTCTCTAAAGGACATACAAGAAGGGAAAGGAACCTCCTGCTTTGTGGTGGAAGGAGATAGATCAGAAAGAGAAAGGTGAGAAGTGATGCACAAAAGGTTAAACTTAGGAGAGTGTCAAAGCTCTGAAGCCTTCCTGTTTAAGGGTATCGTGGCTCTGAATCTGGAAAAGTGTTTCTGCTCTTTAAAATAGGATATCCCTCAGTGAGGGCAGGTGGTGGTGTTGGGAAATCCCACCCACCTGTGGTGTTTCGTGTCATTTATCAGCACATCTTTATGATTAATCCTCAGGCCTGCACGTTGCCTGATTTTCTTCAGACACTTCTTCCAAGGAAAGTGCAAAGGGGATTTTGATTGATGGAGGTCACATGCTCTGGTGATTTCCCAGGCATTTTCTTTTTTTTTTAATTTAAAACACAAAAATTATTGTAATGGGAAAAATGGCTCAGCCTGCCTGGGGATAGCAGTAATTCTGGGACAGTCACAGCTCAGGGGGGTTCAGTAGCAAATTTGTTTGATGCTGGCTTCAGATCTTCTTCTTTTGCACAGATTAACTTATCAAAAACATGAGAAAAAAAAATCTTTTGGCTGTGCTTAATAAGATCTTCATAATATGTTCAACTGAGATATCAAAGAGTGTCTGGAATGAGTCAGGCTTTGACACAGGGGGACAAAACCGGTTCCAAACTCATCTCCCCTCAGTTTGCCACAGGATATCAATGCAAAATGTGTTTCTACAGAACACATTTTACAAGAGCTCTGTGAATATTTTTCATCTTTTCTGTTTGAATGTTCCTTTCCTCATTTTAAACTTGCATTTGGGTGCTTTTTTTTTTTAAAATGCTGTTTCTCGCATATCTTACAGATTTCATAGGATTTGTCTCTGTGTTGCTTTTTTAATGCTCTCTCATGCTCTTTTTTTCCCTGTCAAAAAGGACCAAGTATTACTTGTACTGTCCTCAAATTCCAGAGCTTTGGTGTTAGAACAGTCCTACAAGTTAATTAAACAGTAGCATCCTTTTGAGATTGCTCTCACACTTGGATAAAACAAGTGGCAGAAACATTTTATAGTCATTTTAATAAGATACAGTCCTTTTCCTGCTTGTCAAATCAGAGTTTCATATCCATCCACTGCCCTTTTCATGCTTAAGTCTCACTCTAGACCTCACTGCCAGTTGCTCTACATATGATTTGGTCCTCAAGGAAGTTATTTTGTTGAAAGACTAAATAAGACATGACTTTATTGTATTAGCTTAAAACATATTTTTTATTCAATGAATCCATTTCAAAAGAAGAAAAAAAAAATCTCAACCTCATTCCTGAAGTCTGAGGAGCTTTGTCTTATTTAAAGATCTCCAATTGCCTCTGTAAGTAATATAAATCACAAATCCTCAACTTCTGCTACCTGAAAGGGGCAGGTTAGCATCTGACCATTGCCCTCCAC
Organism: Myiozetetes cayanensis; assembly: GCF_022539395.1. Taxonomy (NCBI): domain Eukaryota; kingdom Metazoa; phylum Chordata; class Aves; order Passeriformes; family Tyrannidae; genus Myiozetetes; species Myiozetetes cayanensis. The sequence continues at coordinate 301,663 of NW_026087632.1, read as the reverse complement.
AACCCCCAGAAATGCTGTGACCTCTCTCCAAACCCTGCCACGTTCTTCTCTGGAGTGAAAATGTCACTCTTGTCTTGCCAATAGTTGTGTTTTCTTTGATCTATAGTAAAGCTGTGTGTGCAGGCACTCATAGGAGACAGGTATTTCCTGACCCAAGTGATCTGATGTCAGAAAAATTAGGCAAGATAATGGCCTTGGTGGGACAGGAGTCAGTGCCTGTTGTCTCACTAATTACACCCTCACATGTAGACTGGAACCTGAGTTATTTGGGATGAAGCAGCAAAGGGTCCCTGGCCTCAGGCACTCTGGTGTTGGTTTTGTTTCCATGGGAGTCCTGTTGGTGAAGGAGAAGGCCCTGGAGGTGTGATGGTCACTGGGTTTGACACTGCATGTCCTTCAGGACAGCTTTGGCATCGAGGGCTGTGGAGTCCTGGTGAACAAACCCAGAGCTGTGCCCAGCCTGACCCCACTGGGCATGAGGGGCCCCAGGCTGCTCTGGCAGATGCATTTGGAAAGGCAGCTGGCTTTGGAAAGCCAGGGCAGGACACACCACTGAGTAACTCATGGAACAGAGACACTGAGCTGGGAAAACCCACTGCAGGAGGGTCACAGAATCCCAGAATATACCAAAATGGAAAGGATCCAGAAGGATCATTGAGTCCAACCCTCAGCCCTGCACAGGTCCATCCCCAAGAGTCACCCCCCATGCCCCAGAGGATCATCCAAACCCTCCTGCAGCTCTGGCAGCCTTGGGGCTGTGCCCACTGCCCTGGGGAGCCTGTTCAGTGCCAACCACCCTCTGGGGGAAGAACCTTTCCCTGAGATCCACCCTGAGCCTGCCCTGACACAGCTCCAGCCATTCCCTGGGGGCTGTCCCTGGTGCCCCCAGAGCAGAGCTCAGTCCTGCCCCCTGAGCTCCCCCAGCTCCTGTCCCACCACCCAGAGGGCACAATTCCTGCAGCAGCCGCCCCTGTGAGCCAGAGCCACTCCAGCCCCAAGTCCCAGCAGCCAGCAATTCCTGCTGGTTTCACTGAGCCAGCCCAGCCAGGGGCCCAGCACCCAGCCCAGGGCAGGACCACCCTGCTGGACCCAGCCCATGCAGCATTTTCCAGAGCCTCAGTTTGCCACCCTCACATGACCAACCCTGCGCATTCCCTGCACAACCGAAGGTGAAGAAAAAACATGTTGAGCTCCTAATGGCAGTGCCCAAAGGTACTGCATCTGGAGATAACATCAAGAGAGAGAGCCAGCGAGTTCTCTTCACACAAACTATTTCCCAGAGGCTAATGGCAAGGGGGGGAGAGAGAGAAACAAGTACTGACAGTTTACTGTAGGAGCTCAAAGAAAAAGTGGACAAAGCTAAATGAACTCCAGCTCTTTGTTCACATTTAATCCAGTTCAGAGCATTCACTGGTGCATACAGATTTACTGATGGAGCTGGCTATGGTCATTTGGTAAGAAACAGAGGATCTAGGATTTAAATTTTGTGCCCTTCAGGCTCTTACGTTTAGGAAAAGTCAGTCTGTAACGTATATAAAGTTTTAATCTGACGTAAAAAGTATGAGCTGCTGGATAATTCCTTCAAAGAGACAAAACCTGATCTTGAAAGGTCAAGAACACTTTCTGTTTTTAACACAGACCAAGTTTCTAAGGGGTAGGACACTGCTTTTGCTTCACAGAAACCAAAGTAAAGACCAAAGCCTGCTGGCCCCACCCAAAGAATCCCCTATTTTATTTTTTTCTTTTTCTTTGCAACTCTCTCCCTGAATTTATGAAGACATCGATTTATCAGAGGATACTGGAATAATGGAACAGTATCCACATATTTTATTGCAAAACAAGTAGCCCAAGCGCCTGATATCCCAGTACAATAAAACCACCATTGCAGGCCTTTGCTTTGGCTGAGGACAGGCAGTTCAAGTTCCATGTAGCCTGTTCTCTGAAGGCTGGAGAGTCAATTCATCTCCAGCTGAATTTGCAGAACGTGGTATTGAAAGACAGCACCAGTGAGGGGGGTATGTGTGCAAGAACAGAACCAACAGAACCCCAAAAAAGGGGTTGTGAGCCAAGGGTAGGAGGCAGATCTGGAAGGGAAAGCCCAACTGCAGAGTGCAGGGGACCTAAATGGGTCAGATCTGTTGGAGAGATTTTAGCACAGCCTGTTGGAAGTGCATCTCCCACAAGTGCAGAGAGAAAGGGAGGGGCAGCCAGTTAAATTTTAGGAAAATACGAAAATAACAAACGACAAAAAAACCCCAAACCAAACAACCAAAAAACCCACAAACAAACAAACAAAACAAACAAAAAAAACCAACAAACAACCTGCCTGATAGATGACACATGATGTATTTTGTATTAATGTTTCGAGTCAGTTTGGCGGATCCCCATGGCAGGCGAGGTCGAAATATTTTGTTGCAAGTTTGAACATCGTACCAGGATATAAGGCCAGGCAATTCTGCAAGAGCACAGTGATTGAATTAGGGCTGAGAAATGTATCCTGGCTAGTTTCAAATTAAAAAAAAAAAAAAAAAAGCTTTTAAAAAGGTACAAATGAGGCTAAAAGAATTTATGTTATTTTTCCGGTTTCTGTGCTCTAACTCCTTTTCCTCATAGATCTCCTCATCTATCTTCGAAGTGCACTACCTTATGAATGAGTGAGCAATAAAAGAAGTATGCAGTGGCTGAGAGAGAAACTCAAGATAACAAGATAAAGCCAAAGGCTTGAGCAGAACTGCAAGCTGAGATGTAGATCTGAATAGAAAAGTTTCTCACATCTCAGTTTTAGGGCAGTCATTAGATAGTTTGCATGAGAAACTAATTGAAAACCAGTAGCACAAAGTGTGACCTGGCATCTGCAAAGTTCACAACTGTCAGAGCATTGGACCTGTGCTTTCTAGGGTTTTGAATCCTGCTTTCAGACCACACGTGGGGACAACTTGCTCATAGACTAAAGTTAAAAAACAAAGCTATTCCACAGAACCAGAAAATCATAGAATCACAGGATGGTTTGGGTTGGAATGGACCTTAAAAGTCACCTTGTTCCATCCCCCTGCCACAGGCAGGGACACCTTCCACCAGCCCAGGTTGCTCCAAGCCCCGTCCAACCTGGCCTTGGACACTCCCAGGGATGGGGCAGCCACAGCTTCTCTGGGCAACCTGTGCCAGGGCCTCCCCACCCTCACAGGGAAGAATTTCTTCCCCGTATCCCACCCAAAAATACTCTCTTTTCAGTTTAAAGCCACTCCCCCCTGTCCTATCACTACGTGCCCCTGTAAAAATTTCCTCTCCCCCTTTGGGTATTGGAAAGCTGCCACAAGGTTTCCCTGGAGCTTTCTCTTCCCCAGGCTGAACAGCCCCAGCTCTCTCAGCCTGTGGTTTTAATACCTTAAAATCCCCATGTTCATCAAAAGTGGGCAGAGAAAGAGCAGGGAGCAAAGAAGCAGCTACAAATTACCCCAAGGTCAGGCAATAGCAGTTTCTGTGCCAAGGTGACACAGGAACGGCCTCAAGACCAAAAGGTGTGAGGATAATCAGCTTCCTCAGTGAAGGCTCTCCTGTTTTCTGCTGAGAAAGGCCAGTGTTTGAGTCAGCATGGTGAGTTTTCCAGCAATAAAAAAGGGTTAATTCAAATTTCCATATCACTGACCTCCCTCCAGCCCTCCAGGCTGCCTAGGTTTGGATCTGCACGGATCAGCTGGGTTGTCTCAGGGGAAAAATTATGTGGCCACTCCCTGAACCCTGATAATCCCTCTGGCTGGGCTTTCCACTGCTGGTCTCTGCCAGGTTAGGCAGAATTTCATCATCAAAATTATTATGGTCTCTTTCAAGTAAAGACCAGTGGGAAATGAATTGCTGGAATCAGGTATGTTTGCTGGTGTTAACCCAGTGTTGCTGCTGAGTGAGGTCAGCTGTGGGGCTCAGGACACAGAGCAGGGACTGAGCTGGTCTCCAGCTTTATTTGGCAAAGCCTGGTCTGGCAAAACAGCAGGAGGGAGAAGATACAAGGACAGAGTTTCAAGGGATGTGAAGGTGGAAGATGAAGCTTGTTATCTTCAAAAGAAAAGTAGTGACAAGTCCGGCATAACCATGAGAGACCCCTACAAAGAGGGGAGCATGAGAGAGGGTGGAGCAAGCCATGATGTTGGGGTGTTTAAAGTGCTTTTACAGCATTAAAGAGGTAGACATTTTCTAACTAGAATTGATGACAAAACATGAAACTGATTCCTTTACTCTTACCCTTTATGCTCTAAGACAGAACTTGCTTTCTTGCAGAGTAGCTGAGACATTTGTTTGCTCTGTTATCCATGTGACAGGAGGCAAAATACTTCAAACCCTCCAAGTGTGTTTGACTGTGGTGTATCAAAATAATCCTTAGCTTTCCAAAGTGGAGCATTAACTTGCACCATTTAGAACAGACAAGGCCTATATGACTAAATAATAATCTGTTCTATATGTTGATTAATGTGAGACCTACAGGAGGACAAGCATTGATAGAGTATCTGCTTGTTCATCTCTTGCACCAGCCTGTGTCATTTTGAGGTGCAAGAACTGAGATGCAGTTTATTTTCGAACTCCTGTTTACAAAAGTCAGGTTCTGGCATCTGTTGTTGGACTCTGAAAGGATTCTGCACATGGCAGTTCATGTGAAGGTGTGATTTTCTGCCAGCTCCTGATTTCACTGCATATGCCAAACACTGCAAGAACAGATAAATCTGAAGCACTGTACAATCACACTGAGGAAAAGCTGTGGTTAAGGAAGGTCCCATCTTGCCTTTGGGACCTGGGCTATGAAATTAGGCAGAGTTATCCTCCCTGATTAACTCGAAGTGCAAATGGGGAATCAGCTTCACAGGCGGAACTTGGCTGATATTGATGAGCGTTTGCTACCTGGGACAACAGCCTGTCCAGGCAAGCAAAACCCACAGCTTTGGTGGGAATGGGACCTGTGTCTGGTGGCAGCTCCTATTGGAGAGCAAACCCATCCCTGCCTGTCACCCAACATCCATCCAATACCCCTGCTTGTGTTAACACGCCATTCTTTGTTCTTCCAACACAGATTCTGGAAGAAAACATGAAGTTAGAGTGCAAGTGCCACGGGGTCTCTGGATCCTGTACCACTAAAACATGCTGGACAACCCTGCCCAAATTCCGGGAGCTGGGCTACATCCTGAAGGACAAGTACAACGAGGCCGTTCAGGTGGAGCCCGTGCGGGCGAGCCGCAACAAGCGCCCCACCTTCCTCAAAATCAAGAAGCCCCTTTCCTACCGCAAACCCATGGATACAGACTTGGTGTACATAGAGAAATCCCCCAACTATTGCGAAGAGGACCCCGTCACGGGCAGCGTGGGCACGCAGGGCAGGATGTGCAACAAGACGGCCCAGCAGTCCAACGGCTGCGACCTGATGTGCTGCGGCCGGGGGTACAACACCCACCAGTACTCGCGGGTGTGGCAGTGCAACTGCAAGTTCCACTGGTGCTGCTACGTCAAGTGCAACACGTGCAGCGAGAGAACAGAGGTCTATACCTGTAAGTGAGCACGTGGGCACGGCCTGGCCGCACGGATACCTTTGCACATGCACCCGACGTACCTGCACGAGGCTGCAGGGAGGACCTGCTCGCCCGGAGGAGACGCTGACGGACGGAGCCCCCTCTTCTCTTCCCGCGTTCCGCTGCTTGTGTGGAGACACATTTCAGACTCGTAAAGTCAGCCAAGAAAGGAAAAACAAACAAGCCCCGCCCTGAGCCACCTGACACACAGAAGAGAGAGTAAAAGATGATCTCGGTTAACCTGCACCTCCAAAGGAAGAAGCACTGACTGCCTCGTGCCGACGCACCAGTCGGGGAGAAACCTCTGAGGGTGGCAACTGACTCCTGGTTTGGAAAAGAGGTGGTCAAATGTAAGGAGCAGGGAGGGAAAGGGGAGAAATCCCCCCCTCAAAGGGCTGTGCACAGGATGGGATGGACAGAGCCCCACTGTGAAAGGCCCATGTGAGTGTGTGGATGACACAGGTTTTGGCTTCTACACTCGTGAAAAGCTTCTGCTGGTCTTGCTGATCTTTCCACTTCATCCCCCTTGCCACAGCGAGTAGAACTGTTGAAGGTTTCTGTAGACACTGCTTTACCTGCCTTTTTTCGTGTGTGTGTGTGTGTGTGTGCTGCAGATTTTAGCACAGGGATTTGGGACACTCGGGCATAATAATAGCAATATTTAACAATTTATTCAGATAAAACTAATATTAATTTATTTAATTAAAAAAGAACTCTACCAACCTTTGGGGAACTATTCTGCAATTAAAGTAGGTAGCTGGCTTTCTTTGTGGAATAATTTTGTAGGAACAGCAAGGAAAGAACTGGAGCTGTACATATTATTCTTGACTAGGATATTTCTATTAGTTGGACTTGCAGGATATGTTCTACTGTACTAGATGTTTAAGTACAAAAGCTGGCGTCTTTATATATATGTACATACACAAACACTGTTGTTTTGGGGTTTGTTTGTTTGTTTGTTTGTTTTCTCCTGTTTGCTGCTAGTTGTCTGGAACAAAAGTTGAGTGGTAGGGGTTACAAATCTTTACCAGGTTTTGTGGTTTTTGTTTTGTTTTTTGTTTTGTTTTGTTTTTTTTTTCCTTCGATTAAAGAAAGAAGCATTAATAAAATCCTGTTTGGAATATGTCTAAAAATAAGAAAATCCAGACAAACTTCCATCTTTTGGAAAAAATCAAGCATAGGATAAGAGAGTATATTTTGTAAGAGACTATTTTTATATAAATATTTTATTTATACTACGTCTGCTTGTTCAACCTGTACTTTTTCTCAAAACAGGCATACAATTTGTAATTCTTAGGCTATTTAACAGAGAAAGGGTAATTAGTTTGTGAACACAGCAGCAGCAAGCTGGATACATTCAGCTGCAGTTGGTGGATGTGTCAGAAAGCAGAATGAACTTTCTCTCCGGATGTGTGTACAAACCGGCTCTTTTCCTGCAGCTCAATTTGCAGAATATGCAAAACAAGAACAGGGTCTGTAGCATCAATTTTGTCACATGGCTTGAATTCATGATTGGTATTAGCTGGATGCTCATTTATCCCATTCAAGAAAAAAAAAAAAAAAAAAAGCGAATTAGCTTCCCACATGCGTCAGTCATTAAACTGTGGCGTTATGACTCGCAAATGTGCTGTGTGTGCTGTCAGTTAAACCTCTATATTGTGCTACTGTCAAATTGCATTTTAATCAGTGGGAGACTGTAGACTATGACTGTAAAAACTAGCATGACACACACCGTCTGATTCTCATAGATAGGATACAAAGCTTACTTTTTGTCCAACTCTTTTTTGGCATTTACATTATTCTTTCCCTCTCCTCCCCCCCCCCACCAGCAAAAAGGTCAGAGCTGGGAAATCCAGAAAAACATCCAGGCAAGTTTAAAGAGGCAAATTTAAAGACTACTTGTTTTTCAGGGCTATTTTGTTTTCCCTTGATGGTGTTTCCTTTTTATCACTGCTAATTTCTTCAGACATTTGAGTGGTAAATATTTCTCTGTGTTTTTAGAGTCATTATGTTCTTACTGCTTTACTCATTTGTGACCCATAAAAAAAAAAGAGAAATCTAATTTTAATGCTGTTTTTCACTGGTTAATAAACATGGCCCAGAGTTACTGATGATATTGCAAATTGTCTGGGACACACCAGATTCTTTCCTACTTCCAGACCACAGGATCTCCCCCCTTTAATGAGGCTCAGAGAAGCATCGGTAAAGAAAACATTTCACTGACTCCTGTTGAGAGCTGCAAACATTACAAGGAGTAGATGACACAGGTTCATCTTGTGCCAATTGATAGTTCTGGGGCAAAACTCCCACCTAAGACTGTGAAAACAAAGCACTGAGAAGGGAAGCAGAAGAATCACTAAAAAAAAAAAATAATCAAAAGATTGTTGCAGTTTCACAACCTGACCTTTTAGGGCTCATCTGAATGGTGTTTTAACTCACTCCTTGGATATATATTATTTATGTAAGATCACAAGCCCATGCAGTACCTAATCCTAGCACTGTATAATCGGGTTAATGCACAATTTCTTTGCAGACCTGCCACTTGACACAAAATAGAAGGTTCATTCACTTCAGACATCAGAATGGCATATCAAAATAAAGCTATTAACACAACTGCATTTCAAACTGTCAATATAAAAGCAAAAATTTCATTGGTCATTTGGTCACTGCACTGAGAGTTCTCCTAAATTCCAAGTTATAAACTTCAAGATATAAAATGAAACCCCATACCATAGATATGTTCATTACAACACTATGTTATGGTGAAATAATTCAGATCTAATATTGGAATTTCCCCCCCGGTTTGTATTGGGTTTTGGCTTAGTGGATACCATATCATAGTCAAAAGTGTGCTTTCTTCACTTATTAGAGTTATTTTACAGATTATTACCTTTGCAGCATGTTTTTACCCTAGGAGAGTAATCTGTAAAACTCCTGCTTCCTGTATATTTCTGTATGCAGTGATGTGCCATGTACAGTTGGCAGAACAATTACTGAAGGACAAATACCTTTAAACAGTTTGACTCACAATAATAAAAGACTGGATGCACAATGCATTGGATTTGGTACACATCTTCCCTATATTTTACAATATTGCTGATGAGAAAATGGAGAGAAAATTAGGGAAAATGTCACTTTGTTTGTTAGCTGGAGTAACAGGTTGGGAACTATGAACTAAAGTGCAAGGAAAAGCAAATGCTGCATTCAACCAGAAAGTATTTGGAAATTCGGCTGTGTCATCTCTGACAGGAGAAATCTGGCCTCTGAGAATGTGCCATCGGGCTGGAGTTAATTGGTCCTTCGCTAAATGGGCTTGAATGGCACGAAGAATAAACAGGAGAAGGAGAAAGATTTACAGGTTTGTAGATATTCCTCCCTCCCCCTCCGACAACAGTTTGTTCTTTGTGCTCAGGGATAGAAGAGCTCTGTTTTTCCTTGGTGGAGAAGCAGACAATGGCAGTGAAATGCACACAACTGCACACCAGTGCGGCTCCCAAAGGAAAATGCATCTTTTGATGTGTGCCAGCCAGGATTGCTGGGCACAGGAACACCCTCGCTGAGGCCTGGAAAGAGAAAACACGTCCAAGGAGCAGGAGGAGCGAGAGGAGCGGGAAACGCAGGAGAAAAAAAACGCAGCTGCAAGTTGGGAAGTTACTGATGATGAAATCTTTGAGAGTGGAACCCCAGTTTATGGAAATGGAGCAGCTCTGCCTTGGGATTCCTGAGCAAGTTTTAAGGATTTTACCTCCTGGCCCTTTTAAAAAGGACAACTAATCTGAGTGCAGTGAGCTGGGTATAGAAGCACTTCATAAACCATGAATTGGTCAATGATTAAGTTTTCTTTGCCGTGTATGCACAAAGGTAATGGAGATACGTCTTTCAACAGTGATAATTAAACTGAAAACATCCTTAAAATGTACTCTTAAGTGGCTCATTTGGTAAAGTTATTGTAAGGGGACGTGGTAACTTAGAAAAGGGGAATAATGGACACGTACCATATTGCACAAGGCTCTTAATGAACTCTCCTGGGGACTGCAAAACTGTTTTGGACTGACCACACTTAAAAATCAATGTATTGAATACAGAAACGTCACAGCCCGCAGTCAGGGTGCACAGATTCTAATTAAGATTCAACACAGGTATTTCTGACAAAAGCTTTATGTTTATCATTATAATCTATATGAGGAAACACACCCTGTGAATCCCCCAAATGTGCATATTAACTAATACAGTCCCCTGCCCCCAACTTGGAATCCCAAGAAGTTGACTGAACAAAAAAGTCTCCAACTCTGTTGTTGGCAGAAGAACTGAACTGCAGGCTCAGGGGCTGATACTCCCAGACAGGGCTGCCCAAACCTGGCAGATACCATTGCTGCCAAGCAACAGAGGTGAAGTCTGAGTCAGGTTTGAATGGTCCAAAACTGTCCAAAATTAGTGCAGAAGTTTAATCACACAGCTGCACTTCAGGTGATGAAGCTCATCTAGATTGTAAAACATTCTCCCTTATCTCAGTGGTCACCGTGGCAAGGGACCTAATTTGCTAACCCAGTTCATGGTCTTTTCTCATCGAAATCACACCAATAATTTCTCAGAGGTGGACATTTTAATCTTGAACAGAAATTAAGGGAATTCTTCCTCTGGAAACAAGCAATTAATAACATGATTAAGTCAAAATGCTCAAGAGATGTACGTGGATCTAAAGGACTCTGCGTGTTTGAAGGACACCAGAACTTTGCAATTCTCCTGCCCAAAGGTGATGCTGTAAAACCCTAAAAGTGTCTTTTCATACTTATAGGAAATTCCTGATTTTTCTCTTTTGTTGTTGCTACACATTCATAGATTCATCCACAGCACATATCATGTAATGTGCAACTGGGAACTCCAAAGAAAGTCCCAGAGAAATGTGCCCTCTAAGTGTTGCACAACATATTTACAGCTGCTGTTAGGGAAGTTGCCTCCCCTTGTCACCAGCAGCCCCTATACTTGTCCCTTTATTTCCTCCAAGCACTGGGAGTTTTAGCTCTCTCTCTGGAGCTTTATGAGCTCTCTGATCCATTCCCAGCCACTGAGGGGTTGTGTGCTTGGAGTTGTGGTCTGCATGAGGGGCTGTGATACAACAGAGAATGAGGACACTCAACAAGAAAAAGCATTCCTCCTCTCACAGTGTACCTTTAATTTTCCAGACCAAGCCATACAAGAAATATGGAATTACTCTGTCATCTGATACACCATGTGCTCCCAACTCACCTTTCCGATACTACTGAGAAGGCTGCACTGGTGGATTTTTAAAACCAAGCTGAAGAGAGTGGACTGGAAGAGGTTTTTCTCTACTCAGCTAAACTTGCAAAAGAAATCGTAGCAAAAACCTGTAAAGAGGCAGTGCTGAGTTTTGTTCTTCATCAGTTTAGATGAGACTTCACACAAACTGGACCATAGGTAGTGTTTAATATTAATGGAAGGAATTCCTTACTCATGGAAGGAATCCTTCCCTGTGAGGGTGGGCAGGCCCTGGCACAGGTTGCCCAGAGAAGCTGTGGCTGCCCCTGGATCCCTGCAAGTGTCCAAAGCCAGGTTGGACGGGGCTTGGAGCAACCTGGGCTGGTGGAAGGTGTCCCTGTCCTTGGCAGGAGGTGATACGAGATGATCTTTCAGGTCCCTTCCACCCCAAGCCATTCTTGCATTTGATGATTATCTCTTAATCACATTTACTCATTGTCCTCAACCCTTTTCCTGTTGCTAATTTTCCTCATTCCCTCAGTGCTGTTGAGCTCTGTTCACTCATCAATGTGAGCAAACACTGATTTAACTATTAATATTTTAAAATTAGTTTGGCAGATCCTCCTGGATCCTTTCTGCCATTTGTCCTTTTATCCTGAAATTGTTGACACAAGAACCCATAAATACCACGACACATTTAGCATTTGAATTACAAAAAAACACCAACCCCTTCCCCCCCCCCCCAAGAAAAAATAAAAAACCCAACCAAACAAAATGTGACAATCCCAAAACTTATATTTTGGTCCCATAGAGTTTACAAAATAAATCAAATCAAAATCCATTACTCAGGTTTCTGGTATTGTCCCAAGGGTTCCATTTTACTTTCACACCCTTTGACGCATTCTCAGCTGTGGAACACAAAGATTCTCCAAGTGGTGGTAACAGTGTCTTGAAGAAAAGTCTTTTCTACCCAACTCCAACAGACTGCTTTTTAGTATGGGCAGGGAAAGGCAGTTCATGAGACTAGACCCAGACAAACCAGAGGGCTGGGCAATCACCAGCTGTGTGAAGATGAACAAAGACAAGTGCTGGATTCTGCCCCTGGGATGGAGACAAATTGGGCAATGAGAGGCTGGAGAGTGGGAAAGGAATCTGGGGGTCCTGGTCAACAGAAAACTGAGTGTGGGGCAGCAGTGCCCTGGCAGCCAGGAGGGACATCCCTGTCCTGGGGGCAGCAGGGAGGGGATTGTCCCGCTCTGCTCTGCCCTGGGGCGGCCTCACCTCAATATTGGGGCAGTTTGGGGGGACACAATGGAAGGGAGAGATTGAGCCATTGGAGAGTGTCCAAAGGAGGGAAATGGAGATGGGGAAGGGCCTGGATTTGAAGCCGTGTGAGGACACTGAGGGCACTTGGTGTGTTCAGCTGGAGCAAAGGAGACTGAGGGGAGACCTCACCAGGGTCTGCAGCTCCTCCTGGGGGGCAGCTCCGATCTCTGTTCTGTGTGAGCAGGGACAGCCCCCAGGGAACGGCTGGAGCTGTGTCAGGGCAGGCTCAGGGTGGATCTCAGGACAAGGTTCTTCCCCCAGAGGGTGGTTGGCACTGAACAGGCTCCCCAGGGCAGTGGGCACAGCCCCAAGGCTGCCAGAGCTCAGAGAGTGTTTGGACAGCACTAAAGGACAGGGTGGGATTGTGGGGGTGTCTGGGCAGGGCCAGGAGTTGAACTGGGTAATCCCTGTGGGTTCCTTCTAACTCAGGCTATTCTGTGATTCCAACTAGAAGACAGATAAAGGAACTTGAAAGACAAAGAAATTAATTGTGTGTTACAGACAGGGGTGCAGCCCAGAGATACTTTCTTTGGAATACAGAGGAAAACCCCTGAACAACTCAGTGCATGGAAGGCACAGCACTGAGTCCACCAGGGAACACAGAAAGGGCTTGGCTAAGGGGACAGATTTTAGCCAAAGCTAAGCCTGCCCCTTTGTTACATAGCCCACAGTGCAATTTCATTTGGGTCAAGCCAAATCCAAGCATCTATTCCATTGAATCAGCAAGAAACCTGTTTTGTAAGTTGTTTCTCACACTTAATTTCTTACCCAGCAACTTTTCTTTTGCATGTGAGCCCATGGAAATATGCACTATGGACATCTATAAAACTCTTTAAATCCTACAGAGGATATTAAATGTCCATCACCTTGAGAAAGAAGGACAGAGAACATACAGTACAGGTGGTAGTCTTAGACCATGATGCCATCACACAGGACTGGAAGATGTGTCATTCATTACAAAAACAAAGGTAGTCTTCACATATTTTTTAAAAAATCAGGATAATTCCTCTCAGCTTTCTCTACTGCTGTGGTGTTTGGTTGTACAAATGTTCTGCACTGAGCCTGGCCTCAGCCAGCCACTATTATCCCCACAAACAGACAGGAAATCAGGAGACACAGAGCCCGAGAGGGTTGGCCAGTGGGCACAAAGGCAGCCTGTGAAAGATTTAGGACCACAGCCCAGATTTGTCAGCTTTTGCCACCCTGTTCTAAGGAACTCGAGCAGTGACTGATTTGCCTCCTTTTACAAAATACATATCCACATTTGGGTGCTGTGGAAATGCATTCACTGCGGGCAGCAGCTTCACTGCATGCTCTGTGTGGCTGAAGGGAGGAGGCTCCTTCTTCTCAGGCTCATTAAATGCTGAGCACACAGTAATTAATATAACCTCCACATTTAAGTATGAGTCATGCACCAGGGAAATGGTAGAAACCTGGTCTCATGTTTAGTCTCTTTAAGTCAAGTGATTAACAAAGCTGTGAGGCAAAGGAGGTGGCAGAGTAGGCTTTTTAAGTCCGGAGATGTGGACAGCAGTTCCAGAGAGGGAACAAATAGCCTCTGGCAAGCTGAAACTCCGTGAAAGGCTCCACAAAGCAGGGGCAAGTTGCTGGATGCTTCAGCACTGGAAGCATATATAAAAGTTAGGGAATATTCTAATGGAAAGTGTTTTATAGGACTGTGTTAAACCACCTCGCTTTTGCTGCCACCAAAAGAGGGGGATGTGAGGTGACTCGCTCAGGTCAATGAGCTGTACCAACCAAGTACAAATTGAGAGACTTAGAATGGGAGCTAAAAAAATAATAAATGGGTTAAAGCCTTTCTGAGAAGTTAAAAAGGCAATTTATCTGCTTCTGTCTCTCCTTTTGTGCTCAGCTTGGGCACCTGTCAGAATATTTTGACGCTTGCCCATCTTCAGCTGCCAGCCACGTGAGCTGAATTCAGATTAAACAGTAAAGAAAAAAAAAAGTGTCCCAGAATATATATTGTGTTTATTTAGGCCAGACCAGCTTGGACGAAAGCAGGGAATCAATCAAAGCCTAAAAGGAAGCTGGCAAACTGTCAGTGCCTCGGCACATCCCGACGGCGCTTCCTCCGCCAGGGACAGCGGCGAGGGCTGGGAAACCCTGGGTGTTCATAACATAACCTTGGCTGATATAATAACCAGATGAGATAAGGGGGACACACAGCCCTTAATTGATGACTACACACCGAAGTTGTCATTTTGATGACTTGTTTGGGCAGGAGTGGCAGTGGCCGGGTGATAGATTATTCTCCCTTTATCCTGCCACAATGACATCTGCTTTATTCACAGATCAGCCACCAGTTGCTACAACAACGCCAGTGTGCTTTAGAAAATGTTGTTGAGCTGCTGAGAGAATCTTGGCTACCCGTTAGCAAAATGTTAACTATGCAAAACCAAAGAGCGTTTGGTTTTGTTGTAGGGAAGAAGTCAATGCTCCGCAATAAGTAAGAATGTCAAAAAGAATTTACATTCAAAAAGTGGAGGAAGGGTTTAACCCATGATATCACCATGATTCAAAAATCCCCCTGGAATTCATTAGTGAGACATTAGGCCTGAAGAATAGAGAAAATAAATAATGAGTTTTAAAAAGAAAGAACCAATACACTTTCCTCTGAGCAGGTTGTTGTCTGCAGCGTTTTAACACGTCCGTTGCCCTTCACTTTTTCCTGTTCATTGTCTTAGATTTTTACACAGTAATCCTTCACTAATAGGGGTTTATTTATTTTTATTTATTCCTTTTCTTCCCACTTGGCACTTGGAGGAGACACTGGATGCTGTTAAGCCATGCCAGGAAACTGAGCTGGCTGCCGGCGAAGTCCCTCGCTCCCACGTCAGTAGAACGTGAGAGAACCTCACCCTCCAACCTGCTCCTTAGAAAGCCAATTATAGGAAAGCATTTGCAGGAGGAATGACTTTGTCCTACAGCCAAATAATGCAGCATCATGCTTGAGAGCCAAGCAAGGGCACTCCATGCCTGAGGGATCAGGAGCCACGCTGGGAGCAGCTGAGTGTCCCCCTGGCGAGGTGACTGCGGATGGAGGGCTGAAGACCTATGGTCAAAGGCACGGAAATCTCCAGCTGCTAAAGCAGCTACTCTGTGGGAGAGGCATCTGAGCTGCAATATTTAGAGTGAAATTCCTCCAATTTCTAGGGAAGAGCTCCTTGTCATGCCCCAGGTGATTCATGTGAGGCTGCCTGCACTGATGGCGCTGGTAATGTGTGTCAGACACATCTCGCACAGAGAGAGGCTCCCCTGCTCCCCAGCCCTGCTCTCCTTCCAAACACAATGGCTCTATCCATCTTGGCCATGATTTTTCATCCACCTCAAAGTTAAGTGAATGTAATTCCCAATTTGTTTTCCAAATGACTCAAACAATTTTCTTCCCTTTGTCTCCCCAACCAGATCAGATCGATTTTACAATGTGTTGTACTTCAAATTTAACTTCATTAAATGTTTATAACATTAAGAAGCTAATGACATAAGCCCTGTCTGTGATATTTATAGGCTTTATGAAGAGACTGAAGAGCTGAGAGAGCTGGAGTTCAGGTTAATTCTTTGAGAACTAATTTCAACACCTAGCCAGAGCTGTAAAACACAAACTATTAGTACTACTTCAGGGCTATCATGTTAATTTAACTGGAAGTTTATCAACCCTATTTACTGTTGAAGTTCGAAATCTCAGCCCAGCCCACAATAGATCATAGGTGTATTGTTTTTCTGTCACAGTAAATAGGTCCCAAATGCTGATCTAATGATCTCATTACATAACCAAGCTCAAGAAATGTTAAGCTACTTATGACTGGAAGAATATATGTGAAAATTTGTCAGGAGCCGTTTTTGCTACATTCTAAACACTTTTTTATAGTCCCCTCCTCACAGTGGCTTGCTGGGTTCCATTTGCCCCCAGTTTGATTATTTTTAATTGGAATTTTCAAGTTATGATTGCAAAGCCGTATTTTTTGCAGCTAGATCTTCCTGCTCACCACCATCCTGCCCAAGTACCATAAGTCTGGTTTTCCTCCTTGATCCTGAGCTTCCTGCTTCTTCCAGAGATCCTTCCTAGAGCTGCAGATCTTCAGTCCATGGCAACCAAAGGCACATCACAAATACCAGTGGAGATGCTGAAGTGGAACTAGCTGAATTACATTCCAATAATTTTCAAGGGAGTACAGGTGGGAAATGACCTCTATCACTGCTGCTACAAGCACTGAAGGCAGTAAGTATAAAACTGGGAAATAGGTGTGCAACAGGTGACTAATGGGCTGCTTGAAGCTTTTTAATATGTTGGATCATACCTTCCCAACTTTACCCAGGAATACCAGCAGACATTCTCCTGTCACTGAGATTAAACTCAGATTTCACTTGGTCTCAGACGTATCTGGAATGAGCATATGGGACTTGATGCTGTTCTTTAACACTTGGTGCAGTCCAAGACCAAGATCAGAGCTTAGCACACCTACCCTAGGCACCAGCCACTCACTCAGGGCTTCATCTCTTCGGGAACTAAAGTTCACTCTCAACTTTAAAGAAGGAACAATGCACAAAAGGTAATTTTTAAAAGGACTCTTGTACTACAGGTACAGCAAGCAGAGAAAAGCAACGTTCACCAGCACTGTTGTCATGGCTACCAGCTGAAATCTCTATCTTCCACATATGTGGGATGTAAGCTGGGAAAAGTCCAAAGAGCATCCTTTAAAAACCAGTATCGTCTGCTCCCAGCCCGGAGGGGGAAGCACAGGCAGTGGTGGAGCCCCCAGGGCTAATCTGCCCAGAGAGGCAGTGCCACCTTCACTGGGCCACCACCAGTAGCCCTACTTTCAGCTTCCATGTGTCTGTCAGCACTGGCAAAGAGCTCCTTCCCCAGTTATCCAGCTAAAACCCGGCATGTGTCCCTCCTGCCCTATAACCGACCAACTTCAGCTAATTATACCCCAGGAGCTTTATTTCCTGAAAATGGATATTGCCTTACCCAGAGGTATGGATAACATCTTCATCTGCCAGAAACAGGATTAGTTTTGACAGAGTTATGTTTACAAACATAAAATTTATCACTTTTTTTTTTTGTTTTAAATAGCACCTGTGTACACCTGGAACAAGACAGTAGCTAATGATTTATGTCGGACGGTAACAACGGCTGTTTCTGCTGGAACTGTGCCATAACTTAGTGTCTGTTACTCTGCCCTATTGGGTCAAGACAACACATCAGTCAAGTAAATCACTTAAGTAAATTATTGAGGACTTAAATTGACTTTTTCTACATAATATGTAATTACTTCCTTGAACCAACATTCCCTTACATCACCGATCTAAAAGCTTTCTATTTATTTTTTAACTGAATATTGATTGAATTTAAATTACAGCCAGCACGTAGGATTTATCTTGGAGCTCAGATTCTGGGGAACAAACTTTCCAACAACCCTGTCAGCCCGGCAGTTCCTGCCACCGACGCACCCACGTCACCCAGAGCTGCAGGTTTGCCCACCACCCTCACGGGGCAGACACTGGTGCATCTGCTGAGACCTGCAGTGCCAAGACACTCGAGATGGAATTGCTGGGAGGCCTGGAGATGCTGAGCTGGCCCTGCAGCACTGGGGAAGATGAAAGACAACTTTGCAACACCAAGAACGTGGTGAAGCAATGAGGGTTTCTGCTGGAGCCAGCAAGGCTGCCAAAGCCAGAACTGAGAGTTACAAGTGAAAAATCTCCATGGGGACTATTGAGATTTAGGGTCCCACAAGGCTGTGTCTCTGCTGCTATCACAAGTCTAGAAGAAAAGCCAGATATGCAAAGTCCTCATGTCATTTCAGAAAGACAGCAAGAGAGATTTTTGGCAGATCACATCCTGCCTCCGAGCTCTCACCCTCACTTCAAACACAGGGTGCTTGTGCGTGGCATTGCAACGTTGTCAGAGCTCAGCAGCCCTGAGACAGAGAAACCTGGCCAGGTCAGCTGCTCTGCACAGATTTTTGCCCTGTGATCTATAGTGTGAGGGCAGTTCAGTTCATAGGATGTGGGCCTGTGTCACTCAAATGTCAGGAAAAAGTCCTCTGAGTGCAAATATCCTTCCTGTCTGACAGTTGTTGCGTCCTGTCCTCAATCATCCTCCCCAAACCACCCTTCCAAAACCTATTAATGAAACCCCATCTGTAAAGTAATTTTCCTGCTTTAGGAGACAACCAAGTGGAAACAAATACCAATCATTTTCAAAAGTGTCTGCATGCAAGTTTGGTGGAGGGCAGGAGAGGCAGGAAGGAGACTCTGGGCTCAGAGGAGGAAGTTTTCAAGCTGGAGGAGTCTCACAACAAAACCTCTCCCACAGACAGAGATCACACACCCCCTGCTGCTCTGGGCATAAAGAAAAAGCCCTTTAAATTGGAGTCTGAAACTGGTCAAGTGACCCTGGGCTGCAAAGTATGCCTGGCTTTGAGAAAAGGCCAAGGAGGTGGCTGCTGACCCTCACAATGATGAGAAAGAGATCAAATTTGTCAGTGTGCAACATTTAATATTCCTTAGTCAGAATCATTTCCAGTTAAAATTGGCAGAAGTGGTGAATATAATTCTCTTAGCATTTTATTAGTGAGATGGGAAGTTAATGGGAAAGGGCAGCTCAAAGTACTTCTGCTAAGGCTAAGAAAATACATTGAAGTCAGCGCTGTCATGGATCACACCCAAGGTCACAGGACTCAGTCCCAGGAATTGATCAGTGATATTTACAACTCAACAAATTGCTTTAAGCAAGCGTGACATCACTGTTTACCAGAGGAATAACATACAGTGAGGCTGTAAAACAGCTCATCAGTCTGTGGGCAGGTGAATGTAGTTGGTGGGAGTTCGAGCTACAATTAGTCTAATTCTACTCTCCCAATCTCATAGAATCACAGAATCAGCTGGTTTGGAAAGGCCCTCTGTAATCATCAACCCTTGATCCAACCCCGCCGTGTTTCCCAGCCCACGGCACTGATGCCACATCCAGTCTGTCCCTAAACACCTCCAAGGATGGTGACTCCACCCCTCCCTGGGCAGCCCATTCCAGTGTCTGATCACTCTCTCTGGAAAAAATTTCTTCCTGATGTCCAACCTAAACCTCCCCTGGCACAGCTTGAGACTGAGCCCTCTTGTCCTACTGCTGGTTCCTGGTCCTACACAAAGCTGCAACTGTGTGAACGTGGGAGAGCAAGGAGGGCGTTGTTGGGGGAGCATCTGAGCACTCTGCTGGCTGCCATTCACAGCCAACCTTTTTATTCAAACGTGAGACTGGAGAAAGCCACTGTCTATTTAATGCAGGTAATTGTATTTCAATTAAGAGCAATTTCAAAAAGCAAGGTCCTACTTGTGTCTGTTGCAACAGCGTAGAGTGACCTGTGTCAGCACATCAGCAGACAGGGCAGTGTGCTGGGGCCAGGCCAGCTCCTGCCTGTGCCCTCAGAACTTCTCCTCAGAAGCTGCAGGTGCTTGGGCTGGACCTTTGGTGCTTAGTTCTGTGCTGGATTATTAACCATGAGCTTTGAAGTTGTGTATTACAGGAGTTGGGCTCATGATCCTCGTGGGCCCCTTCCAACTCAGGATAGTCCTGATTCCATGATTCTGTGTTTCAGAGGCTGCCAGAGTCCATGAGGAATAGGAGCTGGAGGAGAAAATTCCCCACGTGCCCTGGTGGGGGGATGGAATGGCAAAGCTCCCCTGCACATGCTCCAGAAGAAGTCTGGAGGTGGGAGCCCTCCCAGACCCCATGGACAACACGGAGGTGGAGCTGGCTTTGCCTCAGAGCACCCGGCCCACCTGGGGGCTGAGGGACCTGCTCCCATCGTGCTGATGTGGGACCCATCTCACGCTCCCCATCCCACCCTGGTGTCACACAGCCCCCAAACCCCCACGGCACTGCCCGTGCTGGGAGGCAAATTCATGTAACTGCATGTGCTTCAAGGTGCTTGTGGACTTTGACCAACTGGTTTGTACAACCAGACTTTTCCCCTCCCTGCTGGAATCTGTCATTCCCTAATGCAGTACTTTACACAGCAAATTGAATGTAGGTTTGTGGGTTTTTTTGCTAACCTTTATGAATCCTCTTGAGTGATCTGTGGATGGGATCAGCAAACAAATTTTGTTCTAGCTCTCCAAATCCTGACACATGAATTGATTTCAGCAGGACACATTAAGTGAATGATGGATCTCTGCCAAAAGGGCATGTAGGATTTTGCAAAGGGGAGGGGGAAAGAAGAAGACTTTGCTTTCTCCCTTTTTTTCTCCTTCTTAACCCGTCTTGTTAAGAAAGGGCAAAAGCACTTAAATTCATTGCTCTCAGAGTGAATTGGTTTTCTTTTCCACCCTCTCAGAAACCCTTTTTCTTCTGGGCTTACCCATTGTTGCCTCCCCCGCAGCAGAAAGAGGGGGGATGTGTGATTGCCCCCCGAGCCGTGCCCACCCCACCACGACGGGCCTTTCCCCGGCAGCCCTGGCACTGCCGACCCTCCCTTTTCCTTCCTGAGGCTCCACTGCCGCTTTCTCAAGCACATTAAGGCTGGCAAGGAGAAGGGGGGCTGTGGTGATAGATGGCAGTAAGATCACCAGCTCGAGGGAGCCCCGTTGCTCTCCGTTCACGGCTCTCCCGAGAAGATTCCAGAGGCTGCTCTGTATTCCGAGCCAGAGCCTTGGATGCTAATTTGTTGGCACTGCAAACTCCCCCTGCAAACCCATAGATCCCATGACCTTCTTCAGTTACAGATAACACAAACTCCAGTTAGATTTAAGTGGCATATTGGTTAACCTCAGTGGCTCACGATACTTTCCTTTGACTCCCTTTCTATCACTAATAAAGGTTTATGTTACAAAGGCACCTTGGAGCAGGGAAATCAAGCCAACAAGCCCTTTCTTGTGAGCACTTTTCTGCACTGAGCTTCTGTTTTAAGGCAGGCTGTGCATTACAAATGCTCTGAAGCACCAGTCAGCAATGAAGACATTGACACTGAATAAGGACAGGTGTCCTGGCAAAATGCTTTCCAAATTAGGTGCGCTCTGTGGTAACTGTTACTGCTGCTGGAATTTTCAAATCCTCCAAAAAGATCTGTGGGCAGAATCACCGCATAAAATCTGGCCTGGCTCACCAAATTCAGCAGGACTGATGGTTAAATAAAGAGCACTAACAAGCAAACGGGGCTGGGGGCATTATTTTTACCTTCCTAATGTGAGAGGCACCTACCACACCAAGAAAAATCTGAAACCCACCTCCATTTCCTCATAAATTTTGGAGTAGTTGAGTTGTATCGCATTTTTTCCAGCCAGAATCCATTTTTCTTGCACGCACGTTGAAACATTTGGTGCCTGACATCGAGAAGCCTTTGCCACAACCCTTGACAAGTCATTGCTCTCCATCACTGCCATGAACAGGCTGGTTGCTCTGAGCTGTGTTAGCAGAGTGTGCAGGAACTCTCTGGGACAACACCCTCAGGAAGCAGGAGCAGGAAGCTCATTGTGTTAGAGAGTGTCCAAAGGAGGGCAATGAAGATGGGAAGGGCCTTGATTTGACAGCCGTGTGAGGACACTGAGGGCACTTGGTGTGTTCAGCTGGAGCAGAGGAGACTGAGGGGAGACCTCCCTGCAGCTCCAACTGCCTGGGCAGGGGCAGAGGAGGGGCAGGACTGAGCTCTGCTCTGGGGGGACCAGGGACAGCCCCCAGGGAATGGCTGGAGCTGTGTCAGGGCAGGCTCAGGGTGGATCTCAGGGAAAGGTTCTTCCCCCAGAGGGTGGTTGGCACTGAACAGGCTCCCCAGGGCAGTGGGCACAGCCCCAAGGCTGCCAGAGCTGCAGGAGGGTTTGGATGATCCTCTGGGGCACAGGGGGTGACTCTTGGGGATGGACCTGTGCAGGGCCGAGGAGTTGGACTGGGTGATCAGTAACTCTTAAATTTTACTTCATATTTATAGCTACTTCTACCTGTACCTACTGAAAAATCTACCCAGGATTTCAGTGCACAGTTCAAATTTTGGGGAAGTGCAGCCATAGGAAAAGTTAGGAAAGTTAGCCCTGTGTGTTGTACACCCTTCATCTTGTACATTAAGAATGGAACCATCTCCATCCCAGAAATCCTATTCCACATCAGAGGTGAATCCACGGCTCCAGATGTCAGGCAGTTACTGTTTTTCTGTGGTTCAGCACAGCAGGACCTGCAGCAGGCAGTGATAAAGTTTACATCAAATGCATTCACAGCTGTGAGGTCCCAGCAGTGTCTCAGGACACCATCAACCTGAGTAAGGTCATAGGGGTGGTGGCAGAAGTGTAGAAATGAAAAAGCTAGTGAGTTCTACACTTCAACAACTTTTTTTGAAACAGGTTGTTCTTGTGCAGTTCAGTCAACATGGCACATAATTTCGAGCTGCCCTTCACCCTGGTGTGCTGTGACCAAAGGGGAAAAGGTGCAGAGACCTTCTCCAGATAAACCAGCTCTAGGCCATTTACCTTGTTTAAAGACACAGAGAAGAGTCTAACTGCTTGATTATAAGCAACCAGGTAAATGAACCCAGTAAAGCAAGTCCACTCCTTGCTGATAATATTGCTGGGTCAACTGTTGTCTTCTGAAAGCTGGTGTAGTTACACAAAGGAAAAGCCATTACTGAGTTGGCTCCAGATCTGCTAATTCATCTAAGTCCTCAACAGTTGGTTCAAGAATGCTAATTAGTAGTAGTTTATCATTAACCAGCTTGCTTTATTTACCAAGATTTGTCTTTGGTTGGCCAGGGACAAGACTGCTCAATTCTGTCCTGTTGCCTGACTTGCATCTTGTTGAACAGTATAAACTGGATTTATATGGTATGAAATGATGAATGGGGGTTGAGTCATTTCACATATTAGCATTTCATACTGGCTGAAATGGGACAATTAATTAAGATAATTTCTACAACATGTGTAATTGTTCCAATACATCTCGGGTCAGGAAATACTACAACTTCACTATGTCATAGGAAGTCTGAGCATCCAAATGTCTTTTAAAGCATTCAGGGAGATTTATGATCACCTTCTCTTTATTACTAAAATTAGGCACTAGCACATAATGGAGGTGCCAGCACCTGACATATCTAGAACAACACTTAAACCCACACAGCCGTGCCCCTACATGTGCACTCTTATACAAGTGGTTCTTCTGGAGACGATTTTTCTCCTTTTTGTAGTTCCTGGAAATATTTCTCATCAATTCAATATTGATGCTAAATATGCTCAGTCAGATTTCGCTGCCAGTAAACAGGAAAGACAGGGCCAGTGAGACCCAGAGGAGGTAAAGTCTGAGGTAAATACCTCAGGTAAAGCCCAACAGCTCCTGCACCTTCCTGAGTGCTGAAGCACCTTGAGCCCTTCCCTGACTCCCTTCATGTCCTCTCCACAGCAGGCTCAGCATGAACAGCACCCTCTCAGATTGATATTCACAGCACAGTATTTTGAGGTAATTACATTAGATTGGGGCCCTCCCTCTTCAGTTATTGGTTTGGCAATTAAAAAGCATTAACTAAGAAAGTCAAAGATTGGTAGGTTTACTGAGGGACTGAATATTTACAAGTATGTTGTGCTTTAAATTACTCCTCAGCTTTCAAGAGAAACTATTATAATGTGCATTAATGTATTACATTGAGCACTTCCTCCTATTAGATTCTAATGTAATGAGATGATTTTCTTCCTTCAAGAGTAGGATTTGTATCAGCAGAAGAGAGAAAAACATTTATTCCTTTCTTCTGTGGGTTATTTGGGATAACTCTGTAGTTCATTCTTACAATTAGCTATTAAAGCAGTTGGTAGTTCAACTCAGCTAAGTGGACTGAAATCTCACAGAATTTTGAACAACATCCATCAAGTGATGCTCTGCTAAATGTAATGATTTGATGATGGAAAAATAAATAAGAAATAACAAAAAACTAAGTCCCCAAAACCCAGATCCTCACAAAACACATGGTGTTAAAAACTACATTACAGTGTGAGATTTCAAGGCATGTACTATTCAGGACAGGTAAATTCACACAGCCAAATGTCATTACACGGTAATTATATAACTTAGATTTGCATTTTGTGGAGGACCTATTATTTCATGTTTTAGAACACATTTTCTCATTCTCTAAGCTATAAAACATTACAAAAAAGATTTGCTGGGTGGGTGTTGGAGTTTTTAAATTAAACCTTTGCTCCAAGGCAAGTAAAATGAAGAACTGTCCATCCATGGGGAAAGAGGGGAGACAAGTACAGCATAACCATGACCAGCTACTACTCCCTCCAGATTTCTTCTTCAGGTTACAGAATTCTTTAGTAGAAAGACACTTCCTGAAAACCAAGAAAAAGACCCCCTTCAGAGAAATGGACCTCTAGTGTAAGGCAGCATGGGAGAATTCTTAATATTGTCTGCCATGGCTAAGCCTGAAGAGCCCTGTAGAACCTTCCCACCAGGACCAAGTGCAGGACTTCCATTCTGCAAGAACATAATTCCATTCTGCAAGAACTGAGCCTAAATATGGCTTAGTAATTGCTGGTAAGAGTCTTGTACTAGACAGCTTAATCCTGGTATGTTCTGCCATACAGATGTGCCACAGACTTGTTTTCTAATCAATGAACAGTGCTCTGAACTGTGCTCTGGGATGATGTACGCTCATGCATTTGGGATTCTCTCACACTGAAGCCTAAAGAACTTTCATTAATTCTCCTTTCTGTGCTTGTGAGTTTGTGTATAGCAGGCAGAATATTCAAGCAAGGAGCTCTTTGAATTTTCCAACCCAATTTTTGCAGACCAGATTGGCACAGGTAGTTTTGTCACAGCCATCAACAGTCCTGAAACCGCACCAGTTCTGAGGCTGTGCTTTGAAACACAGATAAAGTCCTTGACTAATGCTGTAAACTCAGGTTCTGTCAGGGCATTTTGAAATGCAGGATTTGGCTCAGAACAGATTATCTTCCAACATCCAAACATTTCAGTCTTTTCTTGGATTTCATTGTGTCCCATTTGTTGTGATTTAATCCAGGAACAGGGTCCTTTCGAATGGCCCCTTCGATGGCTTCTCTGCCTCATCCCTCCATTCACTCTGTCACTTGTGAAACCATTAAAAACCTCTTTTGATCTCAGAGGCCACAGCATGTCAGTACCAGGGACCTCCTCCCCCTTGTTCCCCATTTTCCATCCTATCACTGGACTGGAACAGCTTTGCAGCTCAGAACAGGGTTTGGAAGACTCAGGGGAATGGACACATTCCAGCCTCACAGATCACACTGAAAATGTGAGTTCAGGCAGAGAGAAAAAAATTTTCACAGTTTGTGACAAAACAGAGTGGTCTTTCTTAAATTTCATGGGTTGCGTGGCTTGTTACCTTTTTTCCCAAATTCCTTAAATGTATCCAATTTTTGCCCACACCACATTCTTACTGGTTTTGCTGAAGTCTTTGACCAGGAACCAAAGGTTCTGCTTACAGACTCCATGGAATTATTCTGTTGGTTTGTCACTGTCTTGTTGCTGTTTAAGACTGAACAGGTTTGGATACCAAAACACTGTAATCACAGATTAGAATTTTCTGAATTATACTGCTTCTCTTTCCCGTGAGAGAGGCAATGTCTTTCAGCTGTCAGGTCAGTAAGTGGTAACAGCACCCCTGCTGCAGGGCTGTGGGTTACCCCAAGTTCTCCCTGTTTTCCTGGAGCTGGAAAGATCATCCCAAATCACAGTGCAAGATGTTGGGGTCCCCTCAGAGTATCTCAAGTTCTCCCTCCTTTCTGGCTTCCCTCTGAAATCTCTCTCCTGGCATCTTTGCCCCCCAGATTCCCTACTTAAAGAACTGGGCACAGAACACCTCTTTGGAGACTGATCCCTTCAACCTGCTCTTGCTGTCATTGATGTTCATGGGTTGCTTGATCAGAACTTCTGACCAGGCTTGCACTTCTTCACAATGAACAAGTTGTCTGGGTAATTTGGCTTTTCATTTCCTGGAGGACAGAAGCACTAATCAAGGTCCACTCTGTCTGGGACAAGGGTTTGGTCATATTTTGCATATGTCCATTAAAACATCCATGTAATGTGGATAAATTAATTTTGTCAGTGAATAAATATATATATATCTGTATATATACACACATCTCCTCTAAAATTACTGTTGTATAAAACCTTAGACTTAAGTTCTACTTTTCCTGAAACCCACAGAAATATGAATTTAGTGCCTGAGGACTGAAGGTTGATTACCAGAGGAAGGGAAGTGTTCACACCAGGCAAAGCAAAAGTCCCACAGAAAACACATTCATGCTGCCTGCAGATTCCCACGTGTCAAAAGTTTGTTAACTTTAATTGCAAGTCATGACTGGAGTCGAAATTAACCTGCTGAGCTGCTTTTCACACGTATTCACAATCTGCACACCAGTGATATCAAACTGGATATCAAACAGTTTTATAAAACTGATTAGAGCTCTTCATGTGAGTGGTTGTTGAGTGACTTGGATTTCTAAACACTTGAAAAAATTTTTGCAACTTAAGGAAATCTTATTATGACTGGGGAAAATTCCTATCCTTTCTCCTCGTGCTAGGCAGCCAGAAAACAAGGATGCTTGAAATTCCTTCAATTTAAAGGAGTTTGAGGTGTGCTTTGAAATGAGAAATGTATTTCCTCTTCCTGCCTGAGTTTCCATTTACTCCGAATGGCTGAAGCTACTCTAAAAATGTTTTATATTTAACAGAAAAATTAACTGCAAACAGATCAAACACAGAAATTTCAGAACTGTGAGTTTGTTTACTCCTTCCCTGCCCAGCTGCTTCTATGCCAGTTATAAGACAGGAGTGGTGTCACTCTGTTGTGAAGAAAGTCCAAACCCCACCAGCCTTCCAGGTGTTTGGGAAAGGACAAGGAACAGATGAGAGGAAATACAGTTCTCAGGAAATACAGTAAACCCAGGGATTTTTCCTTTCCTGAGTGGGACAGCACACAGCCTTGGTGGGCACAGTGAGTCTCCATGAACCTGCCCCCGTGTTTTCCTCACGCTCTGCCAGCACCTCCAGCCCCAGAGGAGCTCTCATTCCTTGCATTTTTAAGGGAAGCAGTTCTAACACTTCACAGAGGCAGAACCAACACTTGGTTGTTTTCCCTCTTCTCTTCTCTCAACAGGTGACTTTGGGCTGAATTAAAATGGGACTTGTAATGAAAAATAGCCACTTTTGCTCTGTGGCCTCTGATTACTCAGAGCCATTAAGAAGCTCTTGTAGAAAGGAAAAGCTGCAGTGCTATTTTCACTTCTCTTTTCCCTTGTTGGGAACCCACACAGCATCCGAGGCTCTGTCTTTGTGCACACTGAGCTGGATCTGTAAAACAAAGTCTGTACACCACACTCCATCTAACGAAGCTGTTTGAGGCAAATAACCCCCTGACACCCTTTGAGATTTTTCCCTCCTCTTATTCCTTCCCCTTTTTAATTCCATCCCAGCAATCGCTGGTGCTCTGGCTGAATGCAAGGCCCTTCCTCTTCAGAGGCTGATTGTAGCAAGACTTAGATTCTCCCCCTTTTGAAGAAAAATGCCTCTTGACAGCTCTTTGGAAAGAAGGGGGAGTTCTGTGCAGGGGTGACACTGGCAGAAAGAGTTGGCTCTCACCGTTTCTTGAAGCTGCATAATGAATGAAATGTTTAACAGAGGAGAGGATGTAGGGCTGGCAACACGTATTAGTTAAAGGGCTTTTTGAAGCCATCTGTCCACCAGCTTTAGCACTGCTGAATGGAAATTCGTTGTGAAAGCAAAAGGGACAGACACTCTAATCTTCCAGCTCTTCATCCTCCACTGCGAGGCAGCCAAAGGCACTTGCAGTGCTCAGGGAAGGAATGAGCTCCTCAGCTAAGGGAGGGGTGCTTTGCCCTCCTTTTCAAATGGTTCTGCTCACAGTACTTGTATCAGTTAACAGTATTTACAAATGCAAAGCACCAAGAAGGACTGAAACAACCAAAGCCAGCTGTATAAAAATCAGCTACCCCTGATGTGCACTTCAGAGGACAAATTAACAGGATTTTAGATAAACCAAAGAGAGCTGCAGTCTCTTTTCCCAAAATAAAACTGTGCTTTAGTACATCAGAAGTCCTGACTTTTGGCTCCTCTCTTTAATCACTGAACCAAAATTTCCCTGCCACGGCTGGCCCTGCTGATGCTCATTTTGGAGGTACCTTCCTTCAAGATTTATGCTCACCTCTATTTCTGCACAGACTGAAGGACAGAACAACCCCTGTAATGTGGGGACGATTCTTGGTATTTGCCCTTCACAAATAAAAAGCTTATTATTTGCTCAGTGCAAAACTGAGATTTGCTAAGATCACACAAACGAGTTTATTTAAGAGTTTATGAAATTACTAAACAACAGTACAAACTGCAGGCTTCAGAACTCTCTGCCATCCCACTTGTAAGCAAAGACTGAGAGGCAGAGGTGGTTTCACACACAACAGCACACGAGGACGCAGTTACTCTCTGATGAAACTCATCACACTTGAGACCTGCTGTTGATTCAACACAAAAGAGAACGAGACCATGTTGAACCACTAACCCTCTACTGCCAAATGTGGGAAAGTGACGTGTTAATTTATGCAACAGGATCTGAAGAGCAATGGAAAAGGAAAGAAAACCATCCCAGCAAATGTCTTGGGTGTGCTCTGGCCTACTGGATCCGTGCACCTGGCAAATCAGCAAACTAAAGCAAACAAAAGTGGGAAGTAAGTTCATGTTTCCGAAGAAAAGAAAATAAGAGAATTTCCCTCGCCCCCATTCCCAGTTTGCATTATTATACTTTCCCAGGGCTATTCCATGGTAGTTGTTACCATCCTTCAGGGCCATTGTTTAGACAGCTTGAGCAGTGGCTGCAGAGCGAAGGAGATATTTATGCAGTTGAAACTGCAGCGTACAAGAGCATCTTTGGTCCTAATTTCATCAGGAAGAGATTACATGGAGACAGTTAAAATGGATATAGAGATGAAGGAAAAAAAAAAAAAAAGTCCTTGAAAGCTTTGTCCCAGAATGTTAAGAAGTAGCATTTGAGCAGAGCATTCTCTAAGTGGCACCTCGCTGTTTAGGTTGCGTGGTTTGCTCTCTGGAGCTCAAATAGCTCCTACAAAATTACAACCTGGAGAAGAGACTGTGGAGCTCCAGCCCTGCTAACAGAATATTTTGCAATCAGCTTGCAAAGGGCCTGTTTGTGAACGACAATGTGTATGTGTGTGGCAAGAAGAAATAAGGCACATCTGGAAATGTGTGGGCTCTGCTGGCAAAGCAGTGAGAGCCTGTGCATGGATCATGTACCTGAGGGGGCCTGGGGACCTGAACCACCAACAGGGGTTGATGTGGTCCCACATGGGTGGGACACAAGAGGCAAAGCTGGTAGGAGCCCCAAGGAATTCAAAATTAAGGCACCATTAAGTGGTGAGTGATCAACTTCTCTCTTAGGGGTCTGGAAAGCTGCTCCAAGGGCTCTGGAAAATCTGAGTCCAGGCTTGGCTGGAAGAGCATGAACAGAGAGAAGGACCTGTAGAGCTGGGAATGTTCAGCTTGGAGAAGAGAAGGGGAGACTTCTTTGCAACCTTCCAGTACCTGAAAGGGGCTTATGAAAAGGCGGAAGAGGAGCTTTTTATACAGGCAGATGGTGATAGAACAAGGGGGAATGGTTTCAAACTAACAGAGAGCAGGGTTGGAATAGATATTGAGAAGGGATTCCTCCCTCTGAGGGTGGTGCAGGCCCTGGCACAGGTTGCCCAGAGAAGCTGTGGCTGCCCCTGGATCCCTGGAAGTGTCCAAGGCCAGGTTGGACGGGGCTTGGAGCAACCTGCGCTAGTGGAAGGTGTCCCTGCCCATGGCAGGGGGTGGAATGAGATGAGATTTAAGGTCCTTCCCAACCCAAATTATTCTGGGATTCTCTGATTCTATGGTCTTTAAAGATCTGGAGGAGAGGTTTTAGGGAGGAAGCTGGATAGCTGTGTGGCCCAGAGTGCAGCACACAGGAACAGTTTCCAGACACAGCACTTTGCTATCACCGTGGCTTTATTTATTACCATAGATCAAAATACTTATCTGCAAAGCACAAGCTTATTGAAGAGCTTAGTCCTTTGCTGTACTCAGTGTACCTAATAATTACCAGCCTTTTCAAAACAGGACATTGCAGAGAAATAAAGGAAAAACATCCTAAAGGTAAAAGGTACCATCTACCAGTTTGATACCAGCCTGAGCTGATGTGTGTGTGTAGTAGGCTTCAATCCACTACTGGAAAAAAATGGTCATTCTGACCCATGTGCTACTTTCTCCTCTTTACTTAATTTAAGCAGGGCTGAACAGAACAGATTAAAGCATAATATAATGACATACAGAGAATGTGCTTTGTCCAAATGGAAATGGGGTTGGAATGAGCAGCTCCTATAAAACAAAATGTGTATTCTTGTTTATGTGAAACAAGTATCTGCAGACTAAAATGACTGAAAAGTATCTATATAGGTCTATTTAAAACTGGAAAGAGAGAGGCAATTTGAAAAATAACTATTTTATCAGCTAGCAAGCCGATAAGGGAAGTGATGTGACTGAATGTTGCTTTTGTCTGAAAGCAACCGAAAAGATAAGAACCAGAATCCTTGCAGGGATGCGTGGCCAGGCTGCATTACTAGCTGGACACAACTTAAAAAGCCCAACCCCTCACTAAAATGGCAAATTACTTACTTGGCAAATACAGAAACATAGCCCTCGGTCGTGCCAGCTGCAGCCCCAGCGCCACGGAGGCACCTGAACAAAGGGCTTTCAGAGCACTGAAACCCAGGCTGCCCGGCCCTCAGGATGCTCAGGTGTAGGGAGGGGATGGAGGGGCCTCCCGAGCGCCAGACAGAGACAAATTCACAGGCAGTAAGCGAAGCACTTTGCTGGCATGTGGACGTGGGTTCCGGGGGCTGTTCCCAACACAGAAGACAATCACTGGCAGGTAATAAAGGAGGCATTTATGCGATATGTCAGCGGTTAGTGCAAAGCTTAAAAGAAATGAGATCATGTGGCGAGATAGCATTCTGTGCCTCTCCCCCGGGGGCAGCAGCATTACTGTTATTACTGTGAGCCATTGTTACCGCTACTTCTTTGAAATAAAACGTGCCACAGGCCCGTCAGCTGATACTTGTGCGATCGCAGCGATCACGAATCGCGGGCTCCGCAATATTCGGCTCCGGTTACGCCGCGCAACCACCACACAAGTGTGCGGCTCGGAGACAGGCACATCCCAGGGAATAAAACCCCTCAACAGGCCTTGGACAAGACCCCCGTCACCCAGACACTGCTCCACTCTGAGCCTTCCGAAGTTCACAACACAAAGAAAATGCCGCAGTAAGAACAGGTTGACACAAGGAGCCTCACCTGCCCTCTTGGTATAGACAGTGTAGCTACGGCATTTCAGCCCCAGAAGGCCAGAAGAGATGAAGATTGTCCCATTCTCCGTGCCCCACTTAGACTAATTTTTCATTTCTTTTCTGTATTTTATATAGAAAAAAGTAGCTCTAAAATAATCTTTCATTTGGAACACAAATCTAATGGCTCGTTGGAATGGACACGGCAGGTACAACACGGCTCCTGTGAGGAAAGAACATCCTGAGCAACACAGCTTCATTCCAACTGCTTAGGACATGGAGGAAACATCACTTAATGAAACGGTGTAAACACTGAAACATCTGAATTTATTTGAAATTGAAAATTATTTTTAATGGTGGCAAAACCATCAAATTAAAAAAGTAACGGGAATCCTCTTCTTTACTTTTTAAGTTTAAAATGAAACCCATATATCACAACTGCACTTTAAAACACTAAACCACTAGACTGTTGAAGAACAGATGAACACCTTCCAAGACTTTATTGGGATATATCTATTAAAACTCCTGTTAAATCCCTAAACCCAGGGTTTTAAAAGCTAACCCTGTCAGCACATCATCTAATAGGTCACTTCAGCTATGGTTTAATTATGTTCAACTAATGATGGAGTCCCAAAACCCCAGAATGCTTTGGGTTGGAGGGAACTTAAAGCTCATCTTATTCCACCCCTCTGCCACTATCCATCCCCCCTTCCACTATGCCAGGTTGCTCCAAGCCCCATCCAGCCTGGCCTTAGAAGGTAGGAAGGTTTAACCATGCCAAAAAGTATTAAGCAAATGAAACAAAAAGCCAACCAACCAAACACAGAAGAGTGGGAATATTTGTATTTATCCCTCTGTGACTTGCCTGGGAGTTTTCCTCAAAAGCCTTTGCCTCTAACTTGCATCAGTTTTTTGTACTGCCATTTTTTTGGTGATAACTAAATTACCTCATTTATTGAATGGAAACTGCTCGTGGACTCCTGGCCATGAGTCAATGATGTAAAAGTAAGGATTACTAGATGGAATTAAATGTCCAAACTGTGGGAAAAACATGCTACTTATTTCCTACTTAAGCACACAGAGTTGAATAAGGGAGTCTATAACAGCACCAGAGCTCTATAATAACATCAGGGAAGAGAGAAACTTCCCCACAGGGACCCATGGCCAATTTAGGAAAGAGTTTATGTTTAGTTTCTCAAACACTTCTGCAAAGATATTTCCAAAATACTCCTGGATTCCCACTGAACTACCTGCCAGGACTGGCCCCAGGGCAATATTTGTCACTAATAATATCCAGACCACCCCAACTTCCTGCTTTCATCTAGGAAGGTCAAATGTGGAATCAAGGCAACGTGCACACTCACAGGTTCATTCCTTTGTTTCCCTGGACTTTGTAGTTACATGAGAGATGAGCAAAGAACATCCTACAGTCCAACAGCTACTGAGTTTATTTCTTTACTCTCTGGGGAGCAATTTATGGCACGTGTAGAAAATGTTTCATTTAGTAAGAGACCCTCCAGCTGACAGACTTGCACTGGGGCCCCAAACCACACTAAAGCTAAGGGTGAAGTGGACTAAAGCATCTATTTTCATCAGCTTGTATGTTGTGAAATATTTCTCATGATAAAACCCCACAGGAGAAGCCAACAGGCTTTTATGTATATTAGAACCAGCCCCATTTTTCTAATCCCATGCAGTCATAGTCTTCTCTCAGGACAGTTTAAAACCTCCCAGTCAGGTGTGAGTGCATGGAAGGAGAGAACTGAATATGTTTATGCCACATTTATGATTAAGAGCTCTTAGACAGCTGCCTGCCAGCTATGTTTAAATGGGCATTTTATCATGGACCGCTCTGTAGAAGGGCTGGAAAGAGGATCCCAGAGGAAGGCAAGGTGTGGTGCTTGTGATGGAACGTGTTTCCCAAGTCAGGAGTATTCAGGTGCAGAGGGGCTTACTGGAGAAACAGTCAGGATGAGGCTGGAAAGCAGCAGTGATGCTGGGCCAAGCAAATAAGGAGTTTTGTTGATCACTTGTTCCATTACTAACTTGAAATGGAAGCACTGGAGAAAAAAGTTGGAGCACTTCACATCAAGAGGAAGCCAAAGGTAGGTTGCTTTACAATGACAGAGAAAAGTGTGTGTTCCTGCTGTGACAAGGAGGGGGGGAGCAGAGCAATACAAATTTGGGTGGAACCTTCCACTAGACCAGGTTACTCCAACCCCCATCCAGCCTGGCCTTAGAAAGTAGGAAGGTTTAACCATGCCAAAAAGTATTAAGCAAATAAAACCCCCAACCAACAAACCCAAACCAGCGTGAATGTTTGTATTTATTCCTCTGTGACTTGCATCTAAGTTTTCATCAGAAGGTTTAGAATCTGACTTGCATCGAATGTTTGTGACTGCCATCTTTTTGGCAATAACTAAATTACATCGTTTATTGAATGGAAACTGGTTTTGCTCGTGGACTCAGAGCAAAAGTGGGCAGCAAGAGACAGAATCAGCTGATTCATTTGGAGCTATGTAGAATATGAAATAGTTAAGGAACTTCAGGCAGTAAAAAGTGAGGGATAACAGATAAGCCAGTCATAATGCTGCATCCTAGGTGGGGCATATTAATAAGATATTAATGGAGATTAGTAAGAGATTAATAGGGTCTGGCTGGGGGTGGGAGTGCCCAGCAGGCAACTGGGAAAGCTGAAGGAGGAAGAAAACCTGCCTACCTTGGACAGAGGAAAGGAAGCAATCAGCAAAGTGAATGGCAGCTCTGGTTAGTACAGCAGGGAGGGAAAGGAGATGCTGGGGATCAAGAAGAATTAGTGAGATGGGCTGTGAGAAAAGAAAAGGAATTTCTAGCAAATGTCACAGTTTGTGACAATTCAAAGCTGCCTTCAAAGATGATTGCCATAAACTTTGAGGTTTGCCAGAAATTCTCTCTACATCCCTAGAATTCTGGGAATAATTCCCAATTGCTGGAAAGCTGTTGAGTAATGAATTTGAAGCATTTTCTTCTTCTGTTTCCTGCAGCCCAGCTTCAGTGGGCTTGAAGAAATTTTTAAAAAGCTAGTGGATTAAAAATTAGCATGAAACTCACTCATTACTTCATAAGAACAGATTTAAAACATTATTTTTCAAGCTATAATTCTATTCAGCATTAAAAACTGCAGCCTGAAAAAGAGTGGGAAGCCTAATATGGACTCCCACACACAAGACTCCTCCTTGTCTCCTGCAACAGGGTATCTGACCTTGATTTTCATTATGTTTTCAGCCTGGGACAAATAACTCACTTTGTGGTTAATTATCTTGCACTGGGGTCCATGACAGTGGTTTGAGTGTAGAGCTCTTGTGGGCAAAACCAGATCCATTAGAGTCTCACCGAGGACAGGAGCAGACCTAAGCTTGAGTATTTACCAACTCACTTAACATAATTACTGCCAGCACGAGGCAGGCAGGCATGGAAGGAAGAAGAAAAAGATATTTTTTTTTTTCCACCTCCCCTGAAAAGTGCCTGGTTATAAATGGATGGCAGTGCTAAGGTGGGAACAACCTGAAATTCCTGTATAAGGAGATAGGGTTCTGTGGGTTCCCAGTCTCCAGTTTCTCCTTCGTGTTTCTGACTTATGAAAATACCTGAGCAAACCTGCAAGTAATTAGTGAACAGTTTAAGCAGGGCTTTTCTTTTGGAAGAGGTGGAAAGTTAAGGTTGTGTTGTGTCAGAAAGGTAATGAGCAAATAATAGGGAAAGTGGTCAGAAGATGCAAAGGAAACAATGGCAAGAACTGAAAGGCATTTTTGAAGCAGCAGTTGCAACAGAGCAGACAAGTCTTGGCATAGGAGCCATAACAATTAGAGAGAATCCTAATTGCTTTTCAAATACATTGAGAACAGTCTTGCAGTTTAACATACAGATTAAGTGCATGGAAAAGAGGCAACCTCTGCAGGATGGCAGGTTCCTTTGGCAAACATGCTGAGTGAGTCTCACCCGAGCCAAACTCACCAGAGCCAGGCAGGAACGGGGCAGTTCCAGTGCAAAGCTGCGTCACAACAGTGCTGTCCATACAACTGAGTAGCCACGCTCCAGCCAGGCTGCCAGTGACACCAAGGGGGGCAGTTCAGAGGTCCTGATCCCTCCTGCTGCACGAGAGGCTCTGCCTTTTTGCACAGAGGGGCTTTCAGAGGTCAGACCTCGCTGGCTGGAGGCAGGAGCCTGGTGAGGAGCTGTCCGTGGCACAGCAGCCCTGGGCTGCCCAACAGGCTCGGCTCCTGTCTCCAGTTACACCCTGGTGTTCCCTCAAGCTCACATGGTAAACACAATCACTGAATGTTCTCAGTTGGAAGAGACCCACAAAGATCATCGAGCCCAACTCTTTAGTGAATGGTCCATACAGGGATCCAAATCACAACCTTGGTGTTATCAGCACCATGCTCTGACCAACTGAGCTATGAGTGTTGCACCCCTGGCTTTTAGACACTTAGATGCAGGTAGGACAAGTCCTACATTTAGAGTCTCCAGTGGGTCAGATCTACTGCAGTAGCTTCTACCTCACTAAAAGGACAAGTTAAAAGGTTTAGCCAGATGAGATAGATGATTCAGAATGCCCCAAATGGTTTTGGTTGGTACTTAGTGTTAACTTAGTGCAGCTTTAAGCTACCACAGTGACACTTGTTCCCAACTGTCCCCATGTATTCCCCTACACAACAGATGTAGATTGCTATTCCTCTATCTTGTTCCCACCTGCACAGGACATTACAACTATTTTGTCTGGTGTAGGAGACCCAAAAAGTAGCTACTCACTAAGGGACACCACAATCAAAACCTATTTATCATTACCTGTGTTGGCTGGGAAGAGTGCTAATTTTGGCTAAAAGAGGAAAAACATCAGTCATGATATTCCTACATTCCTCTGGATCGTCATACACTCCTTAACTCTTGTTGGGAAATAGCTTCAGCTTGAGAAATTAAAGAGGTCAGAGCAGTGTTTGTCCTTCCCCACATCAAACAAGGTGCAGTTCAATTCCATCCTGTTGTCTCCTGGGAAGGGCGTTCCCACACAGCCAAGCTCTTCTTTGACTGCGATCCTTGAGAGCCTCTTTGGAGATGACAATCTTTCCTCTGATAAAAATGATGGAAAGACCGCCAGGACCTGAGCCAAAGTTTTGCACGTGGCTTCTGTTGCCACAGCCAGTCTGTATCCAAATTTCTGGAGATCTACAGGTCCTACACCTGTAGGAGATCTACACCCATGGAGTCACTCTGCAGTACCCAGTGAGAGCAGGAGCTGCCTTCCAAGATCTGCCTCTTGTGCAGCCCAGAATGGATCTGAAAACAATCAGGGCAATCATGGTGCTGTCAAGTGCTGCTGTTGTTAAAGCCTTTAAGAGTTCAAAATATATATTCCCTTAAAAATAAAATAAATAATCACCTTTTCACTGTGAGATATTTGCCAGGCACTACATAATAAATCTCTAGATTCTCTTTAAAGACAAGTGACATAATCTGATAGGTTTATTTATTTCCAAGCAGATGAGGTCACCAAAAGCTGCCTG
Organism: Myiozetetes cayanensis; assembly: GCF_022539395.1. Taxonomy (NCBI): domain Eukaryota; kingdom Metazoa; phylum Chordata; class Aves; order Passeriformes; family Tyrannidae; genus Myiozetetes; species Myiozetetes cayanensis. The sequence goes on along the minus strand of NW_026087632.1, from coordinate 264,663 downwards.
TGCAGGTGCCACCCTTTTCAGTTTGACAGCACAATTACCCAAACTCTTTTCGGGTTTTGGTACCACCACTGTTCCCCAAGATTTGCCATCTCAGCAACCAGGGCTGGGAGGGAGGAGAAAAGAGACTGAACAAATCTGATCTTTCAGTCAGTTTTCCACACCAAGGGCTGAGCTGTCACAGGGAGAGTGGACTTTCTGGTCCTTGACCTCCTGTCTACTTGCACGTGCTTGAATTAAGAGGCAGGTGTGACTCAACTCCAGGTATTTCTCCACACTGTTACAAAGCATCCCCCACGTGTTTCTATCTGTCAGAAGTTACTGTAAGGTAACTACAATTACCTTGTTAATATTTGTGCCTAGGTAGTATTTTAATACCTGCATAAACCATTTCCCACAACCAGCTGAAGATGTGCAGGTCCTGGATGGATTTAATTGATTAATTATTAAGTTATTATTATTTATTTCTTATATCGATTATATTATTTCTTTAATTTGAGGATTGCCAGGCCTGTGAGCTCTGGGAGAGGCTGCAGTAGGATTCTCACACTGTGCTCTGCTTTGCCAATCCAGCTCCCAGCTCTGGGATAGCAGAGCCAGCCAGCTTCCCTGCTCCCCCTGAGCCCCAGCTGGCTGTTTCCTAGGAGACTGAATCCCTTATTTTCCGGGTACCTTCCTCAGTAGCCTCAAGAAGGATTCGTTTAACACTGCTCTGCAAATGCTTTAAATATTCAGTTTGCATCAGCTTTATCGAAGTCTGCAACAAAGCTTTTCAACATTTCAGCACTTGTCCAGTTTCACTTGGAATTTACTTGAAGTATTAAAAAGAAATCAGTGCAAACATGACCTGTGCCTATGTAAATATTTGCCCTTGTTTGGTAAACGTTTATATATATATATGATTTCTGAAAAGCTCCTCTTACTATGGCAATTTCCAGGTTTTAGAAAGAAAAAAGGATCTTTCCTGCCCACTTTATTCGCACTGTTACAGGAAATTAGTGGTTAAGCAAACTTTTTTAAAAAGGCTTAACAAAGCACGTTTTGCAAGTTTAGTTTTGAATGAACTTGACAAATTTGGAAAGCAAACATCCCCGGAGTTTGACTAATTTTGGAGTACCAGGGAAAGCCTCCTTTGCTGTTTGAGTTTCAAAGATTGGCCAAAGTCTGATGTCAGCTGCCTTGTTCTGCAGCCTGTCTTTGAATCCTCTTAGGAAAGTCAGGGATACCCACAAACAATAGAATTAAAATCTGTCTTTAGGACTGGCAAACCATTCAGAGCTCTGTCTAGCTGCTTAGCATAGACTGTGCTAGGCCTCAAGAAGAGAATAGGCCCCTAAAGAAGCAATAATTTTCAGATTGTTGTGTACAATGCAGTGATAAAGCTCCCTGTCACATTTTTCTTCCCAGTTACTGAAGTTCCCATTCAGATGAATTGTCACAGCTTCTTCAGTCCAAACAAGCACCCTTCCGGCCTTGTTTGCATTAAAATGTGATAAAACTAAAGGTGACTTTAGCACAGCTGTGCAGAAAAGTGGATTAGGTCAAAGTGACAGCGTTTGTTAGGCCTCGCCACAAAGGTGGTTCAAGATTTGTCTAGAGCGCTAATGTGGGAGAAGCAGAAGTTTCTTAAACCCAGACATTTGTAACAAGGCCACAAACAAAAAATAGTATTTCTTTCAATCCCCACGCAGTTTCCCAATGGCAGCAGGCCAGCCTGTTGACCTGTTGTCACAGAAAAATTTGGAGTGGCACCACAAAACAAAGTGTCTTCTCTCCGCTGTCACTGCCGGCGGCTGTCACGCAGAAAACCCGCGGCAGGCAGGGCCAGCACCTCCCAGGCACACATCAGGGGCTCCAGAGCTCTGCCCTCGCACCCCAAACCACAAAACTCGGCTGCTTGGGAGGCAGAAAGAAGGAAAGCCTGTTTTTCTTATTCCCAGAGAAGCAGCAATCACCGGTCCTTCAGCCAAGAGGGCATTTCTCGCCTCGCCATCTTTTCAGATCTTCTTTCTATTTTATTTTACTATTAAGGGGAAACCCCATCGAAGCAAAAAGCCCTGGGAAACAGCACCTTTTGCATGCCACCTGCTGGCAACTGTTTGTATTTGGCTAAAATGGGGGCAGAGCATCATTTTCTCCATGACAAGAAACACTTATTATGTCAAAGGCTGGCAGAATAATCACTATGAGTCCCGTGAATGAGCACATTGGGGTACCTGAGTGGAACCAGGGACAGGCCACCAAAACCTACATTCTCTCTGTAACTCTGTTATTTATTTCTTCAGCTCATTTATGGTTTCTAACCCAGAAGACAGAGATATATCACTAATCTTTACAGTGCCCAAAAAGCTCTGTAGAAACACAGAAGACTATTTTATAGAAACAGGGTTTACACCTCACATTCTACCCGATGTGCTTTTATTACTCAAAGGTAATAGAAAGCTTTCACGTTTATGGGCTTTATTTTTCACCCCCAATTTTACAGGTAGCTGTCATTATTTCCATGCCCTGCACTACTGTTACTTCCAGGAAATGTGGCCCCTCAGCAGGGAGGTGCCACAGGATGCTGCTACATCACATGGGACCAAGAACAGCTTCTGGGTGAGGGAGATCCCTGTGAGGTTGAACTGAAATAAAATTAAAAGGGGGCACTACAAAGACTTTTCAAGAAGTCACAGAAGTAAGAAATGTCTGAAAAAAAGAAAGCCCTGCATCAGGTAATTCTTGTTAGCAGCAGAACACACTCATTTTATAACTTTATGAAAGGTATTGGTCTGCTCCTTTGATGTAGGACCCTTGTACAGTCCCAGTGAATGCAAAGCAGAAGGATATTTTTATTTTTACATGTCTAACCAAAGTTAACTGTACACAGCTCTCCTCAAAGGTTTCCTTCAGCTGAATCACATCCTACTGAAGCCAACCCAATTCTTCCCAGCAGGGAACAGACACAGCACCAGCGGTGACTGAGCTGCAGCACCTGAGCACCAAGAAAAGGTCAGGATTTGGGGGAGATATGCTGGTTTATTTGAAATGGACTCCTAGAGTGAAGAGTTCAGGCATCTTTAAAAGACAGCTATTTCATATAAACTTAGACAACCTACTGCACCTGCAAAAAGCTGAGTGTCTTCTGCCTCTGCAGAATGAGGGACCTGCAGTGCCATCAAGCCTGACAGCTTTGGTGAGAAAGCCCAGGAGAGGACTGTCCTACAGAGCTGGTTCTCAACAGTGAAGTCTCAGAGCAAAATGCAAAGGAAACAGAATCCACTCCTGGTTTACAACAGGGCTTCACAACCCTCATGGAGAAAGGGCAGACCTACCTAAAAGATAGGTCTGTCTGGGGTGGGGTTGACATTTTTGGAAAGCATTCAGGAATTCTAAAGGATAGAACCTCAAAACAGAGGGCAAAAAAAAAAAAATCTGACTTCAGAAATTAATATACCCTGGAAGCAAGAGTGCCTGAAGCCCAGCCAGATAAGAAGCCAGCTGACATTTGAGGAGCTCTGTAGCTTGGCAGATGCTCTCACAGCTCTACTACACATAGCACTGATCCAAGGATGGGAAGCCAACACTTCTCTCTGAGCACAAGGCAGAACGTGGCCCTGCAAGGCCAACTGTGCAACTGGGCAAAGGCAGATGAGATGGATCTTAATGGCAAAATTGTCTACAGTAAAGTATAGAAATGCATTTTCCATGGAAATTACCCACAAAACTGCCAGTTAGGGTGTGTGTGTGTGTGTGTGTGTGTCCCCCAGTTACTACTGGGGCACTGCACAGCTACTCCTGCATTTTTCCCTGAACAGTCTTATGCTACAGAGGGGATGTGTCTTCTACAGGAAATTTTTGAACTCTCAAACTTCAGGATCCTCCCCTTTTGTGATATTTTCCCCACAGAAGATCCAAGACTTATGCCCTTTTCATCTCTTCAAATGTATTGCAAGGCTTGAGTTTGAGCTCCTGCTAAATTACTGCCCACTGACCTCAGCTCACTTAGGCCTTTGCAGGCACTAACCAGGCAATCCCCAAGTGCAGATATTTATCACAGAATCCCAGAATGGTTTGTGTTGGGAGGGATCTTAAAGACAATCTCATTCCACACCCTGCCAAGGGCAGGGACACCTTCCACCAGCCCAGGTTGCTCCAAGCCCTCGTCCAACCTGGCCTTGGACACTTCCAGGGATCCAGGGCAGCCACAGCTTCTCTGGGCAACCTGTGCCAGGGCCTGCCCACCCTCACAGGGAAGAATTCCTTCCCAATATCCCGTCTAACCCTGCCCTCTGGCAGTGGGAAGCCATTCCCCCATCTTCTCTCACTACATGTCCTGGCAAACAGTCCCTCTGCAGATTTCTTGTAGCCACCTTCAGGTACTGAAAGGCTGTAGGAAGGTCTCCCCAGAGCCTTCCCTTCTCCAGGTGAGCACCCCCAGCTGTCCCAGCCTGGCTCCAGAGCAGAGGGGCTCCAGCCCTTGGAGCATCTCCGTGGCCTCCTCTGGGCTCTCTCCAGCAGCTCCACATCCTTGTGCTGTTGGAGATCCCAAAGCTGGAGGCAGCTCTGCTGGTGGTGTCCCATGAGAGTGGAGTAGAGCTGGAGAATCCCCTCCCTCGACCTGCCCACGCTGTTTTTGATGCAGCTCAGGATCTGCAGAGAGTCTAATTGGTAATTCTTTCCCTGCCTTTGACACGGAGCTGGGGGAGGTCTCTGGAGATCCCCAGGGACTGACACAGCACAGCAAAAGCACATCCCTGGTGAACCTTTGAGCCTTTCAGTGATTCCTCTGCTGAGATGTCCCTGCACCACGTTGTCCCACACCTCTGGAGCTGACAGATGAGGATCATGATGAGGAAGGAGCAGGCCCCTTGGGCTCTCAACTGTGACAGTAGAGAAAGATATTTTCAATGGAAATTCACTAAGGCAATAGTATAATAGATTAAAAAGGGTTTCAAGCCTCAAACAATCACTTCTTATGGAAATTTTAAGTCAGGATTAGAAAGGATCAACATCATTGTTCTCATTGGTTGCACATTGAGAAGTTTTCTGTTGAGTCATCATTCCTTCACTACTCAGGCTCCCACTGGTGCTGTTTCACTGTCAGTTTTCCCCACACAAAGAACAAACTGTAAAAGTATTTATTTTCCAATAAAAAGCCTTGGACTACCATCTTTACTGGCTTTGCACAGTTGTATGAAGGCTGAAGGGTTTGGTTGTACACCATTGCATGGATTTCATGGAATCACAGAACATCCTGAGTTGGAAGGAACCCACAAGGATCATCCAGTCCAACCTCTGGCCCTACACAGACACCCCAACAATCCCACCCTGTCCCTGAGAGTGTTGTCCCAACCCTCCTGCAGCTCTGGCAGCCTTGGGGCTGTGCCCACTGCCCTGGGGAGCCTGTTCAGTGCCAACCACCCTCTGGGGGAAGAACCTTTTCCTAAAATCCCACCTAAACCTTCATGACACAGCTCCAGCTGTTTCCTCACGTCCTGTCACTGGTCATAGAGAGCAGAGATCGGAGCTGCCCCTCGTGAGGAACATGCAGAGCCCTCAGATTCCTCCTGGCTGAAGAAGCCAAGTAACCTCAGCCACTCCTCATACACCTTCCCTTGTTTCTCACCAAAAATAATGTATCCCCACTGTTCTTTGTGTACAAAGGCCAACTCCTGAGTTTTTAAAGAGCAGACCAAGCACATCATGTGTTTTCTTAATTGTAAAGTTGTTGATGGGATGTTCATTTAAGGAAGGTTTAGAAGTTACAGACTGTATGTTCTCATTTATAGAGTCGCCCAGAAATAAAAGACCAATTCCTAATCACTGAGCACAAAAACATACATGCCTTGAGGGCACTGTACAGACCTGTTAGTGTTTTTATACCTGGAATCAGGCAGTCATTCCTCAGTTGCAACTGTGAGAATTACATTCTTTCTGAATAGCACTTCTCAATCCCAAAACATACTCTAAAAGTGTTTGGAATAACGACTTAAGGACTTCTTATCACATCATGCCCTTAAGAAGAACCTGAGGAGAGTAAACACCCTTTGGGAGGGAGAGGTCTTGCAGTCCCTGGTCAGAGGGAGTTTAGCAGGAGACATGGACATGGTTGAGTGATGAACACAGCAGTGATGGATTATTGGTTGGACTTTGTGGTCTTAGAGTTTTTTTCCAATCTGAATGGTTCTATGATTCTATTCTATGACTCAAATCATAGAATCACAGACTGGTTTGGGCTGGATGGGACCTTAAAGCTCATCTTGTTCCACCCCTTCCATGGGCAGGGACACCTTCCACTAGACCAGGCTGCTCTAAGCCCCGTCCAACCTGGCCTTGGACACCTCTGGAGATGGGGAGTCCTTCTAAAAACTACTGGGAAGGAAAGAAAGGGGAAGGAACAGAAGAAGAATGAGACTAGTACATTGATATGGAATCAGACCTAGATATTATTACAAGGGTTCAGTTGTACTGTGGAAATATCACAGTGCTATTACTCTGCTAATTAGCCTGGCCAGGTAGAGGCCAGGGTGTTAACATTACTGGCTGACTTTATTAATTAGCACAAGGTAGAGTTTCTGCAGTTTAAGAGCCTGATTCTTCACACTTACACTGGCTAATTGAAGTGCAAACTCTGCAAGCCTATATAAGCATGGTATAATTTCCTTCAGCTGAGCCTCACTCCTAAGACTGACCTTTAATTTTGTATTGATTAAAAATAACTTCTTCCTATGCCACTGCACCCACCCACCCCCACTCTGAGTACTGTAAGTACTGTAATGACACTCCCAAATATTTTTATCCTTTGGTTTCTTAATAATGATGATCTTTATTATCCCTGTTGGAGGGATTTTTCACCTTGTTACAACCACATTCTCCAAAGCCAGAGAATGGATTTATTGTGTGTGCTGCCTCTTGCCTGTTGCTGCACGTCCCCCAGGTCAGCAGAACACACGAGCTCCGAGCGTGCTGAGATGACGTGAGTTGAAATTTTTCCCAACCTGAAGGCAAAATGCCTCCTTCATCACCCAAGTGTACTTTCATTTCAAGGCAGACAGAGTTAAACCTCCAGGCTTTGGATTCAAAGTAAATGCATTAAGCACAGAAGAAACAATTTGGTGCAACAGTTGGGGGACACACTCTATTTAACCTGCAATCAGGGCCTTTCCTCCTGCTTTCTCCCAGGAAAGAGAAAAAGAAATGTGATACACTCTCACAGATATGATAAATGAAACCAGTTCAGTTTAGCTTTCTGTTTCAAGAAGTGCATTTTTACAGAGTCAAGTGAGGCAACACTTCACTGTAGAATAAACACAGGAATATTTTACATGCAATTTACTTAAACTTTCCCTGAAGTTGGAGGCTAACACTTCAAAATGTCTTCAGTGTTAATGATTTGAGAATATAACCTATCCTGACTAAGTGCAGCTTTCTGTGGTTCTCTTCATGCACCCACTTGCCTCAAACCAAAGCCCAGACTGAGATATTTTATAGCCACCTTTCATGGTCTGTGTGCACTTTGTTTAGGTACCAGATATCACAGGGGAAGGATCATTATTGGTTTTAAAGCTTTCAATTCATGCAGTGACTGTTTCACACGGTCTTTTCCCGTCTCCCTTCTACACCCCCTCCAAAAATCTTAGGCTGGAGGATGAGGGATGAACTGTCAGGAGATACTGGCCATTACTAAAGCAGGGAAGACTTTGGGCAGTTGTCCCAGGGGGCAGAGTACCAGCCACAAAACCAGTATCTCCCATCTGGTGGGGCCCAACAGTTCTTCTAGGAAGTCTGAAAAGGCAATTTTGTGCTCAGGACGGTGCACAGGTGAACTGTGAAGCTGAGGTCACCTCATCTCCTCTGTACAACCCTTCTCAGCTCCTTGTGGAGCTCTTCACTGCTCTGCTGCTGCCTCACATACCTGCTAAATCAGAATAAACACTCTCCAGTGCTGCCCAGGCACATCACTTGGAAGGGCTGGTATTTCGAGAGGAGCCCTTTTGGCACGCTGGGAGAAGAGGAGTGAGAACAAACTGTTGTGTTTCACAGCCCCTGAGCCACAAACATCTGGCTGAACCCAAGTGCGTCAGGTGGATGCCCACTCCTGAAAGCAGGACAGGGATTTCTGCTTCCCCTTTGGTAGGGGACTTCTCTTAGGGTTCTTTCTGCTCAGTAAGAGTAACTTCCAAGAATGAGACTAAATTACATTCCTACGCCTTCATTTCCATCTATTAAATAAGAATAATTTGAGAATCTTCCCCAGCTCTGAGCTTGGATCTGTGTGCCAGAAGCATCGCTGCAGTTTATCCACACTGGAATATCCATCCCTGAATAACCACCTCACAAATAACAGCCCCAGAGACTCTCCATCTGCAGAATTTAATAAAAGATCACCAGCTACAGGAATATCATCTCCATGAAAAGCTTTAGAGTGCCACTTCATCATTTCCAACACACTTGAAAGTACCTGAAACATCACAGAACACTTTAAGAAGTTGCTACCACAGCCGACCTACCACTCTGACCCAAACAGTTTTAAGCTGATAACAGGGTCTATCTGGTGCTGAAACCTTGCAAGCTTAACTAGCTGAAACCTTTCTGCATTGTTTCATAACATTATTTCACTATGAGTTTGGCTGCTGTTTAATTGGAAAACAATTAAGCAATAAAACAGGCACATACTAGCCCAAAACAGAGAAGATTGCTTATTTATCTTGAGTTCTGGCAACCAACTTAGGCATTACTTGAGTAGAGCTTCTTTCAAGAACTGTATAAAAGCATGAACAGGGTAGCCACAATTTTACATGATTTTTCTGTGTACTTTATTTTGTACTAATAACAGACCAAAAGAAAAAATCCCAACCTAATAAAAACCCCCAAACACCTCATACAGTGGCTCCCTGGGAGACACAGAACATCTCATGAACCAGTTGTGTGCTATCATCCCTTTTTAAATGAGGAATTGGATTAACACTCTCAGAATTGGCTTTAAATTTTGAAATGTCATTTTGCTATAATACAGCAAAATATATATTTCTTTTTGTCACAGGGCAGGTGATGGTGTTGCCCTTCTGCTGCAATGGAAGATTTACCATGATCCTTCTGTCAGAGCCCCAAATTCTGCACCAAAAACACTTGGAGAAAATGTACATTGAAGGTGACTGACCTGAGAAAGTGGCAAATGAGAGGCATTCAGGGAATTTCAGTTCTGTTCTTAACTCCCTTTGCTGCCTCCCTCAAGTGCTGCTCAGAGAGGTTTCCAAGCTCAGTCAGACACCCTTCAAACTTCAACTACCATTTTTCCACAATATAGTACCCCTAAAATTAAATAATAATAATAATAATAAATTCCCATTAAAATTAGTGGTGGGGAAACCAAATCCTGCCCATGCAGCTCACTCTAGAAGTTCAGTACGGACATTTTGGTCGTAAATTGTCAAAATCCTAGTGGGATACAGAAGAATTTGAAGCAACCTCTTAACTCATGTACTTATGCTTTGAAGAAATCCCCTGGGGAAAGAGCATCTTTCTCTTCACTTTAATTTCCATTTCAAATTAAAAAGGCTTTTCTCTGCTCTTACTTTGTACTGACTGTGGTGTAATGTTCCCATCCCTGAGCGTGGATTTGCATAAGATGTATTAAGAGTAGTTAAGTTGATGTTATATTCCTCATCCTCAAGTCCTATAATTGATCAGGGTCTCAATTATGAGCTTTATTAAAACGTTCTCCCCACTTTTTACACTGAATGTTACTGGCACATACATTATATATTATATATGTATTATATAGTGAAGAACTTTTAAAGAAATGAGGTGTAAATTCAGTTTTCTCTCTCAGGAGATCACCCTGTCTTTATTTCTCAGTGGTACAATACAGTATTTCTAGGAGGGATCCAACCCCTGAAATTGTTCAGAGGTCAGGAAAATTGCTCAAGAGATGCCTCAATCTGCAGTTTCCCCTTCCCATGAAGGGTGTGGAAAGGCTTCCAGAGGGACAACATCCATATTGTGTCACTCAAAGACTACTAAAAAATCCAAACCAAAGCCTACTGGTTTTGGGTTTTTTTAAATAATATATATAAATTTCCTTTTTGTGCTTCCAACTACTGTGGTTGAATTTTTATTTCATTTTTAGTTATTTAGTTAGTTAGTGTTTCATTACAAAATCACAGAATCCCAGACTGTTAAGTGTATGTTTTCTAAACGCAACATTGTCAAGCCTGTCAAAGGTTTACACCAAAGCTTTTCTCTCTTTCACTTCCAAAACTCTCCTCTTCCAAAGCTCAGACCTACTGAAATGTCTCAATTTAGGATTTTCTCCTGGGCAGAAATATTCAATTCTTCCCAGACAAGACTGAGGCATTTGTATGAATCATAGAATCGTAGAATATCTTGGGTTGGAAAGGACACACATGTATGGAAATATTCTAGGAAGAAAAAGTAATACAATAAATCCTTGAATCACACAAAAAAATTGCTTATAATTATTTCCACCTTTGAGACTCTGCAATTTTGGTCAAGTTTTGACTAAGAACTGTCTTAAGATAAAAGCTGTGCCAGTCACTGAGGATTATTCCTTGCCACCTCCACAGAGAACTCCCATTCGAAGAACTCAGAGTATTTCTTAAATTACTTCTTTAACTTCACCCTTCCATGATTTGAAAGTTAGTAAATAGGCCAGTGACATTTGTTCCTGTTTTGAAAGAATCACCAAGGCTCAGGTTTTAGCTGCTGTTTGCACGGCCCCCTCCCCGCTGCACAACCTGCTTACACTCCCTTCTGCACCACGGGGAAAGCATTCCCGTGCCAAACAGGTACAGAATATTAGAGGGATTTGTATGAAAATAAAAGCTGCTTGCTGGTGTTTCATGTGTTTGCACGAGCACACGTGAAAATCTGTCGGGGCAGAGCTTGGCCCGCTGGTTATTGACACTCCGTGAGGGAGGCATTTCGTCATTCTTTTGGCCTAATATAAAGTGACATCTACATTGTTGCTTTTACAGTTTGCTTTCTTATCATCAGTGTGACTATTACACCCTTGCAGATTCGACTACAAAGTGATGATGCAGAGCAGAAAGGGAAGTTGTTTGCAGTGGGGTTGCAAGAATTCGCTTTCAAAACACGGCCGAGACAGAGCCGATGGAACACTGGAACACCATCCAAGTGCAGCGAAATGCAAGGATTTATTCCTGTCTTCTTTGGCTCTGTAAATACAGCCCATCATTACATCCTTCCAGCCTCTGGGTTAGGCTTTCAAAGAGCCACAAAGGGGATTTAGCCCCGGAGTTTCCATGGACATCAGCGACTCCCTCAGCACCGCTTGGAAAGGTCACCCTGGGCATCCTCCTGCCCTGACTGCACAGGGGTTTGGACCCCCAGCTCCTCCCAGGGGCAGGAGGAATTAAGTTTGTCTCTTTTGTGTTCCCTGATCAGAAGAGTTTTTCGTAAGCTCTGACTTGGTAATTTTCAAAGTCCCAAACTTAAATGGCTGTTTTGCTTTAGGGAGAAGAGGATCAACAGGCTCGAGGTTTTCCAGCCTTAATATCCCTCTTGTTAATGCTGAAGAGCTCAGTGCATACATTCTCAATATTGCTGTGTTAAAGATTCATTTAATTAACTATATTCACATCCACACAAACCAATCCTGTTTTACAGTCCTTAGCCAAAGAGCTGCATGTCAATCTAAAAATTAAATAATGGAAAGCAGACATTTAGCTTAGTTTATATAACCTGACAGTGCTCCTATCCTTCCTCTGTTTCACCTAGTGTCATCTTTCAGTGTTCCTCTCTAATTTTATTTGGAACAAAATAAAAAGATTAAGATAAAATAATTCCCAAAAGATAATTGCAAAATGATTTATGTGCAGGTGTTAAATTATTTCTGGCATTGATGTTCCATAGAGTGCAACATTACAACACCGTGGTATTCAACAGAGCATCTACATTTGATAATCCTGCTAATCATCAAAAGACACTGGATCTGAAAATCCCGAAGGCAATGTTACATTTTGATTAAATTTTATCACCCGTGATTCTGTTTACGGTTCACTAAGGTATGAATTTCTCTCGCATTCCACTGGCTTTACCACTCATTGTGTTTGCCTTGGAACACAGTCAGCCGCAGCTCTCCCTGAGCCACCAGCTTTCCAGCTACTGCTTTTGCACACTTCAGACACACCGAGCGATCCTGAGCAGAAACAACTCGACACTTTTTCAGCGTGTCCTGCTCCTGAGCTGCTTGGCCAGGGTGATTAAAGCCGAGTCACAGAGACCCACCCCGGGTCGTTCCGAGCCCCCCCCCGAGCTCCAGGTCAGGCAGTAAAACAAATTCCTAAAAGGCTGTGAGCATATATCAGTGTTGTGTACACTGCTGCAAGAGGAGCAGCAGTGCTTGAGAGAGCCTGTTGGAATTAAACCCTCTTCCTTCGGAGTCTTAATCGCGGGGATTTCGGGTTTGTAATTCCGACTCCACGGCCGCGCGCCCAATTTTCTGTTCCTCAGCAGCGCGGCCCCGGGGCTGTGGGATCTTTCCACGCCAGCCACGCAGGGGACACATGACAGCAGCTTCACTTGACAACCATATGCCTGGCTGGAAGAGCCTTTCAGCAGCTCTGTGCCGCCTTCACGCTCATTCCACATCGAGTCACTGCAGTTTCGCAGGTTTCAGGATTTGTCCCCCCCCCGCCTTCTCTTTCACGCTGTGTTCAGCCTGATCTTACACCACCTCTCACCATGCCTTTCATTGCATCCACGCCACCCCTACACAGCTGAGAAGATACTTGGCAATTCTGCACATTCACAGAATCCCAGAATCTGCCGAGTTGGAAGGGACCCACAGAGATCACCGAGTCCAACTCCTGCCCCTGCACAGGCCCATCCCCAAGAGTCACACCTGTGCCTGAGAGGATCAGCCAAATGCTTCTTCAGATGTAGCTTTTCTCCATTCAGCCCAGAGGATTTGGGGGGGTTAAAGGAAAGAAAATGTGTTATCGGTGAGCAGGGATGCACAACGGGGAGAACACAGTTCCCATCAATAATTAGCCACTCACAGCAGCAATCCTCGTAAGCAGAACCACATGAAAAAACAACCCAAACCCCTCCTCGCCCTGGAGGGATTCTACCACTATTTGTGTTCATAATAATAACAATGATACCACCACAAAACCCCTCCAGACTGTTGAGCTGGCTGCCAGCTCAGATCCCAGGCAGCTGTCACGTTATTCCCACTGAAGTTGCGTCGCTGTCCCATCACGTCCCTGCTTTTGACTACTGTAACTGCAGTTGTGCCACCACAAGTTACAAGAGCGGCCCTAGCAATTTAAACCTTGGCATAGGAGCTTCTTTCTGATGTATCACAAGGCAGCAACAAAACCTCTGGCTGGGGGAAGGTGAGGGGAGAACAGGAAGACGGATGGGTCTTTATCTTCTTCAGTTTAAACCTCTCTCGCATTTCGAGGAATAGTTTCAGGCTGCTTTTTGATACAGTATCAGTTTTGGTATCAAACAAATACAGAAAAAAGAAAGAAAGGAAAATGCTTAGAGAACAAAGAGAAATGCCTTTAGCACTACAGGTTAAAAAAAAAAATAAAAAAAGAAAATATGACTACGAACGTTAACTTTATTTTCAACATTCCTTGCATTTTTTTGGGTGATAAATGACTTCACATGTAGTTGCCTTCGGGGTTGTATCCACAGCATCGTTTCATGTTATTCTGAATAAAATTTAAGGTGGACACTAGAACAGGCTTTGCTGAAACCCAACTGGTGCATGCACACAATCTACGTTTGCTTTGCACAGGGAAGAAAAACGGTGAGAAGCAATCCATGAAACACTTGTTGCAAACAAAGCTGGCATTTGCCTCTTGCCTACAAGTGCATTATTGGCCTTTCCTGCTTAACTTCAGTAATACAGATGGAAAAGGTGAATGGTAACAGGAATCAGGCTATGGGAGGACCTAGAATTTGTGAAGTAGCCTGGATTCTTCCCTGCACACAAATAAATAATGATTTCTTGTCATGAATGGGTAGCTTTAGTTACAAGAATAAGGCAGAGGGAATGGTAAGGGATTCTCATATTTCATCACAACTAATGAAAAATACCAACTTAACGCCTGTAACATTCTCCAAGTCAATCAATGGGGGCACACGGCCAAGCAGTGTGGGGGACATGTCATTAGTCCTTGTTTTATGAACTTGTTCAGCTCCACTTAATTGTTCCAGGGGTTCAGTTTGAAATTCACACAAATATTTCTTTATTTGTTTTCTTTTTCCGTGTAAACAAAGAAGTTTGGCAGCGGCAAAACTTCAGAGCTGGCACCTGAGCACCTGCAGCAGAGCAGCAGCTCAGCGTTACACTTGTGGTCAGTCTGTTTGTAGCTGCACAGAGGTGGTGGGAGAGGACCTAAGCTTGTTCATTTTATAGTAAATGCAACCATTAAGACATGTTGGGGCAGTCAGGGCAATGTGAGTCTTCCTATCTTTCCCCTCTGTGGTTGAAGATTCCACAGAGTCATTTAGGCTGGAAAAGACCTCCCAGCCCACGGAGTCCAAACTGTGCCCCATGCCCACCTTTGGCCCCCAGCCCAGAGCACTCAGTGCCATGTCCAGTCCTTCCTTGGACACCTCCAGGGATGGGGACTCCACCACCTCCCTGGGCAGCCCCTTTCAATGCTTAACAATCATTTCCTTGGAGAAATTCCTCAACGTTCTCAAATTTGTGCAATGGCAGCACTGATCTTTAGAGAAAACTGTCAGGAAAACATCAAACAAAAGTGCCTGTGAGGAACACATAATGCACACAGACCCATAACTTGCTGTGTAGGACTTTGAGAGAAGAATATCAAGACTACCAGACTGAACTCAAGAATGTGCTAATTAAGAAACACACTGGAAATGTTAATCAAAGATCTAGAGAAGAAGTTGGTAGAAGTAAAATAACACCTGTCTCACTGAACTACAGTGCCCAAGACTTGGCCTGATTTGGGATAGGCAGACAGTTTTCAGTGGGAGAGCAGCAGACAGATGTAAGACAAGAACTCCAGCTTCAGGTTGTAATTCCAACATGATCTAAGCAGTTTATTTCGTATTATGAGTTCTATACAAGCTCATGTTTATAAGTAATTATTCTTTTGTGCCTGAAGGGCAAAGCTCCCCTGAGGTGAGCTGGCACACAAGCTCTCAGTATCCCACAGTAAGGTGCAATATAAAGTGTACCTGGGTTTTAACAAGACTCCAAGGTTTCTCAGTATATTACCCCAAGAAGCACTTCTTGTTCCCTCAGGAGCTGCACAGGTTGGCTTAAAAGATATTAATGCAGAGATCAGGAAAGAAGACAACATCTTCTAATGCCTATCAATAACTAGGGGAAACTAACAACAGCTACAGGTCCTCTCCTCTATAAATACCTCGGCATTATTTTCTGTATGTAAAGTAGCTCTTATATCAAAAAATTAGAAAAAAAATTAAAAGCCATTACACAGCAAAGAGCAACCAGAGGTGACAGTTCAATCTGCACTTGAGTGAGATGTAGCCACTATTCTTTCTCTGCACTCAGCTGGATCTTTCTAATCCCTTTCATGCTCTATGCATTGCCAAATGTTACTCCCAGAATTTCAGAGTCAAGCTGAGTAGCTGTTAGGAGACACAGTCAGTGCAAGACCCTCCAAGTCAAGAAGAACCACTGGAATTAACCTCCTAACTGCAATCCCAAAGTTAGAGGGCAGAAAGGGCCAGTTTTTATACGAGTTCATGCGTGGGTGTGCACAGAAAACACCAGTAAGTCCTATTAGTTTTGTTAGATGACAAGTAATTCAGGAGGCAAAAATCCTGTGGCAAAGTGAACACACTTGAAAACGCAGCATCTTGAAATGAGCCATTTCCCTGTTTGGAGAAACAAAGTATGAATTGTGGGGCGAGATGGCAAAGCTTTCTCTCTGCAGACTGTGGTACTGCAGGGGGGGTGTTCCTGCTGACAGTAGGACAGCAAGTCCAGATTGGTATCTTGGTGGTAATGGAGGGAATTGCATTCATAGCAAGAAGTTTGGGAACCCAGAAGAATAATATCCTTGGCTTAGTGTTTTGTTAGTGACAAAAGAAAAGAAAAAGGCAGAAATAGCTCTTGGAACAAAGCTCCTGCTTCTCCCCGAAAAGATCCGAGGCGGGTTATGGTGGTTTTGAGTCAGTTATCTCGAACACCGGAGGGACAGAGATTATGGGGATGAAAGGTACACTATTATACTGTTTATATGATCTGTCCTCTAATAATCTATATTGAATTCTGGAGGTAATTTTCTGAAAGATGATGCTTACTCATTTGCACAAATTTAGGAAGGCCTGCACTGCTCCCAGGCAGTTGAGATCTGCCTGCTGCTGGATATTGGGACACAGCTGAGTCTCCATTGCTGTGCTTATCTGAAACCACATTTTTTAAGATGCCCAACACAAGCATTTGCTTCTCTGGGAATGGAGTCCCCCCCAAAAAAAAGAAAATCCTTTCTCCTGGGTCATATAACAGGAGGTCTAATACCCCTCCTGGAAACAGCCAGCAGGTGGTTTTGGACTCCTCACAGTCTGTTTGCTCATGTAAAGGTAAGCTGAGAGAACCAAACTGCAAATAACTGTGAATAAAAATCCCTGCTCTTTATGTTTACCTGTCACTTTGTATAACAAAGACAATTTTTGCTATTTTTTTTGGTAATTTATTTCAGGACCTACTGTTAAAATCTTGTATTGGTAAGAGATCTTTTCAGGAAAAAGGTATGTATTAGGAAGTTTCTCTTGTTCTTTAAAGTTCTGCAAAGTTTGTTTTTGTTTTAATGCTGCTACAGCTTTGCATCTTGTTTAAGAAGCTCTTTTCTATAAGCATTAGACAACAGGCTCACTCATTTTCTTGTTCTGTAAAGTGGAAAAGACTTCAGATGTTCACAGATGTTCAGATGTTCCCAGGTGTCACTTCTAGTTAGAAGAACAAACCCCAGTCAGTGGCAAATAACATAAATAATGGCACTTTGGGACAAACAACTAGAAAATTGGGACAAACCCAAGTCAATAGCAAATTAGAAGATTGAAAACATCTAATCTAATCTCTTCCAATACATATTGTTATTATCCTTAAGAAGAGGGGAAGCAGGTCAATATTAGTCTGCAAAGGTGAAAATTGAGTTTTGCTCTAAATGTGACATTGCATTTGAGCTTATTTATTTACTTATCTATTTATTTATTTGCAGGCAGCTTCTTTCATCCTCATAAACCAAAAGTGGAATGTTATTTCTTGGAAAGGAACTCTCTGGCAAGAGAAATGCAGAGCAAGGGTCTTTCTTCCTTTCGAGTAACACAGTCAGGTTTCTAGCTTACAGTGCAAACAAAAATTTCAGTTTCAATTTGTTCAAATTCACTTTAAACCCAGCTTTACTGAGGAAAGCTGCAGCTGTCCTGTGGTTGAGGGTTTAGAATCACAGAATCCCATTCTGAGGTGTAAGGAACACAACAAGGATCATCAAGGCCAACTCTTAAGTGAAGGGCCCAAACAGGGATCAAACCCTCAGTGCCATCAGCACCTTGCTCTGACCAACTGGGCCAATCTTTAGATGCAGACAGACCACAGACACCCCCACAAATATCCATCAACATCCCCATGAGAGCACCAGCAGATGGTGCTCAAGAATGAGCAGCCCAGCCCAGGTGATTTGGAGCCCTTCTGACACCTTCTTCCAGCAGAGGTGCCCAGGGGCTGTTCCACCAGTATTAGGGTGGGTAAAGTTTGGTCAGCAGCCCACCCTCACCCTCAGCACTGCCCAGGGCAGCAGGTTCACACCTGGGAACACCTCCAGGTCCCAGAGCTGGGTTGTATTTGAGTTTCAGCTGAGAACGAACCCAAAATAAAGACAACTAAAAAGGCAACTGCTGCAAACGCCTAAAACAAAGAGCACCCAAAGAGCACTTTGGGGGAGGTGGGGGCTGCAGACAAGGTACATGTGGAGTTGTCACTGAAGGCACACACAGCTCACCAGGATCTGTAGCACCCTGTCAATACTGGGTGAGTTCTGGTGTGCAGCTGGGCGTGCCAGGCCACCTCTCATGGGCAGCTCCTCCAACAAGAAGCAAGACCCAACACCAGGCTGGAGTGAGGTACTCCAACACAAGCAGGCAGTTAGCCCTCCTTCTTGTGCTTGGTGCCCACCAAGCACTCAGCAACTTACAGGAGGAGCAGTTTCCTGCAGAGCATAGGAGTTGGTGCCAGGTTGTGTAACACTGAGGGGGGGAGGAATTTATTTTGCAGTGAGAAGGCAGAATTTTCTTGCTTAAGTAAAGTTTTCCTATATCATTCCATGCCTGACTGAGCTCAAGGAAGATCCAAGATGCCGGGCAGTTCATCCCTGCCATCAGATCTGGTGCAGCAAAATGGTTATTCAATCTGGGAACAGCAGTTTAGGTCTTTGCCCAGGAATTGCTCTCATCTTTTTGTGGTTTTAAACCCAGAGATTTAATTTTGAAATCCCATTACAGAGTCCTGAATATAATGCCCAACTTCCCTGGAGTCAACAATTTGACCCCCAGGATTTAGAGGCTGTTACAGACAAATTCAGCTGCTGAAATTGTCAATTCTTATGACGTCTAACCTGTAAAAACCACACACAGGGTCCCTTTTTACAGGAGCATTCAAGGCACTTCTTGTATGTTCAATGTCACCTGTCACTCAGGATTCATCTCTCTTGAAGCAGTGAAATATCTGCCACCATTCCATCAGTTTACATGCAAATTATAGAGGATTTGGCTGTGAATCAACTGGGTCCAGTGTCCTTCTGCTTGAAATCTTGTTATATTTTGGCAGAAGGAATGTTTCACTGGTAGCATTGCATCTTTAACCAAAACATTTGAGACTTGCAGTCTGAAACCTTGCACTGTTTCTAGTGACAAAAAAACAAAAAGCAAATTAAAGGACACCAAACTGAACTTCTTTTAAAATTATCACAGTTTTTTTTGAGCCTCTGCTCATTTGCATATTCAAAGATAGGAACTTTTCCCTCTGAATTATGTGGTGAAGACTCCTTTTTTTTATATATATAATTTTTATTAACTCTTTGAATGCCCTCTGTAAACATGTTCACTGACTCCAATTAAAACCTGGTGAGCCAAAAGCCAGGCATGTTTTAAAGAATCTGATGAGGAGAAAAGGAGGATGGAAAGAAGTGAGACACAGAGAAACCTGCAATTATCAATAGGATGGATTTTCTTCCCTTTTTGACAGGGATAGAGTTACCAAACCTATTATTATGTGGTCCTAATTACATATCTCTGCAATAGATCACTCAGGTAAGGAGAAATATCTACTGACTGGGAAACCTCACTAATTGTTCCTTTTTTGTTGGCATACTATCTGATTGGAGTAATTATAGAGCTGCTTCCCCGTTTCTCTTCTGCTCTGAAGATTTTGCAGACGTATTTCTTAGCAGGTTCCATAAAAATTAGGCATCTTGAACCTCCTGATTTGGGATTTTTTTTTCCCCTGTTTCCTAGCTTTTCTTCACTTGGATGGTATATTGCCTGTAACAATGGGTTTGAAGAAACCTAATGCAACAGTTTGAGCTCCCCACCGTGCCATGGATGGTACATCCTGCAAAAAGTCCTTTCTTTCAATCATTATGAGGGTCTTCCATTGATCTTAGCAAAGCTTTTGACTTCCAAAATTATCACAAGCAGGAAGAAGAGGGAAGTTTAGGTCCATGAAGTGGCTTATCTCCAATATAAGTGGAGAGCTAACTGGCTTTGATGCGCTGAAATCAAGTTTAACACTATTATTTAACTGATTTCTATCTCTGGTGTGTCAGCAAGTTACTGAACAAGAAGCTGCAAACCCAGCTGGAGTCACACAAGCAATCCACAGCACAGAACCTAAACAGGAACATACAGAATAGAAAAAGGCCCTTTAATAGGCAGGACTAACACATTTTTACAGATTCTTGCCCTTGCATTTGCCTTTCTGACAGAGGGCAAACAAACACTGTGCCATGACTGAAAGATCCAGCAGTGCTGAACACCCACAACCCCTTTGGTCTTTCCTACCTAACCTGAGTTCTACATCCACCATTTATTGCCACCTTGAATGAAGATAAATTAAATCTCCTGACCTATAAACTTCTCCAGCTGCAGCATTTCTCACCCTCACTGGGACTCTGACAGTCCATTTTATTCCAGCTGCAGACACTGATTTTTATTAATACACTTCAGGTCGAATCCTCTGCTGTCCTGCTGTGCTTTTGGCTTTTCTTTACCTTCTAAAACCAGCAAAATAACAAGGAAAATATTTATGCCAGACTTTTGGGGGTTTCTGTAGAAGGGGAATCAGAGTTAAAATCCCCAGCACTTCGAGGAGGTTGAAATCTCCTGAACAGCTCCTTTTCTGTGCAATCAGATGCTTCCAGGGCAAGCGACCCAAGCCTCAGAATTCACTCATTCCAAGAGAAGCCAAAGTTCAGAAGTCCCTCTGCCTTCCCCCTCCTCCTGTACCAGGGGCTTTATAATGGATTAAAAGACAAATCTTAATTTTTATTCACTCTGCTCATCCCGTACCAAGTTTTCTCTTGCCTGGGGACTTCTGTTCTGAGATACCTGAATAAAACAGGCACAAAATAAAGTCAAGAGCTCAGTTTTATTAAGCAGTTATTAAAACTAAATCCAAAACCCAGTCTAGTCAGAGGGAAGGCTTCTTATACCACACACAGGTTGTGGCCAAGCCTTGTCTGGGATGATTTTTTTATTTACTGGACCTATCTCCTGCCTCAGAAATGCTGTAAATTTTCTGAGCATCTACATAACCTGGTGATAGGAAGCTCCTTAATGAAGATGTGTATCTTTGGAGTAATGAATTTATCATGTGGTACAACTGTTGCCCTGGTTACTAAAGAAATTATTCAATAACAGAGCCAATTGGTATGTAAACAGTAACACTTATCTAACTTATTGGCACAAAAATAACTGCTGACAAGTGCATTCCACACACTCCAAAGGCTCTGTCCAGCTCCAATGCACTTCCCTTTTCAGAGTCCTCCTTTATTCAGATCCTATTCCTTATTTCAGTGGAGCACTCCTCAGCATCCTAAAAGACCTTGAGAACACCAGCATCAATAGTATTGAGCTGCTAAAGGCATCTCTTTCCCTGGATTAGGGTTGAATGCCATTCAGACATCAAACACATGGAAATAATGTCCAAGAACTGCATCCCCTATCAATGTGGTGTCAACAGCAGACCATTCCTTATCAGATTGAATGCTAAACTGAGAATATAATTGCTCAGAAGGTCAACTAAGCCAAGTGTGTTGCCCCTCCTGGCTGGCATCTTTAATAAAGGATCCCTGGTGTTGAAAACAATGGTCAACAGAGACACAAATTCCTTCCCTCCCCCACGTGAGACTGGAAGGGTCTCCCCATTAGAGGTCAGAGCCTGGTGCTCACAAAGATCACTCTGGTCCCACAGAGTTCAGTGGGGTAACATTCACCACAGGGCATAAAGATGCTCGGTTGTGAACGCCCAAAAATCACTTTCACAGAATGAATTGCAGAAAGAAGCAACTACATAGTTTAAGACACACCTTTTTCCACTGTGTAAACACCAGTGTGAGCTTCCAGCACTCCACTCTCTGGGCTGCTGAGCCCATTTCCATGGAATGCTGAAGGTATGAGCACCTTGATGGTAATTCTTCTTCAATTATAGGCTTTTTTTTAATTGGACCAACTACTACCTTGGTAAATTATCACATACATTACAGAGGGCATCTGACCTTTAAGATTGGCTGCCCTTTCAGTACAATTTGTTGCCTTCTTTTTAAGAAAATATCTCTAAAAACAACTCTGATTTTTGGGTGTATGCTGAGCTTCAACAAAAGACCACGCAGTTCCACAGTGAAGACTCTCTCAACTGCTCCAACAGTGCCACCAAATGTTTTATTAATGGACTCTAAAACACAAAGCTTCTTCAAAAATATATACTTAAGTGAATGCCCTGTTACTCTCCAAATCAGTCTCTTCTGAGAAATTCCCTTCTGCACCTCCTTCTAGGAAGGATTCTCTGGTTTTGGTCCATTCCTCTTTAAGAACTCATAGATGTATGGAACAGTTTATATAAAGAGAAGACAACACACTGTCACCATGCCAGGTTCTGTGATGCCTGTCCTGACTTGTACACGTGTGATGGTGATTTACAGGTAGATTTGGCCTCCCTGGAATGGGAAGGACTGTCTGGTCTCCTGCCCATGGCATGACACACCACGTCAGGCAGTGCTAAAGCCCATTTCAGCTGCTCTTCTATCCCTCTGCACTGAGAAACCCTCATGTTATTTACAGGACATTAAAGGTACCTAAAAAACCAGCTTGGCTGGAGATTTATTCTAAAAGGCACAGCATCAAAGAAACTGTGAAATTTCCCAGTGCAAACTCCACAGAAAAACAAAACACAACTCCCTGTGAAAATCCGTGTGTATTCCCAGGGGGAATTTCCATAAATGAGTGACTTGGATCAGCCATTTGTGGGCAGTGACAGGGGAGCTGGGCATTCATGCACCTGAGAACATTATTCCTGCAGGTTGTGATGGACAAGACAAAACTCTTATCCAAGTGTGGGCCTTGGCTGTGTTTCACCACTGCTGTACCCACCTGGCTGCTGCTCCTGTCTTAAAATGAGACAGTAAAAAAAGTTATTACCTTTTTATTCTGTTAGAGGCTTTAAGAAACTCTACAGCACAGCAGGGCTGAGTTTTTAACTATTGCCTTGTGCACATAAAAGTAGCCCAGAGAATTTAAAGGTGAATCCCAAGTTCAGACAAACTAAGATGTTTATTTCAACTGGATAAATTTAGACTGATGGGGTAATGAAAGGGGCATTGACAACCACTTGTGAGCTCCTTTAACATATCTATTTTCAGGAAATGTAACATCTGGTGTATACCACATCCATTATCCTATCTGTCCAACTTAAGTGCACACAAATAATATATGTGCATGACTGATTTCCCTGCTGATGTCTTTATTATTACTTTGAGCAGATGAAATCTAGACCAGCCTTTTGCTGTTACATTTTGTTTTCTGCATTCCAATGTCAAATTGCTTAATTATGTGATAGTTGGTCACACTCTGTAAATGTTTCTTGCTGTCATTCTAGTGCCCAGTAGTTACAACAACAGAGAGAAAACACAAAGCGCAGAAACAAGAGTTATTTCAGTTCAGAACTGTTTCAGTTCATAACCACATTACTTGCAAAAACCAGAAGCAAACTCTTTAGTGATTTTTCAGAGACACAGTAGCTTCCTGTGATTATCAGTGTAAGAGCGGGAGGGCTTGTTCTGCTCTCATATTCTGACCCTGATCTCATATCCCAACCTCAGTCTCCTATCCCGACCCTTCACTCCCCCAGGCCCTGAATCCCACCCCTGTATCTACCTGAGCCCACATTTCTGACTCATTACCAATGGGTGTAAGAGCAGATGCTCCTGGAATTAGTAATAGAGGAAATCAGTCCTCCTAACTTTGTCCCCATAGGTATTTTCCTGGCCTGGAAAAACAACAGTCTCATGTTTAAGAACTGCTGTTTTATATCACAGAATATCCTGAGCTGGAAGGGACCCACAAGGACCACCAAGTCCAACCCCTGGCCCTGCAGAGACACCCCAATAATCCCACCCAGTCCCTGAGAGCGTTGTCCAAACTGAAGGGAGCACTTGTTTGGTTTTGCAGCACTTTATGCTCAAGAGCATCTAAACTTCCATAGGATAGTGTTTCATACAGGGTCATAAAACCCTAACACGACAAAAACCTCCCCAGGTTCACCTTGCCTTCCCCAGTAGATACATGTTTATATTTTGAGAGGAAAGTAGCTCTCAGAGAAAGCAACTGCTTTCAAGTTTTCTGATGAAAGCTGTCTCTCAAGTTTTTTCAGCTGGCAAAACTTGCATTTCATAGCAACCTGCACCTCAGTGGAACCTGAGAGCTGTGTTACTGCTTCAAATAGGGAAAAAAAAAAGGCACTACCATAGATGCTCCATTTTTAGAGCCAAGTATCCAAAGGCAGCAGCATCATCCCATGACTGGGATGGTCAGGACTGTCCTACCAACAGCTCCTCCAGGCTGCAAACAGCATTTCTGGGCAGCATGGGAGCGTCACAGCCTAGCTCTAATACCCCTAGGCACTCACATGGCAGCTCTACTCCCCAAAAATCAAACTTGCAGATTGAGGATACAACTTTCAAAGTGCCCTGGAGGCCACACACAAGCGTGGAGGCAGCAGGATGCAAATGAACTGAGAGGGAGATGAAAGATTTTAATAAGCATTGAGAGCAGTGTAATTTTGAATCAGTCACACCAATCATTTCTCGACCATGGGGCTGAGTGCCAGAAAGAGAACCTGAGTTCTGAGTGTCTGTCACAGCCCCAGCACTTGCAAATAAATCCCTGGAAGGAGAGGATGGGGAGGTGGGCTGGGAACAGCAGTGGTGAAGGGGCCTGTGGACGTAAGGCACTAAATGGTCACTGGATTTGAGTGCTGCCATCCTTTTGCCACCATTCCCTGGGCTGCTGCCTCTCCAGAACCGAGGGAAGAGTAAGGAGAGAATGCATGGAGGGAAGGGATGAGCAGCTGAGAACTGGTGGACACAGAAGCTCTGCCCCTTTTACCTGAGCTCTGCCAGGTTCCCCTGCCTGGGGATGTCCCTCCTGGGGCCTCTGTGCAGCTCCAGGCTCTGAGTCCTCACTAATCCCTCCCCTTCTGCAAGTGGGAAATGGGGACTTGCCCTGGAACAAGCAGAGGGACTGGAGGCAGGAAGGATGTGAGCAGTGGAAGAGCACTGAGCCCTGAGCCTCTGCTTTGGGAGCACAGGAACCAGAGGAGCAGGAGCAGAACACTGGGCCACACGAACAGAGATGCTTTAAAACCAAGAGGAGGCAACAAGTCAATACCTACACAATGTTCCAGTGGGCTGATGGAAAATACTTGGTCTTCCAAGCACTTAAGACGTGGGAGCTTGGAGTCAGGCTCAGGGCAGCGTAACAAAGAAGGACCACAAACACCTGTCCTGCTCTTACTGAAACTCACTGCTTCCAAAAATCCTTCCAGAACGTTCCCTTCCCTCATCAGCCCTTGGGCTGAGAGTTGTAGACTCTATTTTGCTTTTCCTGAGACAGATTGGGAAAGTCAGTCCTGAAACAAGATACACTTGATCTCTCAGGGCAGAGACAGACCTTGGACCACATCTTTCTTTACAGGATTGAGAACGTGAAGAGAAAGGCACAAAAGAAAACTCCCTCCAGGTAAAGCCCTGCAGTGCTGCCCTAGTCCCTGGGTGGTGCCCCTCAAGGACACCTCAACACAGCAGGGACACTGCCCATGTCCTACCTCTGCAAACAGGGCCTTTGCAACCCTCAAGGGTTGTTGCTCCTCCAGTGAGAGCAGATTGCAATGGCAAACATGACAAACCTACTGAACAAGAGCTGGTCTACTGGCAGCCAACATTTGCAGACTGGAAGATGATGCCATTCATTGCCCACCCATGAGACTGACCATCTGTGGCATCACAACCACCCCAGTTTAATCTGGGACTGAGAGAAGGGAAATATCTGTGCAAAAAAGGGAGAGCTTTTCTGGGAGCAGGAGGGGAAAAAACTCCTTCACCTCCAACAACAGACCCCTCCACCATCCAACACATGACACTGAGGAAGCACCAGAAAACTGGAATTTGTGAACAAAATACTGGAATTCAGATTTTCAGAATGCCAATCCATGTCTTCATCCCAGCCCTGCCTCACAAGTGTTACTTTGGCAATGCCCAAAGGGAACTGGTCCAACTGCCTGTGCCCTCGGGACTGGAAAGATTTAGCACCGTGCTGCAAACTTGCCTTGTATCTTTAATCTATTCCTCTAATTTCTCCAAAACGCTGGCCTGTGTTACCTTAACTCTTGATTTGAGGAATTTGGAAACTTCAGTGAAGCTATGTTCATGTTTGAGAACATCATAAGTCCTCTTTATGAACTCATATAGCATAATCCTAACTGTATGTGAGTTATTTTCATCGTCTACTTAAACCATTAAAATGACTGTTCTGTGTGTTCACAAATTTCCAGGTCACCTGGAATTCCTCAGAATGTTACTTTTCATTTTAAGACAGTCTGAAAAGTTCTTTTGAAACAGCAGCATCTCTGCATAGGTGAAATGCTATTGAAAGAAGACGTGAAAAAATCAACGTGCAATGCATGTTAAAAGAAATCATGAGGAGAGAAGGTTTCAAAACAGCAACCAACTACGTGAATAAATGTGCATGTAGCCCATCTAACATAGAGGCATGGCAAGAAAGAAGTCAGTTAAGTCTCCCCCACCCCCTTACTAAGTTTTATGCCCAGGTGTCATTTCGTGTTCCTCGACGAGATGAGGGGCAGTGGCAGCAGAGATGCTGCTTCTGTGAGCTCAGATGGTTCAGCCTCTGCTCCCCAACCCTAAACCAAAGCAGGACCTGATTAAAGTCCAAGTGTATTCACAACTGTTGGACTTTTATGCTGATGCAACATCCCCCATTTCCCTACTTGCTCTGGAAGCCAAAACAAACGTGGAGGATGAACATTAATATTTCAAGACACACAAAACCACACCAAACGAGCATGTTAAACACTGCTCTCAAGGAACCATCCTCCTCTGTCCCACCCCCAATCACTCTCACCGTAGGAAGTTGCTATGGTGATGATAATTATTCCTGATCAGCAGGATACAGTAATTATGGCAATAAAAATCACGTAAAGCTTGTCACTACATGTGTGAGACAGGGATCGTCTCTTCAATTATGCACCTTTCCCTGCCCTCCCCCACCTTTTAAGGTAGGGTGTTGGGGTTTTTTTTGTTGCAATTATGTAGTAAAAGATATGAAATTCAATTATTTCTTGCTAATATCAGCTTTGCAAGGGATGATAGGCAGTTGCTGGCAGCTGTTTGGATGATCCCAATCAGGCAGTCTCTGATCATTTCCACAACAAAGCAGGTAAACAGGATTTGAGAATTCACTGCAAAAATTAAACGGCTTAATACTTCAAAACACATCCTGAAGAGTTTTGAATCGTGTGGTGAAGGTTTGCAACCACTGAAGCCCCCCACTCGTCCTGTTTGGTGCTCAGTTCATGGATCTTAAAGTCGACAGAAGAGCCCCTGTCATTCCAGTTCCCATCCTGGCTGCAGTTCCCATCCTGGCTGCAGTTCCCTGCTGGATGTGTTGGCAGGCAGGATGGGGCCAAACCCAGCAGAAACCTGGTTCTAGAGCAGCACAGAGGATCCAAACTTCATGGTGGTTGCTCTTACCTGATCAGCTCTAAGGCAACTTCCCCCAAGACTCATTTACCCCCTATTTGTCATTTTAATTGGTAGACCTTCATTTTCAAAGTAGTTGCAAATATGATATGAGTGAAGGAGAGAGTAACTTGATATCAATATTCTGAAGGCATCCATCAGGAATACTAATCTTAGATACAACTGCAGGTTGAAGCCTTTCTAGAAATCAATCTTCTCTTTTGTGGGCCTAAGTGCACATAAAAACACACACATCCAGACAGAACCACTTTGCTTTAGGATATCTGTGGTGTGTTGAGCTAGAATAACCCAGCTGAGTCATCCCTTGACTGGCTTTTGGGCATGTGATGCTTTGGATATTGCTCACAAACTGTGCCAGACACTGCCCCAGTGTTTCCATCTCCCCTGAGTCCATAAACTGTGTCCCTTGGATCAGGCAGGATCCATCTAAATTGCATTGTACAATATCTCATTTCATAACTCCTTCAAGAGAAGCAGAGGGAGAACAATCTCACACGGTATTTTCAGCCGGTCAGACGTTGGACAATGGCAGAAATCAATCAGCATTTCAGTAATGCAAAGGTTTCAAAGAGCAGGAAAAGTTGTTTGTGTGAGTGTAAGATCTGCTGAACCAACAGGTTTTGAAGCACTGCCTTAGGAAGGTAACCAGGGGTGTTTTTAGCACCTATATGGCGCAATCTTTTGTTATATTCCTTTATGACATGAGGTTTTTGCAGTCATTAATAGGAGAGTAATCTCAGAGCATCTCATCTGCCCTCAGTGGAATGGGAGTGGGGCCAGATCCTTAAGTATGCAAAAATCCAAGAAAAAGATTTATCTGTCTATCAGCATGTATTCATTACACTCAAATTACTATTTGTTCCCTATCAGCATAACCAGCCCTTCAGAATGCACAGAAATCAGACAGTCTCTGTCAAAAAGGCACGGGAGGTTTGGGGGAAAGCAAAAATTCTGCCTCCCTTGAACACGAGTCAAGGTGAGAAGCTGCAGCTCAGGGCCTGTACAGGGAATGTAAACAGCTTTTTGCCTTGTTATGGGAGACAACAGAAAGGGAAGGTGGAAAATTACCTGCAGATGGTTTTGACAGGTCTGTTTGGTTCCTGCATTCAGCCAGCTGTAATTTTGAAGTATGATAATTACAAGCCTCAAAGCAATATAAATTGGCATTTTAGGTGTGGATCCTGGAACCACTGCCCATTTTCTCTATGAACTTGACCATACTACTCAGCCTTAAATTTAATGTCCAGGAATTGGAAGGTTTTCAATTTTAGGAGGTTTAACAAGACCCCAGATCTTAGTGCTGACATCCAACAATATCTGTGTCCTTCTTGCCACATCACACATCTTAAACATACAAACCCCCAAATATTCATAAAACACTTCCAAATCACTTAGTAGACAAGTTGCCACAGCATGAATTCAGCATCACCTGAACCATTAGATGTCTGTCTCTTGGGCAGGAGCTTCTGCTGTGTCTTCAAATGACATTTCTCAATTAGTTACCTAAATTCAAGTTGTGTGTTTCTAAATAGAAGCCAAACACCTCCTCCAGCTGAAGCCTTTCCATCATCTTGCTGTTTGCTGCCATCTCAAGTTACACTCTGAATGTTCTGTTTGCTGATAGTTTAGTTCAAGAAACCACTGTTTTCCTTGCCAAAGAATTCCATGTAACTTCTGCACACACCCACCTGTGAACACCCTGCACACACCATGCCCCGGACTGACTGGCCCATTCATTAACAGCTCTTTGGAGGACATATTGTTATTTTTTTTCTTCCCCTAACTCATTTTATTTGCACCCAGGAGGTGATCAGTGTTTCCCTGTCTATGTGAAGAATGCAGAGCCCTCTGCCCCAACAAGACCAGGTCTCCCCTGCTCACCTTCCGACGGGGATGGCTGGAAGATGCTCCAGCCTTCCCCAGGGAGATCAAAGAGCTGCCAAGACACGCTGCTCAAAGTGTTTCCCTTTCATCTGAATATATTGTTTGTGACCATGTGCCACTCCTGAGGGGTGGGGAAGGGTTCTAATCATTGCAGGAAGAGATGACAGCAAGAGAAAAGGGAGGATGAAGGATTGTTTACCAGCAGGTCACACCACAGGGACAGCAGGTTACTGGGTATTGGCTTGAGTAGCAAGGAAAAATTAGAAATTCCAACATAAGAGAAATAATCTTTAAGCACTGATATTTTTTATGATAGGAGAGAGGCTGCCTTATTCCCAGGATATGCATTATACTGTTAGACAGGCATTTTGTAATATTTTGCATTTCCAAGAGTTAACACTGCACTGCAATAAAAAGGACTTAAATTATTTTCAGTACACTCAATAATTTCGCAGAACCAAGGAATCACCAAATTCATAAACAAACCCGTTCTGTGCTCTTATAAACCACATTATAGAGATATTGAAAACAAGACAGAGCTTTCTAAAATGAGAAAAAAAAAACCAACAAGACTACAGAATTTTAAGTTTCTTCTAGTACAGCTTTTTCTTCTAGTTCAGCAATTCAATTTTAAAATGGTGAACTGAAATTTATCCAAATTCCCCTTTGTTGTCGCCACCTCTCATAGCAAAGCAGGCCAAACTCCCCTTACAAATAAAGGATGTGCCCTTTATCTCTAGAAGGGAGTTTCTGTAATTCAGTCACAGGAATAAAGGATTGTTAAATTTATTTTTAATTCCTGATTTTCCCTGCTGTGGCAGCACTGAAGGAACGACCAGTGAGGAGGAGACACTTAGTCAGGGCTTGGTATAAAACTCTGGCAACTCCTTGTCACTGTGGCACAGCTGGAGTGAGAGGATCCAAGGATCCAAGCAGGGAAGGAAGGGATGGCAGAGCTGTGACATCCCACTGAAATATGTTTGACATGCAAGAATCGCAGCTCATTCAAATCCACCAAGTGGTTCAAGTGCTGAACAAGGGCTGAGGGCAAGGCTTGACCTCCCCAGGAAGGGAAGAGGTAAAATCCTGGCTGCTCCACAGGTCCCCTGAGGCCAAACCCTCTCCCAGGGAACTCTGTGCCAGTAGCCTAAAGCTGCAGCTCCCCTGGGTTGCTGCTGCTGGGGGAGTTCCACAGGGAATCATCAGTGGAACACTCAGCTCTCCAGCAGCAGATGGACCTGTGTGGATGAGCTGCATCAGATTTCTCTCCTGCTCCGTTTTAGTGGTGATACTTTCACTAAAGCAAAATGAAAATAAGCAGCATTAAGTGCAAGTATCTGCTGTATAAATATTTAGCCAAGGAAGAAAAAGTGTCCTTGTGTGCAACCACAGGTGCACAGACAAACACTCAGCACCAAATTCCATCAAATAGCCTTTGGACAAGAAGCTGAGCAGTGTTTGGACAGATGGCCAGTTTTTCCATAAATGCTTCATTTTACTTCTATTGTTTTATTCAGGGCAGGGTGCTGCACTGGAAAAAAAATTATCTATAGCACCGTTTTTATTTAGTACTTTCCATGAATTATACAAGTAAGAGTTTACCACAGTCCATGAATACATTGCAGGGTCGCTAAAACTTTCAAGGCTCACAAATCCACAGTGCTGAGCATGGGCTGTGGGAGTCCTGCCTGCAAAGAAGCAACTGGGAAAGTTGAAAACCTGGGGGGGCCAAAAACTGAAAGACTGAAGAGTCCCATAAAACCTGAGAGAGGCATTATTAAAAAAAAAAAAATAAATAGTATTCAGTGTCAGTGAAATCTGAAATAGAGGGAGAAATTCTTTCAGCTCCTGCAGCCAGCTGGGGCAAGTTCCTCGGTATTTCTGCACTGGGAAAGTTCTTCCCTTTGGCTATAAAGCAACTCATGCCTACAAGAGAGGAGAAAGCTGATAACTAGGATTAGGTGAACTGGTTTAGATAAAGAACTGACTTGAACCTCTGCCCAAGGTTTGAACCCAAGGCTTGCCTTTTAAAATCGGTTTTAGGAGGTCATTTTCCTACTTCCCTTTTTTCCTTGCTCACCCTATTCCAAAATCTGTTCTTCTCCATTCTGGATGAAATCAGATGTGCATCCCAAAACACCTTTGCCCTCTATTTGAAGGAGCCTTGTAGCTCCTTTCCAGACTCCTGATTTTCCAGGATTTGCCTGAGCTCAGTCACATTACTGGAAATTGCTGCCACCTCTGTCCTCCCTCCTGCTTCTCCTGTAACCTGACTGTGATATTCCAGGACTATCACCAAGGAATCTTTGGATAAAATTACTACATGATATGAAACATGGGAAGAAAAGGAAGGTTTTCAAAACATATTAAGAGCAGATCCAGGCAATATCAGGTAAGGAATCATTGTGAATCAGCTGCTCTGTGTGTACAACACACCCCCCACTGCTCTTGCTCCCTGTCAAGCAGCATGGTGTGACAAGGCAGACCAGCTAAGGAATGAATTTTCCCTCTTGCCATTGCCAGCCACAGGTGTTTAGGTTTTTTCACTCTCTCCTTCCAGCATTCTTACAATATGCACATCCAAAAATCCAGCTGCCAACAACTGTGTGATGTTAAAGTACAAGCTATTGGCAAAGTGGTAACAGTGAATTTGTCACTACTTAAACCACACATTTGTTCTCAGAATATCAAGAACATTCATTGGGGTATTTTTCCCCACAATGGCTCTGAAAAGCACCACATTTCTGTTACAAATCTCTTCTCTCAGTTAATGCAGTGCCATCAGTGGAAACATGGTGGGTCTGTCTCCCCTCACACTCCTACTATTTCTGACTGTACTTCAACACACTTGAGTCCTTGCAGCTCGAGATTCAGGCTCTGAAAGTAGCCAGAAGCAGGTGTAAAGTAATATCAGGAGGGGATGTACTAGGAACAAACAATTAATTTAAGACCTTTGTCTGAGAGAACTGCAAGTCACATTTTTGTGATGCCCCTGTGTCAGAAGTGTCACCTCTGCTGCCCTGTTTAAACTACCCAAAGTGGACACACCACTCAGGAGCTTCTCCACCAACTCTTTCTGCTCCCAGTCTTCCCAAGACACATCTCCTGACTGTTAGAAAAATCCTGTTGTATCTTTGCCATCTCAGATTTTCTATTGTGCAAGTCAGTCCCCATCATTCTTATTCATTATCATTCCTTATTCCCCAGGGCAGGCAAGACAGGGCACAGGCAGTGCCACTAAACCAGGGTTGGGGGATCAGAAGAGCAGCTGTTGAGTTGACAAAGCTGATGGGAGCAGTGAAAAGTCATCAGTGGGGATGTCATTGTGAGTGATAAACACTTTCCCAGGAGAAAAGAAATGATAACAGCTCATTAAATGGGAAAATGGTATTAGAGTGTGCTGAGTTTCAAAGGTTTATATCTCTATTCTCCATCTTGGCTCAGAGTCTTTATGGTAAAATGATGTTTTATGGTTTCTTGAAAGGTATTTGGTGAAATATTTCAAGCCCTGGTAAAGAAAAAAAATCCACTAACAGGCAAACTCATTGCCAATAGAATTTTGTCTGACATCTACAGGAAAACTGCAGCCACCTCACCCCAACATTGAAAATAAAATCACTGCAGTCAATGCAGTTGCCCTTCTAATTCCCCTGGGTTTATCTGCCTACTTTAAAATGAAGAGCTGCTATTCCCAAAGTTTTAGGAGTACAAGAAGTTCAGCACTAATGCAAGAAGAGCAAATCCTTAACCACATTTCTAACAAATACACTGATTTAGCAATATGAAGATTAAAGACGGGTCACGTTGAAGCAATTTAGGTAGGAAAAAGTTGCCCCTGGAAGCCTCTGCGAGTCTCTGGCAAATGGATCACCTGCTGATCTCAGGAAGGTGAAGGGACTGAATGGGAATGGAAAATGGTGTGGACAGGGCCGTGTTTGCCACCCTGAGCCTCCCCAAGTAGTTTGGATGCTCTGCAGATGCACAAAGCTGGTCCTACATCCCCCGACCCTCCTGGCAGATCTGGGGGCACTCAGCAGCTCCAGGCTGGACTGCTTCACTCCCAGTGCTTCCACATCCTAAATCCTCTGAAGAAACTCTGCTATTCAAAGGTCCTTAAATCATGGGCTCAAGATGATGCACTTCATCCAAAAATTTCAACTGCTCTGACGTTTTTAGGGGCTTCTGTAGCCACAACATTCCCTGACCTGTATGGAGACCGCATATCTGTGTAATGCACAAAGCTATTGCACTTTTGAGACCCTTTTTTTGAAACTTTTTTAATTAAATAGTTAGTCCAGGCACCAGAAAGGACTTCCTGAATGCAGCTTCAGAACACTCCTCTAAAGCTGCACTGTTTTCTGAGAAGAGAGAAACTTTTTTAGCACTTGAACACACACTTAGAAAGATCTATAAAGCTGCCAACCAGGCATCAAATGTATCTCTGCAGATAGTCTCTTTTCTAAAGCCAAGGGGTGGTATCAATAAGGGAAGAAAGCAATCCTCCAATGCAGCAGCCATTCCTGCTCCATTATTCTTTAAATATTTAGCTAATTTAGGAGAAAGGCAAGATGAAAAAGGATAATCGATCTGAGCTAACACAAGGCTTAAATTTGATCTTCCTTTTCTTATTTCTCTTCCAAGATACCAGGAGATGATGAAATATGGTTTAAAAATGAGCATAATGTACCCTCGAATGAACAATAAACAGCTGAAAGCAGCTCTTCAGCCCATTCTTTTTAAATGGGGCTGATGTGTAATCCTGTAACACTTAACGTTCATTTGAATATGAAAAGACTTCAGGCTGGAGGTGCTAATAAGAACATCCCACACTTCAGCTCCAAACAGACGTGGCAATTGGTATTCCAATAAGGGAAAAAAAAAAAAAAAGGCTGTTCAGTCTGGAGGAAAGAAAAAAGAAATACCTTCACTCCTACACTGCATCCATTTACTGCACGCGTTTCAGCATCACTAATGCAAGCCATGCTCGAGGAAGACAATTTAAATTGCCCTTCAAAAGGCAGAAAAAGGAACGTATCATTAGCATGACACCTCCACTCCTCTGAAATGCACGAGGGGTTGGCTGTGCCGCACAAAGGTACAGGTAGGTGTAAATGAAAAATGCATTCTTCGCTGGGTGATAAGGAAAATGTGGAAAGAGAAATGCCGGGGTGACAGGCTCTTTCTGCTTTTCCTCACTCCGGAGATCTGACAGCTTCACGTGGAAGCTCCATTATAATAAGGTTGGAATCCTTTACCTGCTGGGAATGTGGGACATGTGCTCGCTGGTGCTTTGATAAGGAAAAAAATAAAGCCCCAACAGAAACCAACTCGTCACTGTGTGTTGTTCTCTCATCTCTTGGGAGCCTCACCAACTTTTTCTGTCTTGTCAGAGTAAATTTTAATTGCCACAGAATGGCATTTTTTTCAGGGCTACCTTTTTTTTCAGAGCCAAGGTCTAACTTCAGTTCCTGTGCATAAAAGAAGGTTCTGTAAGAAACCTGGAATAACTCCTGAAAACAAAATCCTCAAGAAAATTCAGCTTTAAGTGTCTTGACTTTTTTTTTAATCTGATCAAACGATTCCCTGAGTTTACCCAGAAGTCAGTAAGAAATCCAAGTACAACACTCATTCATATTTTTTTTTTTTTAGTGAACTGCTTCTCTCATCTCTAACTCATCAAATCGAGTTTGACTGACAAATAGCTACTTCTAAAAGCAAAGGTGTCCCAGAAAAATCGTGTGTGTCTGCCTCCAGATAAGCATTTGCTTTATAAATTAGAAATTCTCAGTATGAGACACTGGAAACTTGAAGGGGGGTTGGGGGGGAGGGAAAGTCAAAAGCATAAATGGCAAGGAACAAATCAGCATTTGCTCATGTCCTCTGATAGATCAGTTTTGTTTTATCTTAATTGTTTCAGATTTGATCATTGCAGATTCAGGGCACATTTTTGCTGAGGCTGTTTGTGGAAGTCACACATTCCATGGGTGTTCTCAGGGAAGGAGGAGAACACTTGCTGTATGAAAATTAGTTATGGGAACACCTTAAGCAATTTCATGGAAAACCTCACGAACAGCCAAGCCAAGTTTTAGGCTACAAAGGGGAATGATAAAGATAAGTAGCTCTGAAAATATGTGGTGGAAAGAAAAAGCTGCACAATAAACCCTGAACTTCTCTCCCTGTGAGCTAAAATAAGGGAAAATTGAAGCTTGTAAATGGATTCTAATATTAGGTTTGCTGATATGAATTTGTTAAAGTACACAAGTCACTAAAATCTTCCCTCTCTTCCTCATGCAGGAATCCTGATTTGATTATGTCCTCAAACCTGCTCTGAGACACAGGATTGCTGCTGCTTCTCTCTGTCCTTTTAGGAGGGTTTTTTTCCACCATGACTTTTATGCTTTTGCCACTGTTCAAAAATATCTTCTAAAATCTGATGTAATAAAGCCAGAATTACATCCCTGGGCCCTCAGAAAGATCAATAAGTAAGTTAATTTCCTGAGTGGCCACACAGCTCCTGGATTGTGAGAGAGGAAAAAGGACTAAAGGACACAGAAATATGGGCCCAGAGAGCAAAGCTGATTCCTGCAGATAAAGACACTGAATCCAGTCTGTGCTCAGGTGG
The DNA here is from genome assembly GCF_022539395.1 of Myiozetetes cayanensis. Lineage (NCBI taxonomy): Eukaryota > Metazoa > Chordata > Aves > Passeriformes > Tyrannidae > Myiozetetes > Myiozetetes cayanensis. The sequence goes on along the minus strand of NW_026087632.1, from coordinate 228,849 downwards.
AGCCTCTTCTTTCACACCAAGACACACCCACAGCTCTCAGAAATAAGAGGGAAGTGTCCCATTCCTGGGGGAACATCCTTTGGGATGTACAGGGGGAAGAGAGGGAAGAAGAGAAGGGCAGCAAGTGAGGAAGAGACATCTGGGAGGGTTTTGGCTCCCACCTGCCCATGGCATGGCCCAATGCCACACAACCTCACTTTCATTCCCAGGAACAACAGGAGAAAACAAAACTAACCCCAGAGAAGGGGAAGATCACTCTGCTGATCACTCAATCCCCTCAGTCTGGAGCCCAAACTGGGATGTGCACCAGGAAAGGGCATAGTTGTCAAATCCTGTTAATGAAGATAATCCTGAGCTTTCCCTCCCTCCCAAACCAGCTCCTCTACTCCCTCCTGGGCCAGGACCCTGCTCATGCAACCCCTAAATGACAAACTGCAGCTGATTAATGACAAAACCCAAGGCAGCACAGGTCAGGATTTGGAAACCCACCCACTCACTGCTTTACTTCCCAGTTTACAGTCAAAGGTCTCATTTGAGCAGATTTTAATCCATCTTGAACGCACAAATTTCTTCCACTATTCCAGTTTAACTCAGGATCACTCTCCCCAAAACCAGCTGCTATTTCCAACTAGACACCCAATTAAGAAACTTTGTTATGGCACACAAAGCTCATCCCTGGACGTTGTTTTCCTTGCAGGCACATAGATTGGCTGGCACAGAAACATTCCTCTGTGCAGACATAAAACCCATGTATTTTGGGTGTGATGTGCCCCTTCCAGCAAGTCCAGTGCCTTTTGTCACTCACTTTGTGCCTTATGATATAAAGTCCTGGTTGCAACTCCAGAAATCCACAGTTTTCCCAGCAGTGGGGATCAGCTGAGAATCAGGAAATTACACCCCTGTCCCAAGTAATGACAGTTTGCAGACTTCCTTGCTTAAGGCTTTGAAGGCTTTTGGGTGTCCAGCATCTAAAGTCACGACATTATACTGGATTTTAGCATCACTGCTGTTAGGAGAGCAAGGGCTCCACTGTCCCACTCCATACTTCCCAGCAGGAAAAATACATGAGATGTTCATGACCTGCCTGTCTGGATTATCAATGATTCAATGATAGCACTGCAATATCAGAATGCATTTTGTTCCTGTCACTCTCAGGACAAAGCAGTTGACTTTATTTTCACTGGCCCCATATTTCTCCTCCCCTCCTTTTGCTGTCCCCAGCAGTCGTCCAAAGAGTGTCCACTAACATCAACCTCTCTGCCCCTTCATTTCCCTTTCAATTTAGGATTTCTCTTGGCTTTAAAGGGAAAAAACAGCTCCTCACAGCCTTTTCCCTCAACAACAACTTAATGGCTTTGTAAACATCTGTTAGAGTACCGTAAACAACTCCTTATCATTAACTGTTGTACAAGCTGGGGTCTGGGGAAGGATAAGTGTTAGCAAAGGAAAGTTACTCACTCCCAGGGCTGCTGGATGTTAAGAAGTTTCATTTTTCCTGCCCTGCAATCCCTAAAACGATACTCAGACAAAGACTCCAGGTTCCACATGGTCCATAACAGCCAGAACCAATGACACTGGCATGGAAAATGCAAGAGTCTCGTCTACTGACACTTGCTGCACATCTCGTCTTACCAAAGCCCTGTTCTAACTTGAGGGCTGCCTGGAGCAGTTACTTCATCAGGTTTGTCTGGGGGTGAATTCTAGAAATTGCCATCTGGGGTCACTTCCAGGAGAGAACTTAATGAGTGCTGAAAAACCATCATGTTCAATTTAAGGTAACACACCCAGCTTCCGCACTGCTGCCTCAGTTTTCCATTTGCAAGATTCAAATGGAGGGTATCAAAAGCTCTAAGAGGAATCAAACCCACTCTCACAGCTCTGTAGCATAAAGGGTAACACGGATAAGTTTTCCTAAGCAGCCTAAAAAAAAAAAAAAAAAAGTTTACACTAAAAGATGTAACAGATACACAACTGTGCTCAAATATTTTTATTTGTCTAACATAAGGAATAAAACAAGTTACAGCAAAGCATGAAATCTGATGAGGATTCTACCTTAAGGAAAAAAAAAATTGTCTTTTGTAATAACAAATAGTTGGAAGCAGCTCGCTGCTCTCGCGACATTGTTCCCTTCAGGACAAGTCCAAACTGTTCAACATTATGAAAACTCTGCCTATTGCTTTGTACCAGAAAATTTATTACCCCCAAATCATTTACAACAGACAGCATGCATTCCAAAACTGATTTGTTACTTTAGGCCACAACAACTTGCTTTCAAAGCTTAAAGAAGCCATTATACTGTGCAAAGGAGAGCAAGAGAACGAGACACACGTGAGGGACGACTTCAAATGGAATGCCATGAAAAAGTTTAGCTGGAGGAAGCCTAAAAACACGGCCCCACAATTCCCTGGGACTATTCTTGGCACAGTGGACTTGGGGGGGGGGAGGGGGGAAGATTGAATGTGATTTTTATTTCATCAAGTGTGCAAGCATTTGTCACAATTTCAGCAACCTGCATTCTTGGGTGGGAGAAGGAAACAAGGGAAGTCAAATATGATTAACACAGGAACTCTCCTGTTTGGGAGATGTTATTACCTGCTTACACAGTACACGTCATTTGTTTGACTCTGGTGCAGCACAAAACATAATTTGTGTGTTCAGCACTACTCTGTTTCTCTTATTTTGTTATAAGCAACAACAGGCGCTTGGGTCTGTTTGATTTATTTGATTAAAAGGCCTTAGACATTTTCCAGCTCTGGAGGCCACTGAGATTTGACTTCCCTGGCCTCACAGTTTTCCTAAGATCAGAGGGGGTGTTACACCTCAAGAGGCAGAGCCCATAAAGAGTTTTCTCGAGGCAGGTTGTGGGTGCAGCACCCCAGGGCTCAGGGCAGAGGGTGCAGAGCACTGCACTGCTGCGAAAAGATGATCCTGGATGATGCTGGACCGGGCTAAACATCTGCAGTTCAACATCAAAGAACTTATGAAGAAAGGCAAGATGTAGAAAGTTCCCCCTCCGTGCTTGATTTACAGCCTCTTTAATCACAAGGGACAATTCTCAGGACTTTTTTTCTTTTTTTTTTTTTTAAATCTCTGCACATTCATATCATTGAGAGCCTTTTTCTACTAAGTTATCCCAAAATTTGAAAGGTAGCACAGAAACAGCGCACAGAAGTGATGTGTATTTGGTTAGCATTTGAAAGTCTGGGTTTCTTTGAACTCAAACAGAGCTTAAAACTGTAATTCTATATGACCAAAATACAGGAAGCTGCTTTGAAAAGAAAACAAAACCCTGCAGCACAAGCGTGAGCGACGGGGCTGTGGGTGCTCGGCTGCCTCTGGGTTGGCCCCAGTAACTGAGCCCTTTGCAGGTGACACTTTGGGTTGTGCTGAGTTTAACACGTGGGTGTTCTCTGTTCAAAGCCAGGGGACAGAGGAGCCCTGGCACCACTCAGCTCCTCCTCACCTGCTCAGGGACTGAGCAAGCTGCAAGCTGGGTTCCCTTACCCATGGCCTCTCTCTGTGCCTGGAGTCACCTTCCAGTGCTTCATCCCATAATCACATCATCACAGCTCCTGGAAATGGATTGGCTTTATTTTTAAAGCTGTTAAACTTATCTGTTCTTCCTTGAACTTCAACAACTTCCCTCTCTCTCCCTCTATTTATTTACTTCTTTTTATCCCACACCTCTTTTGCTTTTCAGTTCCCCCTCAAAATATCGACTGTAAGAAAATCTGAACTGTTCAAACCCAATCCAAGCTATTCTGAGCTCTCTGCTGCACAATGAAGTCTAGAGTAAAAAAAAAAGAGCAGCAGCATTACCTACTATTCAAATGATTTCCAAAGCTCCCATTTAAGACGTGGATCTTGTGTGATCTTTGTCCAAGAAAAATCCTCAGTGACCTTCATGAGATGAGTTTGGGCACACAGACTACAGGGTTAGCAGGGGATTTTATAGTGCACAGAACCAAGGTTGGTACAGGTGAGCACTTACATCCAGTGACAGCCAGAGGGGATTTCAATGAGCTGAAATCCACCTTATTTTTTAACCTTTCCTACAGTAACGTTGCATCTTAGTGAAGGTAATGAGACATCCTCAAAGAAAATGCCTGGTTTGTTCATAATAACGACACATGGACAGGCTGGGAGAGCTGGGAGTGTTCACCTGGAGAAGAGAAGGCTCCAGGGAGACCTGAGAGTCCCTTCCATGGCCTAAAGGGGCTCCAGGAATGCTGGAGAGGGACTTGGGACATGGGATGGAGGGACAGGACACAGGGAATGGCTCCCCACTGCCAGAGGGCAGGGAGAGATGGGATACTGGGGAGAAATTCTTCTCTGTGAGGGTTGTAAGGCCCTGGCACAGGTTGCCCAGAGAGAGTGTGGACTCCTCATCCCTGAAGGTGTTCAAGGTCAGGTTGGAACAGCCTGGGCCAGTAGAAGGTGTCCCTGCCCTTGCAGAGGGTGGAACTGGATGAGCTTTAAGGTCCCTTCCAACCTAATCCATTCTGGGATTCTCTGATTTGTATTCTGGCATCTTCCCATGTGCATGTTCTGAAAACCATTTGTAAACAAGGGCAAGTTCTGAGCTGTAAATTCCCTCAGAAACCAGGCAAGCAGCCCCAGCCCAGGCCCAGAGCACAGATCCCCTGAGTGCTGCAAATCCAAACACCGCGACTCAAGCACATGCAGCAACACAAAATGCTACTAGAAAGCACCCAACCCCAAGTTAATCCACGCCCAAAGTCCTGCTTTGCAGCCAATCTCTGCATCAAACCCTCCACGAGGTCACGTGAGGAAAACGCAGCAACGCTTCCAGTACAAGCACAGCTTCCAGTCCTCGCTTGCAATTTGTAGTGTCAAGTGTTCCACATGGCCCTCTTTGTAAGGCAAGAGTCCAAAGAGCCTGTTTCCAGTTTCAAAAACAAACAACCTCTGGGGTTTTCTGGCTTCTCTGGAAGCAGCACTTTGCAGTGGGGAGGTGGAGATCAGCACCAGGGATCAGTCGTCAGCCTTTGTGGCACCAAAGCCTTGCTCAAGGCAGGTGTTGAAAATATGGGTTAAAAGGCCAACTTTTAAAGTCCTGAAGGATAGGATTTTTTTTTTTCTTCACATTTCTGGTCACTTAGTAGCTGGATATGAAAACAAGCATTTCTGATTACTACTACATTGGAGAACTTGGTTAATCAGATAAATGAAATACATTCACAGCCATCACAGTCAGCTGTGGGTACCAAAAACTCTCTGTGGGTACCAAAAACACATGCACAAAACAAAACTTTCAGCTGCATGTAAGCACCCTGGTAGGAGGAGAGACCCATTTAGAGGATGCTGAAATATAATTACATCATATATCCATTAGAAGGATGGTCTCTGCAGCTCCCAGAGATCTTGGCAGAGCATTAAAAGCCTGTCAAGGTTGACCACACAGTAACTGAAGGAGAGGAAGAAAAAAAAAAAAAAACCATCAAACCACAGCAAAAGACTGAAAAGGGATTTCTAGAGTGCTTTTGCATTTCTCTTTGATCTAAAATAGAAATGGTCTTTCTGGAAGTGTACCTAAGACAAACCAGGGAGAAAGTACTCAGCATACCTTCAAAACCACTCCCCAAAAAACCAGGGGGGTTCTTAGCAGAATCCTTTCCTCTCCAGGACACCCCTATGCCCTGTCCCCACCTCCAAGGACTCGTTTCACTGGATGGTGGGAGCCAAAGGTTGAAACTCTAAGAGTGAAAAAGCTCTGCAGAACTGCTACTGAAAACTTTTACAGTCCCAAGAGAGCATCCATTTTTCTTTGTTTCAAGTCTGCAAGTTGTTTCCAACTCCTGTTCAGAGGGGTTTTTAAGGGGACTGAAAAACATTTGTGTTTCTGATTGGTTTTAGAATCACAGAATGGTTTGGGTTGGAAGGGACCTTAGAGCTTATCTGGATCCACCCCCTGCCATGGGCAGGGACACCTTCCACTAGCCCAGGTTGCTCAGAGCCCTGTCCAGCCCGGCCCTGAAATTTAATTGCAATTTAATAAAACCAGATTTTGATCAACTCATATCCAGCTGAGAGATTGCACAAGTAAAGAAAACCATCCTTGCTCTCCTCTTCCACTTCCCACCTCTCAGATCTCTCCAGTCCAATTCTGGAAATCCGAGCTCAGGTTTGGATACCAAGTTTGACTCTTCCTTTGAGGATGTTGATGGCACCTCATTCCAACTTGTTAAGAGAAACTCCTCACTTGTTCAACTCCATCACTACTAACAGCTGTGCAGATTGATGCAGCCCCTTTACAATGGTCTCTTTTAACAGATGGGCTTGGTTTTGATGCTGGAAATTAAGGGGCTCATTTGTGAGTCAAGAACCCCCTCTCTTCAGCAGAGTGTCCTAATTTCTGGTTCCAGAGCTTCTTCTCTCAACACCATCCCTCCTGCTCTTCTGCTACCAGTAATTCATGTTGGAAGAACAAACAGAGAGCAAAGACAAAGTTTAAACCTAAACCTGACACTTGGAGGTTCTAGAGAAAGGTTTTTGGTTCAATGTCCTGCACCTGAGGTGCCACTTTAGTTAGACTTGGGGTTTATAACTTACTAAAAGGAAGATGGGTCTCATGCTGGAGAGCCAGGCCTTTCTGCTCAGGTTTAGGTGTGTTAGTCTGCATTCCTCAGCTAACTCAGAACAAAGCAGGTTCACATCAGCTCATGCTTCGTGCTTTCACCACGGTTTGTCCTGAGCCTTCATCCCCGGCTTTGACTCCAAGAATACTCTTGACACCTTTTTTCAACCCTTACGGCTCTGCACTGAACTTGAACAGATTTAATGTTCTAATCCCCTCTATTGATTCCTAGGCATGTTTTCGAATCGTTAAATGATTTCAATCCTTCATTTGGAACAAAGGGCCTGGCACGGGGCCTTCTCCCAGAGCAGCTGAGCTGTGGCAAACACAGAGAGAAAACTGCAAGGGTTGTGTCAGACCCAGGAGCTGAAAATGATGCCTCAAATCCAGCCAAAGACTCTGAAGAGCAAAGCTGAGGTTTACAGCTGTTTGACAAGTCACTAAGGCTCCCCAACCACCTTTCCTGAGGGTCTCCCTGCAGGGATGGGAAGTCAGAGCAAGGCCTGTTCTAAGGAACATTTCTTTTTCTGCATCTTCTTGCCGGAAAAGAACTTTGGCAATCTGCTCTTGCTGTCAGTCACTGGGAGTTCTACGTGTGCAGGCAGCTGAGCTCAGAGCACAGGTCCTTAAAGGCTTCAAAAGCAGCTTTGAAATGTTAATGGGGCTTTGTCATAAGGGCCAGAATGTGTCATAGCTGGAGATGACACAATTAAGCACTTTTGTTTCTAGTCCTTGATTTCACATTTTGATTCTTTATAACATTTACCCAGACCTGCCAACTTCAACCCTATCCAGTTCTTAGTGAATTTGGCTTTTCCTATAAAGCTGCATCTCCAACAAACACTTTTCCAAGCATAGAGGGAAGTTTTATTTTTAAATGCCCTTTTGAATGGGGACTATTTTAGGATGGTTCACCATCCTGTTATATTTAAAGTGTTCCCACTGTCTTATTGTTATTTAAAGGATTCCTTGCCAGGCATGCTGGTCCAAAGGCTGTCCTGAAAACCAGGCAGCCATCTCAGTGGCATCATATGCCTTGGAACACAGAAAACATACAACATATTTGATATGAAAGAGATCTCTAAAGTCTACCCGTTGCTGTCACAGCAGGAAAGCCCAAAGCTGCACATTTATTCTGCCTGGAACAGTTCTCTTTCTGCAAGAGTGGAAAGGGAAGGATTCCAGTCACTGCCTCCCCTTCTGTTCCACTTACTGTAGGCAGGATCAGAGAAGAGCCAATTTGGATATGAAATACCGAATGCTCTGGATGAAAAATTTTAAATTAATTTAATATATCCATTGGTAGCTCTCCTGCTTTCCTCGAAGCAGGGGCTTATCCCAAGAGTTACCACACTTTCACTACAGAACTGGCCTTCTTAAATGTGAACAAGTGACCAAAAGAATCATGAATTAACAGCCACGTATTTTGAATTTTGTCTCATTATCTCACCTTTTTATTGACAACACAACATAAAAATGATGAGTAAGTTCCTCTTTGCTTCGTTAGTCTTAAAAAAACCCAAACAAACAACCCAAATAAACCAAATCAAACTCATGCAAAACCCCAAAAACTCACAGGAAAAAAACCCTGACTCCCCCCATCTAAACACAGCTCTGTTGCCCCAGTGCATCTTCCAGCCTAGAAAATTAGTTTTCTGCCTCTGTGGAGGAATAAAAGACAAAGCCAGAGCATTCCAACTTTCTCACTCCAAGCTTATAAGGATATTGATACTGATCCTGCTGCAAGTTCCTGATTCCCAGTCCCCACAGAAAACCAAACCCCACAGATCTGCACATTATCATTTACCAGAGACCAACAATCTTTACAGAATCAATATAATGCACTGGAAATTAGAATAAAAACAGCAAATGCACAACCAAGGTGCCTTTATTATCTTACCAATTTTTTAAATTAGAATTGGAGTCAATTGGTTAGGAAAACTGACAAATTTGAAAAGATGGAGAAAGCAAAAAAGGCAAACAAAATGAATGCAAATAGGGTTTAGATCAGGCTTTTCGAGCCAGACTTCAGCAGGCACAGTGACACAGAACCAGTTCCACTAGATGGCAACCTGAATGTGAGCATTCCCTGCCTCAGCACTGATCCTTGGGCCTTCCTGGCCTCCCCCCTCTTCTTCCTGTCAAATGAATATTGATCTTTTAGATGAAACACAAAACTGCTTCTTTACCTGTGTGCTTTTCACAACTGGAAACATTGCCCGGAGCATCGCGGGGTTGTGATCTCATCCTGCTCCTGATCTGCAGCTCTGCTTCCACTCAGCCCTCATGCAAATAGTCAAAAGGTGAGAAATAAAGATTTGAAGTGGGTAATTGTGCAAGAGTGGGCGTAGGTGCAGAGCAAGAAAAGCCAGCAGGCGGAGGTTGCCACGTTCACACTCATCAGGCAGCGCTTGGGGGATAATCATTTTGCACACCTCCAGAATGCCAAAGCCATCCTCTCTTACCCCTTCTATCGGTATTTTAATCTCCTTGCACTCCAAACATGTAAACTTGCCTCAGTGTGCCAGCTGCAGAGCGAGTCAGCCATGGGGAGCATTGCCAACAGCACACTCAGCCAAGTTCTGAGCGCGAGCAGCACAAGAATCTCCCCAGATATTCCAACCACGCTGTGGCAAAATCTCCATCGCAAATATCAAGGCCAACTCCCTCCCATCATCACTTCAGAAAACGCAGAAGGGAGGGTTGGTTGTGCCACTAACACACTGACAACAAATTAATGTAATCCAATAAAGCTCTTTTCTTTTCTTGCAAACCAGCGTGTTCTCCACAAAGAACTATTGCTTTATAGATCGGGCTGCTTTTGATGTCACCTTTGATCAGATGTGCTCCCAAACTTCAATAGAGCTATTTCAGAGCAGCACCTGCCTGGGTGACATCAGAATCCAGACCAGCACATTAACATGCTTTTAATTTGTGCATTGACTGAGAAGATTTGTCCCTGATTGCAACATCTGTAAATGAGCAGACAGACAACTTCCTAAAAATAGCCAAAGTGCAGCATTAGCAGCACATCCTGCCCACCTACTGCATTTTTGCTTGTTAAAAATGGATGAAGTGCAAAACTCACCCAGCACAGGACAAGGCTAAGAGCCAGCCCCTGCCCTGGAGAGCTGATATCCAGGCCCTGTCACAAGCACTGCCTGTGTTTATGTGCTCCATTTCCCTGTCAGGGGAAGGCAAGTCGGAGAAGATTTAACTGACACACAGAGAGATGAAATACCTACACAGAGCATATGGTTAGTGAACAAGGAAGAGAACCAAACGTTGTTACCATGCTCCAGTGTCAGCCTAGTGATCTCCCAGAGGATGTGGCACAGACAGTGTCACCCCACAGCCCTGCTCTGAGCTGGTTTCTCTCTGCAGATCCCCACCTTTCACTCACTTTCAAAAGAGCATCTTGATCATGGTTCCATGGTCCTTCATCACTAAACACCCCTGGCACAACTGGGATTTACAAGCACACACTCAAATCATCCCATTTAACTGCAGCTTCAAGGCAAACCCTCACCATCCAACCATGGTGACGTATCAGCATCGTGCTGTGGAACACTTTAATACAAATCTTTCTTTAATACAAATCTGTGCCTTTTTTTTTTCCCCCATATTCTATTCTAAGAAGGTTTACAAAGTCCAAAGGATGAGGAGCAGAAACTAAACTGGAGCTGGTAGAGGTTCCAGTGCCATCAGCTCCAGGATTTCTTGCAAGCCCTGAGTGTGGGGGTGCATTGCCCTTTGCACTGCCACTCAATCCTGCAGGGTGCAAGTTTATTAAGAGCTGCATTTTGACTAATGGCACATCATATAATGTTAAAAATATTTTCTGGTTTTGCAATATTTTTAAGACAAGCAAGATAATGCATGACAATCCAGGCCCCACTGGTAATTAAACTTTTGATCTCTTCACAGTTCCAGTAGACTAGAAAATTAATCCAGCTGATAAAAGACTAGAGTTAACTACCAATGCTAGAAGGAACTTTTAATTTCTAAATCAAATTCCCTTGTCCCAGCAAACCTTCTGTTGGTTATAACCATCTCTTTTTCAGACTGACTGAACAACAGTTGTTTTACCCAGAGCTGGGTGTGTGTATGGTCAGAATTCAGAAGCAGGAAACAAAGACATTGTGTAGCTTAGACTGATATTTCTGAAGTCAGAGAACATGAACTGCATAGAAGGTGAGACTGGGAAAAAAAAAACCAAAACAAACCCAAGAAATTTCCAAAACCCCAGCAAACCCACAAGGTACCCTTCAGTTATAGATTTCCTCAGAGCAGTGAGAAATGGTTTAGTGGTGAACATGGTGGTGGTGCTGGGCTGATGGTTGGGCCTCATGATCTTTTCCAGCCTTAATGACTCTGTGATTCTAAAAACTCACACAAACCCAGTTTGCTTGGCAACTGACTCCATCTGCTGCTTTCCTCCTGGGTGCCCAGGGAAGATTTTTAGCTGCTGACACATTGTCACCTGCTGACAGAGGAGAACCAGGATGCCCAGAAACCCAGGATGCCACTTTGCTTCCCAGCCATCCAAATTCCCTGTGAAGGACCAGACTTTGAGGCAAACAAAAACACAGTGCTCTTAATACCTGCAGTGGAAGATTTGCAGAGCAAGACAAAAAGCCAATTCTGCAAAGCTGGAAGGCAAGAGAACATTGAGATAGGAGGTTAAAGCTGCAGAAGAGGCATGAAGAAAACTGGCTGTAACTTCTCAACATATGAAGAAGGAGGGGACAGATAAAGGTGCTCTTTACACCCAAAACAAGGTGCAAGGGAAGGGGCATGGTTTTCATCTGTGTGGGTGACAGCACCCTTTTAGTTTAATCTGCTCAATACAAGAAGTGCAAACAGTGTTTTCCACCAACACAATTTGGTTTTCCCATCTCTCATTTTTTTCAAACCCTTTTTGCTCCTATTCCATCTGTAGATGCCCTCCTGGGCACTCTTGCACACGGTGCCCTGAAAGCCCCTCAGCCAGATTTGTTTGAACATCCTTTGGAGAAGGACAAGAAGGAAAGAGCTCTACAATTTCTAGACAAGGAGAAATTAATTTGTTTGCAGAATGACTCCATGGCCATGCAATGAGCTGAGGCAAGAGCAGGAAATCCTGAGGCAGGATTTCGACTTGGGGCAGAACCTCCACTGGAGAGCTGCCAGATAAAGGCTTTCTGGAAAGAGGGAAGGGATGGGGGGAAGATTAATTAAAAACCATAAGTCAAATCCAGAAAACCATAATTTATGGCTGAAGGAAAAAAAAAAAAAAAAAAGAGTCTAATTTGCCATAGTTTTAAAATGGAGAGATGATACAGAAAAGACTGAGCTGCTACTGGTTGAGTAAAGATTAGAAGCTCCAGGCAGAACTGGGAGGAAACACTCCACAATTATCTCCTCTGGAGGCAGCAAAATAGTGATAAATCTACGTTTACAAACACATTTCCTGAGTTCGTCCACTAAAAATGCAGTTTTTAGAGCAATAAACTTCCAGGACACAGATAAGTGTCCTGGCTGGGGAGGCACTGGAGTGTCCCAGGTTGGGATTGAGGAGCAGGAATGCCACAGGAGAGCAGCTGGCACAGGGGTACTTCAGTGCATGTAAAGGGAGGTGATAAATCATTTAGAGCTTCAGGGATTAGAGACTCCTGCCAAACCCTCAAAAATGCTTGAAACTTGATAAGAAAGAAACAAACAGAGAAAAAGTCAATACTGTGTAAGAGCTATTTCTCCAACTTGGGCAGTATTAATAAAAAAAAAAAAGACCAGGGTATTTAATGCAATTTATCCCAGGCTTTGTTATTGTGCACAATCTGAAAAAAACCACTGGATAAGACTGATATTAAATCCCAAGGTTGTGCATCCAATTATTTTATTGACATCAGATGGTTTATATGCAGAAGCCACCCCCATGATTTTTCTGCTACTATGACAAGGGACAAGGAGGTGTTAATTATCTACCTCTGGCATAAATTGCAGTTCCATTGAGATACTTCGAAAAACTGCTTTCAAAATTGAAATAAGCAAGGACTCCTGAGCTGGTTAAAGCAGCAACAACTTTTTTTTTTTTTTGGCAAGAAAAACTCTGACTTTTTTTTCCTACCAAAGAGTCACACTGGGGGGTGTCAGGGGGTCGAATCCATGTTTTTCTCCTGGCTTAGGAGGAACACTCCTGTCCCTCCACCTGCAGGGTTCTGTTACAGCTTTACACAATCCAGAGTGAACTCCCAGCTTGGCACCTGTGAACACCTGCCCTTTAGGCAGGTTGGGCAAGTCCTGCTCAGCCATTTGCTTGAGTGATCCCAAAAGGTGTCAGCAGCACTGCAGAGCTTGTTTCTCCAGCAGGAGGAACCACAGGCAGGCTCAGCCTGGCAGCCAGAGCCCCTCGGAGGTGGGAGATGCCCAGTGGGTCTGGCCAAGGCTCTCTTTGCTTTGGTGGTGGCTCTCCAGCTGTGGCAAAAGTTCTACTGAGACAAAACATTCAAGCCCAGAGAGTTCCTCCAGGCCATTCCCCCTGGACATCCCCAAGATCCACAAGTCAGGCTGTTGAGGAGACAGCCCTGCCTTTGCCTAACAGCTCTTTGTCCTCTCCATGGCTTTGGGGAGCCACTTGCAGAAAAATCCCAGCCACTTCCACAAGGTCTGTCCCTGCTGTACAGGAAATTATTTACCCCCTTTTTTAAAGCTGTTTTAAGTTGGTTTCATAGAATTTCGCTCAGGTGTTTCAAAGTTTGGGACACAGTTCCACACTTGGTTCACCCATCACAATCCAGGTTGTCCTTCTGGGATGATAAATCCCTCCTAAAAGAATCCCCAGGAAGTGCAGCAGGACGTGGAAGTGGCAGGAGCTCCATGATCCTCGCTCAGGTCATGCACAACATTAATTCTGCAAGGTGTTCCAGCACAGGAAACACACATATTTAAGTTTTCTTGTGTCTGGTAGTGTGCAGTGGAAGCTGTGATCACAATCTACTGATACCTGACCAAGAGATCAGCTCCAAAAAGTCATTGTTGCTGAGGCTGATTTACTGAACACACAAGAAAACTTTGGTTCTAACAGAGGTACCCAATATGTAAGTTTATATATTTTATATATTTATAATTATAAACAGAAGTATATATTTATAATTATAAAGATATATTTATAATTATAAATAATATATTTATATATTTAATCTATACATATTTATATATTTATTTATACAGTATTAACAGAATTTAATGCCCTCCATGGACACTAAATGGTGGAGTCAAGCACCAGGATTTTTCCAGAGTCCTGTTATGCATAATTTTGTATCCTGCCATTCACTCTGGGACTTGCCAGCATGTCAAGCAACCTGATGGAGGGACTTGTCACCATCCAAATGCCTTGACCCGTTTGTCTGTGGTGAAACTGCTGCATCTTGTCTGGGTAACGTTTTGCTCCATCCCATAAAATCAAAGAGAAAGTGAAGATGAGAAACCAGTACTGAAAAAGTGGAAATTAGAACCGTAGCGAAGCAATTTCCTCTGGAAAACATGACAATTGCTCCAGGCACAGGAGCAAAGTGGCAAATCCTATTCCCCAGAGGAGTGGGATCATCAGCAGGGTGATGCTGCATCTCTGCACTAAGACACTAAGCCTGGCAGGTACAGGCAGCTCCTGTGTGCTCAGCACCAGCCCCTGCTCAGCTGCTTGGCACCTTTATTTCCTTGGCCTTTTGATTTTATTTATTTTTGGTTTTAATCCTTTATCACCTCGATTTCCAGCCCCAAACCAACCTCGGAGCCCGGAGCTCTGACTCACAGTGACAATTTGTTCTGCCCCCAAGAGATTTTGTTTTCTCTGCTCATTCCCCACCCACACCTCCTCTCAGCCTGACTCACTTCAGCTGGTAACTCAGCCCAGCCCTGGACTCCACTCTGGGCCAAGTGGCCACATATCTTTATTGCATTTAATCTAATAAAAGGACAAATTCCCTAGATTTCCTTCAACATCCTCTTCCTTAGAAGAGCACACTTCAGCAGCCAGGACAGCACAGCAAAGGTCTGTTTAGCCTCAGGACAGTGTGTACAATCCCTGCCTGCTCCCAACTTGCTGGAGCTTGTGCTGTTTTCTCTCTGTGGTCACGAAATTAAAATTAAAGATCAATTTAACTGCCTGGGAGAAACAAACCTATAAATAAGTCGTCATAAAACCTTGGAAGACGAGAGAGAAGGAAGAAACAAAATCCAACCAAGGAGGAATAGAGGCTGAAAATTTCGATTCCTGAACTCACGAAAGAAAAGATTGTAAAATGGGACAGTTCTGGGAAAGAAAGGAATTCACAGTTTTTCCTGGAAGAACTTGTCAGTCACACACATGCCCTGGAAAAGGACAGTCATATATCTTAGGGTTTGTTCCCTTCTGTGCAAACAAGGAGTCCCTGCCCTGAGGGACTGAGGGTGTGTACCCGCTGCTGTTGTAGGTGTGACATTTGCTGTAGACTTCTAAACACACCATTATTTAACATCTACACAAAGAACCATTCCCAAAAAACTCCTGGATGAGGATAACGTGGCCCAGTACATTACAACACAGCCCTGTAAACTGTAACACAAATTCCACATTTGCAAAGATGTGCCATTCCTGGAAGAAGAGTTCTCGTTCAACCTTCTCTAATTCAGAGTGTAAAAGAAAAAAAAAAAAAAAAGGAAAAAAATCAAAGAAAAAATACAAAGGAACAAACTTGTAACTCCAACATTTTGGGGGGAAAGTGCTGAGTGGGATATATTGACATAATGTTTTCGCTGCATATTATAGAAAAGAGACTTTGCCAAGCTAAAAGCTTCATTAAGTCAGGGACAAAGTTCTTATCAGCTTCATTTGAACCAGGATTCATTCTCCTGGACGTGGCATAAGAATCCTGCCCGAAATTCAGATTACTCATAAACACTGACAAGCAATAAAGTCAGAAAGGCAACTCTTTGCTGCCAAAAAGAAAACAGCCTGTGGAACCCAAAGGCACCTCCATGCACATCCTTCTTCAGGACAGCAATTACAGTCTTACCATAGATTAAGCAACGTGTTCAAGGGGTGAGGGAGAGGGAAATCAAAATATTACTCAATTCTTTCACTGAGCAATTTATTTTCTCTAGTTCTCAATGTTTATTTTAGAGATTTAATATCAGATATTTCCAACTGCAGTTCTGATGCTTCTTGTGCTTCGTGGATAACTTATTAACCTGCTGGATGGAGAATTTTTGAACCTCAAATAACAACCTGGATTGTCTGATTCCTGGATTGGCTCCCTGCCTGTATTCCAAGTCAGGCTAAACTTGCACACGTAGCCCTTGAAGTGTCTGCTCCTTTTGGGTGGGGAATTCTCTCCAGAGTACATATCCCAAGGGGTAAACATTTGTTGCTGCTTTTACTGCCTGCTGAGTGAGTTTTCTTCATTGCTGATTTGCAACATGACAAAAAACAAAGAGCAACTCAGAATAAGAAGTACCAAGACAGAAACAACTTCTGTCTCTTTCCTTAGGGTAATAAAGAGTCTTGACTGTTCACCAAACACTGAGCTTGTAAAGCGTTGAGATTTTACATGTTCGATGCTTTGCTGATTCCAAAGAATACTTTTAATGTCGCTTTCGAGTGACACTGAAAACTCTTCTGAGAAGCTGCTGTTTGGGTTTTTGTCAGCAAGGGAAAACTTAGAGCCTTGCAAACAGATCAGAATTTTCTCTGAAGTGCATTGTTTCAGGAAAAAAAAAGAAAAAATAAAAAAAGAGGCGAGAAGGTTTCTTAAAGAGAATCCATAGCCCATGGGTGGGTGGCACTGTGTGGTGGCAATAAGGGAAAATTTATTAGGGTTCCTCCAGGACTGTTTCACCTGGTAAAAAAAAAAAAAAAACCAAAACATAAAAGATGGTCTTCTCCCTCAAATCACAAGTTTGCCTTTTGGCATCCTGTTATGAGATCCTGACAGCTGAGATCAAAAGGGCTGCGTCCAAAGAGATTTGAAGTGCAAGAAGAAAGAACTGGTTTTTAATGCTTCTTGTCCCGCAGTATGAAACCTTAAAAAGAGGTCAAAAAGTCACAAAGATATCACCAAACCCTTCTTTGCTGCAGATGGGAGAAAGGTCCCCAAAAGAAGGTACCCTTGGGAAGGGAACCTGAGAATTCTCTGTGTTTAAATCAGCTTTTTGGTTGTGGATGGACTTTCACTTCTGGTCGATGAACATTTGAAACTGTATAAGGAAAGAGTCATCCAAGGATTCATCCACAGCCAGTGCCACCTCCAAGAAGTTCTTCTCAAACCATCATGTCTACAGATGGTTTTGTTCATCCACCAAACAGATTTATCTTCACACAATAATTTGGGGGGTTGGGTATTTTTGGGGACGTTGGTTAGTTGTTTTTGTTTTGTTGGTTTTTTCCCCCTCACTCTCCAATCCTCCCCCAGCCCTGCTGTGGCCTCTTGCTGACTCCCCAAGGCTGTTGAAGAGGAACCACTGGGCTCAGCAGTTCCTCAAATGCTCATCCTTTTACCTGGGCAAAACTGCACTTTTACAAAGTCATCTAAAGCAACTCAAAACTCAAGAGTCTTAAGCAATGACCTCCTTTCAGAATCTTTTTTCAGCTATCTATATTTATGAAAGCAGAGGTGAGACTGAGGAGGGGCAGGGGAACTTCAAAGCTCCAAGCCACAGGTCTCTCTCAGAGATTTTTGTAGAAAGCACCTGAGGAAATATGTCAAGTGGTGGGTGTTATGCAGTGATTTTTCATTAATTTTAATTACTGTCATGCTATAGGATAGTGAGCATCCTCAGACCTTCGCCTCCAAATTGCACTGGGATCCCTGCCAAATTTCTTCTCCCACTTTGGTTCCCTCCAGCAGTATTTAGTAATGGAATCGCTTAAACATGTTTAAATAAGAAGTGTAAATGCCAAACACTTCTGAATGAGAAGGAACGTGTCTATTAAATGGCACATGAAGCCTTTATTCATAATTCTATAAACTAAAAACCTGGACAATTTGGGATCAAATAAAAGGCTTGATCGGGCTTGAGAGGAGAGGAGATGGAACATCCCCGTTCAAGGGAAACCAAAACAAAACACAAAGCGACTCTGACTTTTCATAACCATTAAAAGTGCATGGTGGGGGTGGAGGGGGAGGGAGAGACAAACCCCCACCATTAACTCCCTTGATGGCAGCTTGTTTGACTTCATAATCTGTCTGCACCAGATTTGCAATACAGGTGACATAATAATAGTAATCATCATCATCATCTAGTCCTGGCTTCCTTGAGCCATGAGGAGCCCAGAGTCCATTCTCTGTCATAGCCATAGGAGAGCAGCTTTTCAAGCTGGGGTATTTTTGTTGCAGTGCCCGTTTTCAGAGCAGTTCTTGTGCTGCTCCCCCTGCCCCGTGTTTGGGGCTGGCCAGGCACGAGCTGTGGCCACCCCAGCAGCAGCACAGCCCCCCTGGCATGGCTTTGAGCCTGGGTCACTGCCCACCTCCTGGGGGGTGAGGGGACAGGCAGTCACAGGCACACCAGCAAAGTGAAAGCATCATCTTGGGACTGATCACTAATGGCTTGAGGACAAGACCTTACTGGTTTGAGAACGAAATGTCCCGTTAAGGCGTGAATGTCAACTGGAAGCTCAGAGGCGGCAGCTGCAACTCTTCCAGTTTTCTCTTCTTCCACTTGGAAAGCAGCTGGTGGGGCAGAGATGGCACTTCCAGGTTCATTAGCAGTATCTCATGTTAGCTGTGGTGTATTTGCCAAGCTAGACTCTTCCAAAAAGCAGTATTTGTGAGGGTTCACTCCACAGTTGTGCTGCATCAAGCAAATAAATTCAGTCATCCAAAAGCAGCAGCGGACCACGTGCTCCCCATGGCAACCACTTCACCTCCAGACACGTTCCCCACCCCAAGGAGAAGTCCAGTGAACAAACAGCCACTAATTTTCCACAGATCTCCACAGTTAAACCAAGAGTAACTCACCATTTCCCTGGGTTATATTCTTCCACACCCCCAAGTTCAGCCTTTTTCAAGTTAACAAATATCAGCAGGAAGGGGAATACCTTCCACCCTCCACAAAATCAGTGCCAGCTTGGGATCTAAAGTAAATACAGTTCCCACTGGTTTCCAAATGAACCTCCATTATCCTCTCCAAGCTATTCCAGTGGGAAGTCCTTCACTCCCTCTGCAGGAAGGCTCCCTGTCACTCCTGCCCGGCCCCAGACTTGCCTTGCCCCACCTTCCCAGCTCTCCTGTTCAATTTAGGGAAAAGCCAGGTGTGTGCCAGACCCTGGGCTTGCACAACACCTTTTACTCTGTGTTTCCTACAAAAAGTCTCCTGAAGGGTTCCCTTTGCACTTGAAGAGGACAGTTTGTTTGGGCCTTTTTTGAGGGGGGTAAGGAGTGTCTGTGTGTGTGTGTGTGTATTTGGGGTTGTGTGTCCCATCCTTCCAATTGCAGATTTGTCCCTTCATCATCCCCATTCCAAGGAAATCTGCCTCTGTGCAGTTGGAGTGCCTCTTCCTGGTACAATTTTCCTGCAACTACTGGTCAAATTCTGGCAGCAAATGTGTGCTGGAGACTGTTTAGAGCCCAGAGATGAAACCAAGGCTGAGTTACACCTGAGTTACAGAATCATCCTTCACTGTTCAGAGTAAAATGATTAGGAGGGATTTTCACCTATAAAACATACCTAGTTGTCTTGAAACTAGATTCAGCTCTTTTAAATTCAATTTAAATTCATTAACTGGCACTGTACAGTGGAAGGAGTCAGTGAGTGGACAACAACAATGCCATGGTTACGTTGTTCTTCATTCTCACTCAGCAGTTACTATTTTAAGTCACCCCAAATGTGGTTGGTCCAAAATATCCTTAATTTTCTGCCTGACTTAAAACACTGACATCAAGCCCAGCTCCACATGAATTGAAATTAATTGTTTCAGATAAAACACCCATGTTGGTGTGTGTGTGTTAATTATTCAATTTTTACAAAATTCATATAACTTATTTCAGAACAGAAACTACAATAACTTTAAAGCTTTGGAATTATTCCTTTTTTTTTTTTTTTTTGACCCTTCTAAAAAATTTGTGGGTGTCAGTTCTTGGCTGAGATATTTACTTGAAAGCACTGAATCTTAGCTGGGGTCTGGGTGTTGGAGTGTCCCTTAGGGATTCATTTCATTCTGGTCACACCAGAATTTCAGCTTTTTATTTGCCTGGGCTGATTATGGGCTTCAAGACTGAACGGTGTAATCAGGAAGGGGAAATTCTTACAGGTAGAGCCACAGAGTACAAAAGATTCCCAGAGATCCAGAATGGCAGATCTAAAACAATGGGGTCTGCATTACAAAGGAACAGATCAGGAGTCACTGAGGGGACACAGGAAGAGGGAGAGAAGTGAATGGTGGAGTTGGAAGGGGATGATCTTTAAGGTCCCTTTGCACCCAAAGCACCCTGGGATTTTATGAGAAGGCAGCCTTTGGGTCTCATTTGATAATGCAGAGAAGAATTTTGTGTAGGGAGGGGATATTTCAGTGTGCAAACGTTTCCTGTGAACATGTGGTAGTCAGGGTAACATTTAAAATGCACAAGGTGGACCTGAAATGGTTCTGCACTCCCTGCCTTTTGATAAAGTAAAGCAGAGACAGCACAGAGAGTATTGTCACCTTCCCCATCCTTTTGTGACACCCTCCACAGAGACCCCCAGCTAAAACCTTAATGAGAATTCTTCATTTGCACCTTATCAACAGCCTAAATCCTGGCACTGAGGAGGAGCGGGGAGCCCTTTCTGTATCAAGACAGTGATGTTTGTTTACCTTTGCATGACACGTTAGAGCCCAACCTTCAAGAAATAACAACAAGGTCGCTCCTTTCCTGGTGTTTTCTGTGGCTGTTTGGCACTGAGACTTGGACATGTGAAGAGACACATCTGTCAGCATCAGCAGATTTAGAAAATACATGCTTTGCTTTGAAATATGGGAAAATTGATCCTGCAGGGCTGTTTACTTCATCAACACACACACCTCTGAGTGCTATCAGGGCACCTGCATGTTGCATAATTGCTCTTTCTCTCCCAACCAAACATCAGCAAAATTTGTAGCAGGTAAAGGGATAATCACAGGGAGTGCTACAGCCAATTTTCACAGTTCAGACATAAAAATAGAAAAAAGCTAATTAGCAAGATCTCTCCTGGAGCCTCCCTGCACTCTGCCTTTTTTACATGCCCTCTGAGCCAGAAGCAGCTTTGGGAAGGTGGCTCATTTGAGCACGTGTGATAACCTGGTACATGCACATACTTTCCTTTGTGTTCAGCTTTCATACAAACACTCAAATTAAGAATGATACAGAAGCACTCAGGATGCCCCAGCATTTTGTGGAAGGCAGATTTAACTGTGTGGTTTGGGTACAGCAGAACAGAAACAGTCTGAGCAGCAGGATGTTGCTCTTCCTAAATTTGTAGCTATTTTCCTAACTCATTGATGGGGCCTAAAGTCTCACAGCTGTTTAGAAAAAAAAAAAAAAAAAGAAAAATTAGGGTCCTCATCTCTCATTGAAGTCCAACCCTTGACTAATCAGTACCTTGTTAACTAGACCATGGCACCAAGTGCCACGTCCAGTCTTTCCCTGAACACCTCCAGGACTTACTCCCCAAACCCTTCCCCAGCTCAGCTGATCTTCTCTGGACACCCTCCAGCACCTCTTTAAAGTGAGGGGGCTAAAAGTGGGCACAGTTCTCAAGGTGTGGCCTCACCAGTGCCCAGTGCAGGGGGACAGTCACTGCCCTGGCCCTGCTGCCCCCACTGTTTTTGGCAGAAGCCAGGATGCCAATGGTCTTCTCGGCCACCTGGGCAGGTGGTGAGCTTTCTACTGGTCTACTCTCTACTCGTAGTCTACTGCTTTGTATTAGTCTATTAGTCTTAGCAGTGACTTTGAAGATTATTCTACATCCAAAAACCCAGCTTTTAAAAGAGGGATAAGCACTGCTATGTCCATTTATGGCTAAGCAAATCCATAAAAGCACAGACACGTGGAAGGACTTCTCTGTAGCCACCTCACTGCCTCGTGACAGATTTTGAAATAGCAGCAGGTCTTCAGCCTCCCAGTTTGGGCACCCGAGGCCTGAGTGACACCACGTCACTTGAGACAGCCACTGGTAGTATTTAATAGCAGTTCAGCCACTTTTATTGTCCTGAGCTTTTAAAACAGTTTCTTTTACACCATTCGTTAGCCTTCTTTAACTCTGTGCCCACACTTAGAATTGTGTTCTACTTCCTTAAAGAAGAGACTCCTCTACTCCCTGTGATCTACAAACAGACCCTTCCCATTCCTAGGAGTTTCTTTCTGTACAAATAAGATAAAAGCTTTAGAAAAAACCCAAACATGTCAGAACATTAACTTGGACCAAGACTATGAGCCTATTTTGGGAAGGGTCTAGTAAATCTTTCCTTTCACCACTTCTTTATTCCTCATGGAGATATTCCTAAAAAAACCCAAACAAAACAACAACAAACCCCCAAGTTTTGAAGGGATTAAGAACCAACACAACTCCAGGCTGAGTGCTCTGACCCAGAATTTGGACTCAGTGCCTGGCTTTGGGTGCACCTTCAGTGGCACACTGAGAAGGTGCTGCCTGATTCCTAAAATACCAAACCCTGCTTTAAGTGTGTGACGGTGGGAAGGGCACAGCCCTTGCCAGAAGGAATGTATGGATGAATAAAGGTGCTTTAGGGTATTGCAGCAGTAAGTAGATATTTCTCACGTGACTGATCAGAGTGCAAACTCCATTCCAGTTTATTACATTGCCTGCAGACACCAAATTGAATGGTAATTGTTTGAACTGGATTCAGCAATACCTACCACAACCCACTAATGAAAGGGACCTGTGTTGTCTTGCACTGTTGGATTAAGATTGTTGAATACATTGTATTTTTAGAACAGCAATGAGGATCTTCACGTTACTCATGAAACACACTGCACAGGTTTTACCAGGTAGGACAACTAGTCTGGCTGGTAAAGAACTGCAGCAGCAGAAATGCTGGGGCTGATTCCTCCATGGCACAGGAGACCAGGCTGCAGCCTAATTCAAGGCTTACCTGAGACAACAGAGCACTTGCACTGGTTTCACTCCATTTTCCTCAAGTCTGTATTGAGATCAGTTAAGAAAGTTGCCCAGCTAATCTCAGTGGAGCACTTCTGTGATTGTTTTTATTTAATCTGGTCCTGCTTTCCACTGAAAGTCCTTTTAAAACAACAAATCTTACATGTGTCTGTATGACACGAGGCAGATGGAAAAAAATAAAATGTACAGATCTCTACCTCCCTAAAGATGGAGCAAGAATGGATGTGAAGGCTGATAAACTTCTCCAGGAGGAACTGATGCAGAACAACACCTGATGGAGTCTCTGGCTCCACAATTAACACCAGAGCACAGGAGTGTGGGCAGGAGTGTCAACACACATCAGCTTTATGAGGCAGAGAGAGCAGCCCCTGTGCTTGTCACGGGCAGCACTGACACATCAAAGGGCTGGGTAAATCCCCAAACCTCGCTGCTGCTCAACACCAACGCTGCTCAACACCAAACACCCTGTTGAGCCAAAGGAAAGGACATCAGGGATGAGGCTGTTGGACCAGGGAGAAGGCAACAGCAAGCAGTGCCAGGGAAACAACCAAACCTCAGCAGTTTTCCTTCCCTCCCTGCCTGGTCTGCTCTCACCAGCAAATGGTGCCTCAGGAAAAGCAAATGCACAGGACACTGCAGGGTGCTGGGGAAGAACTCTGCTTACACAAACCATCACGAAGAAGAAGAAAAGGCAGGATCAGGATAAAAAGATCTCTTGCTCAGTTTTAACAGAACACTCATTAAGAGTGATTGCACTTCAGAACAAAATGAATAAATGTGTAAAGGAAAATGCCAACCAACACATTGGATATACAGAGATATGTCACTTCCCAGTCATAAAACCATGGTACATATCCAAGAACCAGGGAAACAGACACCATTTTTTGGGAAGAGACCTCCAAGACAACAACTAAACAGAGTAAAAACCACCAAAACCCTTTAAAAAAGCAAGGCAGTGGGGAAAATCAACTCTTTTATGGTTTAGCACTTTAGAAATCATGACCACATAGCAAATAAGCAAAGAGCAGCTCTGCAGTACTGACATCACCCATTGCCAAAGCACCATTATTTGACACAAGACCACAGTCACAAGCAAAGGCTCAGTCCAGAAAAACCCCTCCCTTGCCACGTGTTGTTACACACCATGAAAGCTCCCCCATGGATCTCACAACTGCTGGGGTTTGTCTTGGAGGACAGGAACTGCATGTTGTGCAACTGGAGATTTCAATACAACCAGAGCAGAAAGCTTCCCAGAGCTGCAGGTAGCTCACAAAACCGGGCAAAATATAACCATAACACTGAATAACCCAGCCCCCCATCAAATATTTTCACTCTCAGCAGGCTCAGGTAGAAGTCTCAGTCAACAGCTGTGAGTAAATAAGGGTGGAACAGACCACAGAGAAAGGGAGCAACCACTTCTAACCCAAAAAAATCACAGCCAAAGCTCCTTGAGTAAAATATGAAATAATCACTCACCACCAGAGAGAAATCACCTGCAGGACACACTGCTCTGGACAACTCTGGAGCACAGAGAGACAGGAGCCTGTTGGGCTGAGCTGCACCGAGCAGGGAGGTGCTGCAAACCCCATTTTGAACCCCAGCTGAGGGAGGGAAAAAGCAATGATTTCCACCTGCTCCCATCAGCACCTCTGCCAAGAGGTCCTTTATTTACATCCTCGTGGCTTTCATTTAAGAAGACCCCCCCAGAAATGGTTTTCTCACAATAACAACAACAAAAAAAAGTCAAAGTAATAAATTGGAGATGTGCAGAGGCATCTTGTTTTTCTCTCCCTGTACCAGTGGCTTCAGTATTGTCACTCCTCACTTAACATGGGATCACAGAGGTTCTTGTTGAAAATATTAAGAAATATATTGTCCTAAAGCCAAAATTAATGCATAGCTCAAGACTGCTCACTCCTGGCCTCAGGGCCCTACAAGATGGCTTGCAAGATATTTGTGAGAAATGCAAAAAAAACCCATAAAAGTGACCATTGTTCAGATATTTTTTATTATTATTTTGCTTTTATAGTTCAGTCCAGAGTCTGGAGTGAACAGCAATTTACACTCTGCTCAAATTCTGGCATCTGTAAACGTACCAGATCTGACATTTCCAGGGAATGCCCAACATTGGAGCGAGCCAAATACATTTGGAAGAAGCACTGCTGGGAATGAATACTCATGGATATTTTCTGAAGGGTGCATTCAGATCTATCATTTCATTGTCACTTACACAGACTGTAGCAGGGCATGAGCTGCCCAGTAAAATTCAGCGAGTTCCTTGCATTAAAATAGCTAAAACCCATCTCCAAATCCAGTTAATATTGTGAGCCACCAGGTGCCTGACCCTGATGAAAGAAGAACATCTCTCCAAGCTTAACAATGCTACAATTCTACTGGATTTCGTAGCCCAATCGGAGCCATTGGTATTTTTTGAAGTTAAAATGCCTCAGGTTTTGTGGTTGTTGGTTGGTTTTTTGAAACTTTCGCTTCACAGGGGGAAATAAGAACATAAAGCAATGGGCAAGATGGAAAATACATGGTTTGGCTAATTGTCTCACAAAGATGTGCCAGAACACATTGTTGGGAACACATCCAGGACAGATGGGGATCTTACTAAGCTCAGGGCATGGACCAAATGTCTCCAGGATTTCTGTGGCAGTATTCACCCAACTTTCTCCAAGTTATTTAGACCATAAAGAAATAGTAGAGCAGAGAATAAAAAAACCTCAGCAAGTAGAACTTTAGTAGCCTGGAACCAGCCTTACCAACCTGTGTGCTCCAGCATCATTTCTAGGAGAAATTTGTAGCACTTGCATTTTCCATTTGCAGGAGCTGGATTTAGTCAGCTCTATTTAGGAAATCTTGGTGGAAAACACTGGGAGTTGAAGTGCCATTCCTGAACTGACTGCTCTCACTCAGAGTAACTGTGCTTTAATATTTTTCCCCCCAATTTCATTATCTACCTCTTAATTGCAAGCACTGTGTCAAATTTATGAGGCTGAGCAGAACTTTGCTTGAGAGCAGTCCCCACCTCAGACCTCACCTAACTAAGAACAGTTCCTAAGAGATCTCAAAGGGAAAACACCCTTTTGATTGCAGTGGGGGCTGTGGGGAAGCTGCTGGGCAGATGGAGAAGGCTGGGAAGGAAACACATGGAAGATGATATGGCTGTGAGAAAGAGATTCCCCTTCCCTGAGCACATTCGGATTTGCAATCATATTTTATTTGTAGGAAGCCAAAGAGCTACACACCCTGTTATAAACATGGACGTGGAACTCCCAGTGACATTGCACCAGATGACATTTGTCAACAGAAATGGGGGCCTTTCCTGAGGACAAGGGAAGCTTGCAGTTGTTGCAGGGGGGAGAGGCAACACTGAGCACGGGAGAGGTGAGCTGGTCCTGCCACCACACTCCCTGCACTGCTGCTTTTAGGAGGGTCATTCCTAGCATTCTGACTCCCCCCTCTGCTAAGTCAGTTGTGTTATCAAGGAAGAAAAATATATGCCAACTTCTTTTTTCTTTTGTTTGTTCTGGCTCTTGCACTCCCATGCCAGTGCCTGTCCCGGGTTAAACACGCTGCTCCTCCCTGCCCAGCAATGCTCTTTGTTGCCACCTTCTCACGGGCTGCTGGCACTGGTGCCAGTGACACCGATGTAATCACACTCCAAACAGTGCAAGGGCAACACTCAGACACCCCTGCCCAGTGTCCAGACACCCAAACTGCCCCCAGCTCTGGGAACAGGCAGGTTGGCAGCAGCTCTGTGCCAACAGCAGCAGGAGGGGAACACGCTCAGAGCCATTGGAGAGTGTCCAAAGGAGGCAACAAAAATGGGGAAGGGTCTTGATTTGGAGCTGTGTGAGGACACTGAGGGCACTTGGTGTGTTCAGCTGGAGCAGAGGAGACTGAGGGGAGACCTCCCTGCAGTTCCAACTGCCTGGGCAGGGGCAGAGGAGGGGCAGGACTGAGCTCTGCTCTGGGGGGACCAGGGACAGCCCCCAGGGAATGGCTGGAGCTGTGTCAGGGCAGGCTCAGGGTGGATCTCAGGGAAAGGTTCTTCCCCCAGAGGGTGGTTGGCACTGAACAGGCTCCCCAGGGCAGTGGGCACAGCCCCAAGGCTGCCAGAGCTCCAGGAGGGTTTGGATGATCCTCTGGGGCACAGGGGGTGACTCCTGGGAATGTTCCTGTGCAGGATGATCCTTGTGGGTCCCTTCCAGCTCAGCACATTCTGGGATCCTGTGATTTGCTCTGGTAGCCCAGGGAAGGAGGAGCGAAGCTGACACCAGAGCAAGGTCTGGAGAACCACAGGGCCATGTTGTTACACACAAATCTGCCTCCCACAGTCCAGCCCAGGACATTTCCTGTAGGCAAGTGGGTCAAAAGAGCACACCAGGAGCTCACACTCACCCCTGGCTCTGTGACTGCTTTTGAACATGGCTTAAGGGATGGTTTGCTGCCCTTCAGCCTCTCCCTCTCTAAGCTGGGTATGGTGATATCCAGAGCTGAGGGGTGTAGCTTCATAATCTGCACTGGAATTTCCACAAAAGGGCCATTAGTACGTCAGCTCCAATATTCCACTTACGTCTGGTTGTGAAGGGAGAGACGGAAAAAAATCAAAAAAGTGTTAATCAAGAGCTAATCTTGCTGCTAATTATTTTATCTGCTTACATTTGGAATTTCTGTATATGTTTCTCTTATTTTCCTTCTCTAAATGGGAGTAAAATGTACAAAAGGGCAGGTATTTCCTCCTCTCTGGTCCTGCTCCACCTATTTGTTGGGCCATACTACATGCCTGGGAGTTTCATAATGGGAATTGGAAATGGAATTAAAGAAAAGGAAATTGCTACAAATGAAGCAATTTCCTGGGTGTAAACAGGGGTTGTAATTTTGAAGAACAGATTTAACACGCAAACATATTTTGTTCTGTCAAACAAGTGTGATGATTTCTTGTTAGATACTCTCTAGCTGAGAACACTCACAAATAACCTCATTATGATTGCTGGTGACATAAAAGACCAAGGGCTGAAGTCCTAATCTGGGCAAAACTCCAGAACTTCAGTGATACTTTTGTCTAAGTAATCACATTAGAATCTGGTTTTGGCAGGTTCCAACCTAATGGATAATAATAGACCCTGGATTAACTTATCAAAATTTTGGTAACTTGCTTTACAAATATAAATTGGAACTGGAGGAGCTAAATCCCATGGAATTCCACCAGGAGTAAAACTCAGTGTACTGCTCTACAACACCCAAGTGTCTGCACCAGGTATTCCCCAGGATCTCAAATGCACAGCCTCAATAAGCACTGGGCACTTGCCTCATCCAGCTGCTGTCCAAGTCCCTCTCTGGCTGCATCATCTTCTCAGACAGATTGTGGTCCTCAGGCACCATCTGCCCACAGCAGTGCCCTCCAGGAGCTCCAGTCCCCATGGGGGCTTCAGAAAGGACTGAAGGCTCCTGGTGAGCCTCAGGCCAGACATGCCATTCATTGTGTCTCTAGTTACACAAAAATCCCTTTGAAAACCCACCCCCAGTTAGAAGAGAGTCACAAACTGGTTTGGGTTGGAAGGGAACCTTAAAGCTCATCTCTTCCCACCCCCTGCCATGGGCAGGGACACCTTCCACCAGCCCAGGTTGCTCCAAGCCCCGTCCAACCTGGCCTTGGACACTTGCAGGGATGGGGCAGCCACAGCTTCTCTGGGCAACCTTGTTTTAGAAATATAAGGGTCTTTTTTTTAATAATTTCCCTCCTCTGTCTTTCAGCATTGAGGGTTGGACATTGAGTATTGGTTTTCCTCTCCATGATGAAATGCAGATGAGCCAGTTAATTTGCCAGAACAAAAGAGAGCTTGAAGTTGCTGGCTGAACTGATATTTTCTGAACACCTTGGTAGACAACCCTACTGACCAGCCTACAGCAGGCAGATATGTTGATAGTTACATTGGTTTGAAGAGTTAGGGATAATTTTAGTTTTCTGTGAAGTCCACTGAACTTACCTGCCTGCCATGAAGAATGAATTTGGTGTTCATTGTCAGTGTTAGTGTTTGGACATCTGCAAACACTGGCACCTAGCAGCATGCATAATTACTTTTTTTTTCTTTTTTTAAACCCTCTGAAGTCTTTGGATCGAATTTAAAGGTTTTAAATTCCATTTTAGCCTTCATTCTTCCAAGTGTGGCCTGCAGAACGTGTCCACCACGCAGGCACAAAACATCAGAGAACATACCCAGTGCAATGTGGGAAATGTACCCTCCACCACAGACTGATGGATCACCGAGGCAGAACATTTGGTTCGTTGTCTGTCATAGCGGGAAAAGTAAATCCTGGATGTACGAGAGGTAGAGAAAATTATTCATCCAAGGATAATCAACTTTTGGAAATCATTCCCAGCTGCTATAACTGAGCACAATGCCCCAGCAATTAGTTGTGCGTGGTTGCTTTCAAATTGCACAAAGCTGCCTGTGGTGGTGGGGTGGTGAACATTTGTTAAACTGGGTTTTTATGAAATAAGAGATCACCTGGAGGAGGAATATTACTGGAATTTACGTTTCAGGTCATATCTGGGAATTTACATTTCAGTTGTAGGATGTCTCCTCTTGGCTTTCACAGCGAATGATGTCATAGATCAAAGATACTGGGTATCTCAGAAAGCCCTGCTAAAGACACAGTGAATAATTCAACATTTGCAGACCAGCTCCTACTCTTACTTGTACTGGGATTTATAAGAAGTGATTCCATTGAAACCAAAGGAAAATTTTGTTCCAGTGTGAGGGATTTGAGAATGAGGGGTGTCAGGGGGTGTCAGGCCCAGAGCCAGCCCAGCCAGGTCCAATGGAACACCTGGAACTAAGGC
Source organism: Myiozetetes cayanensis (assembly GCF_022539395.1). Classification (NCBI taxonomy): domain Eukaryota; kingdom Metazoa; phylum Chordata; class Aves; order Passeriformes; family Tyrannidae; genus Myiozetetes; species Myiozetetes cayanensis. Next base: position 199,288 of record NW_026087632.1, on the reverse strand, counting down.
TGTGTCCTCCACGGAGAGAGGGGCCCTTGGAGAGGGAAGAGGACTGCAAACCCACACACAGGATCAAGGTAGCAAAACTCCAGCTCAAGGTGCTCCTTGAAACATTTCATGACAGACCAGATGAATTCATCACACACACACAGAGGACAGACACTGAAAACCCAGATGTGAACAAGAATGAAGAGCCTGCCTTTGGCTGAAGCACAAACAAGAGCACTGCTCCTTTTTGTGAACATTTGGCAACAGCAAGAGGAAAGAAGCCTGGGGGTGTTTTGTAATAGGTTTCTACTTACAAAAAAAAAAATCAGAGACACAACCAAACAAAACCATGATGGAGAAGGGATTAAAGGCCCACTCATAGTAGCATCTCCAAAAACTGTACACAGCCTCCATGCTCGGATGCACACACCAGTCTTCCCTGCCAAACCCCTGATCCACCATGTTCTCCTACTCCATTTGGCTTCATTCCCACAGGAAAGTTTCCAGTCATTGCCCTGTCCGTGCTTTCCAGTCAGATTTGGCTCATGAGTTTACTGAAGAAGGGACAGGAGACCCAGCAGACCCCTGGATGAAAAGCCTGTCTAGGAAGGTGGTTGTTAGATATGGAATAACCATCCTCTAACATCAGAAGTGCAGTTACTCATTTTGCACAGGACTAAACCAATTTTTTGGTTAGTTTTTTGGGGGGTTTTGTGGGGTTTTTTTAAGGAGGGACTCATAGGTGACTCATCATGTTTGTATGGACACAGTCATGTGCAAATACTAAATAATTCCATCACTGCATCCAGGATTTGTGTCCATTTGACATGGAGAGTCCTGCACTACTAAAGGAAGCATACACAGAGGTCAGTGCTGTCATTTTGGACAACACACTGAGGGCATGATAGGCCAAAGGACCTCAATTATTTTCTATTGTAAAATTGGAATTTTCCTGGAAATATGTTTGCACAAGTTAAATAGACACAGGGATTCCAGGTTACAACTCAAAAGCAAAGTAATGATAATCATTGCCTTTTTTTTTTTTTTCCAACTAAGTCAAAACATGGACAAAATTATTAGAAATGTGCAATAACAGTGTTTGTGCTTAAACACTGAAGTACATCTTTAACATCTGGATATCTGATTCCAGTGATAGGAGTAAGAGCACCAACTACAGCAGGCAAGAATCTGAGGTAATTCACACACAATGGCCAAAATTAACTCTGAGTAGGAAATGACTCTAAGAGAATAATAATCCTCCAACACAGCAAAATAAAGAAGCCCGAGGAAGAGCAAAGAATAAAAAATAGTGTGTCATGCACAACTTGGAATATGGAAGGGAGATTTCTTTTCTGGAGACTCTGTTTTCTAGCCTTTTTTTCCCCTGATAAACAGAGCAGCTCACAAAACAAACAAAAAAACCCCACAAACAAACAAAAACCATAACGAAAACAAACAAACAAATCAAATTAAGTCTATCACGAAGTCTCAGCTCTCACACACCACTGTGGGCAGTGTTATTTGTAGTTCCTGGGTGTACACAGGCTCAAAAGGAAGGTCCAAGGTGCTTTACGTTCTATTCCCTGCTCTGGTGCTGTGCCACGACAATAAACTTCTAGTGGAGCTTAAAAGAGAATTAACTGATCTCCTTATAAAAATATGAAGTTTGATGCAAACCCAGCTCCTATTCAACAGCTGAAGCACTAAAAATAAAGCACATGACTGCTCTCCCAGGCTCAGGTGATTTGTTTCTCAAGGCTTATTCCTCCACATTAAACTCTCTGTAACTTCCCTTTTACAGACCCCTATTCTTGTCTTTGCTTCTTCCATCCTACTGCTCAGCCTGGAGACAACCTCCCCAGGCTTGAAGCCTCTGATGATTCCTGACTTTTCACTTAAATCCTTCCTTCAAGCCTCTTTTTTTCCTGCAGTTATTGAAGAATGCTCTACTGTAACTCCTCAGAACACACTGGAACAATTCTCACCCTTGGTCTGCTCTTTTCTCCACTGCTTGTAAGAATGACTTATTCCTTTTCATAGGAGATCTGTCAGCAGTCTCTGTATCCCTTTATGCTGCTGAGCAGGAGTTATTTCACCGACACTGAACAAGTGAGAAATATCTCTGGGTAAAGTGAGTAAAATGTCTGGGTAAGTTAACAGAAAAGCCCCAAATTACAGCAGACCATTTAGTAAAAGCAATTGTAAGGAGCAATAAATACCATTATCCTTCACAATTAGAATATACACACTCCCCTCCGCCAGCCTGGCAGTTCAAAAGCCAGCTAAGAACTACATCAGCAGGCTGCTGGGCTTTGAATAATTAGTTTTATAAGAGAACATTGATCAAAGGCATTGGTAGCAAGCGTAGTGAAGTGTTCACCATGTGCAGAGCCGCTGGAAAATCGCTCAGACCTGAACGCTCAGCCAGAATCAGGTAAACCATAAATAATCGTGGTTAAAGATGAGCTGTCAGCCCTGAACAAAGGAATTCCACGGACAGGAAAGCAGGGCCAGTCTCAGCAGCAATGGGTGGCTTTAATGAGCACCCTGGTGGGATTGAGGGTCCAAGGAGTGGCTCAGCTGGACCGTGTGTGCTCCGAGCAGCTGCTTCCCCTCCTGGCTGCGGCGACTTCTGGGTGTGCTGTGGAAAACGGAGCCGGTGGTGCTGCCTCTTCCCTCGGGAGAATGACCCTGGACCACGAGAAACCTGCAGTGACAGAAAGGCAAAGATTCCTGCTGTCATCTAGTTTAATGAAAAGACAGAGAAATACTGGAGATAGGAGGAAAACTTTTGTGTTTTGCTGGGAACAGCAAACTGTTCTGGCTCTCTGGAAGAACCTCATCCAGCTCAAACACAGGGCAAGGTCTCCTCTTCTGTTCTGCTTTCTGCAGAAACTAAAGTTTAGTAAACAGTTGTCTATAATGTGTGGGGTTTTTTCCCACATTTATTTACAGCCAGCTAATGAAACATTCCCCTAATGGGAGTGTAAACATTATTATTTCTCCCGTGAATTATGTCTTTGTGGAAGAGCTGGCACAGTGAGCCTCTGAGTTCTCCAGAAACGCTGGCAAAAGCTCCACTGAGGACAATTGGTGACGCTGGTGCACGCTCTGCAGACACATTTGCTGAGGGAACAGACTGGAAGCACTGACACATCCAAGTGAGCCCCTGTCAGAGCTCAGGGATTTTTGCCTCTCACTAAAATAAAGAGATTCTATCCCCCAGACCTCACAGTCACTCTGGACTCCTTTGCAGTCCTGAATAGTTTTAACCTTCTGGAACGGTTTACTTCTTTACACAATAGTAGTTTATAACCAGTATTTCTTGTACTCCTAATTAGAGATAACTTGCATTCAAAGTGCATAAGACACATTTTTCCCAATACAGAAATAGAGTAAAAATTTCAAGTAATCCAATGTGCACCTGCAGAAGTCCCTGTAAGTACTTACATACTCATTCCTTACTCCTTTTTCTGGGGGTCAGAGAGGGAACCACCTTAAAAACATTCTCCACCAAATGCTCATTGTAGTGATCTAATCAATGAGAGTAAATTAAGAAGGACAAAGTAGATGGTGCTTGAATTAGTTCCTGGTCCTTTGGAGCAGTTTAAGCTCCTTCCTGCACTGGAGCACATGCCAGCACGAGTCCTCTTGCTCTTTTGATGCCACCATCAGTGCATTGACTGGTATTTGCCACTAAGAAAAAGTTACACTTTCTCATTTCTTGTTGAAGTTCACATTCGAGACAGAACTCCAAGGAACTGAATTTGACCTTGAACCGATTCCAAAAATTTGGCTTGTGCACTTCCAGTTGAAAGAAAAATCAGGGATCCTGGCTCAAGGGTGAAATGGAAGCCTTGTTTGAACTACAAAATTAGTGCACTTTGAGAAAAATGACTGTACAGAACAGGAACATAAATTACAGGTAACCCATGAAAACAATGAAGGGGTTTTTTTAAAAAATAAAATCACTTTCCGTTAAAAGTCAATTATTTTGCTAGAAGGTCAAGCATATTTTCAGTAATAACACTGTTCACTAGTAGACCATGAAGACCTGTGCACGTCTGAAATATGCAGATCTTTTAATATGCACAACAGAAACTGGCTGTTGGAACAGTGTCAAAGAGTCTCTGCAGAATTACAATGCAAGTCGGACCACATGAAGTAATCAAAGTCTCAGCTTATTAAAATGTGTTATTTATGGCTTACAGAAAATATTTCTTGTCTGTGAAAGAGAAATGAGTTAAGAATTAACCCTTTTAATATTAAAGAGGTCCCTTTTTTTTTTCGTTAGACACATAAATAGTGAGTTTTACTCACGAGGCAGGTAAAACAGAGATGCCAAGTCTCCCACATTATCATCCACTGGATTCATTCTCTAGCTCATCAATCTTGTGATTCACACAGTCTTCCTGCAGACTCCTGCTGCCTTGGCTTGCTGATGGTGTCTGCAAGGATTGCCTTGGCTACTGGCACCGTGTGGCACTGCCCCATAACCACTGCTGAGCAAACAGGGCTTGGAAGGGCTGCTTTAAAATGGTTAATGGTTGTCTCAGACCAATACTCGTCAAGATATGCTGTCAAAAGAGAGATAAAATAGGTTGGGTTCTCCTAGACCAGTCTAGTCAGCGTGAACACTTAGTTTTCTTGTAAAATAAATGCTTTGACAATCTTTTTAGTGGTTTTTTTAAATGTATTTTAGGGTTTAGTCTCTCTGTTTGTGGTTATATCTGAGCCAAAAAATTTGAGGACCAGCCTAACACTCCCTACCTCTGCTGTTCCCCCTATTTGGGCAGGTGGAAACCCAGCAATAAAGGGTTTGTAAAGCTTGGATTCAGCTCACCTGACTTGAAACTCGTGACCAAACTGTGTTTGGCCCTGGATGAACCTTAAAGCCCACCCAGTGCCACCTCCTGCCACGGGCAGGGACGCCTCCCACCAGCCCAGGGTGCTCCAAGCCCCGTCCAACCTGGCCTGGGACACTCCCAGGGATGGAGGAATCCATGCAATAAGATGGCAGTGTTAAACAATTTTCCTGTCCTTTCCCAGGAAAAGGGAAAGGCAGAGGAAAAATGACACATCAAGAGGCTTTGCAGCCTTAGCTCAGCAGTGTCAAACCTGGCACCCCCAGAGTTCTGAGCAAACAAGACTCTCAGCACCTGGCCACAGTTGTACATCGCTCTAAAAACTGTATTAAATCAAATTTCTTATTCAACTAGTGTGGTTATATTACAGGATTACATAAAAGGTACAATTAGTCCAAGAAATAGCCTTGCTGTGCTGATGGCTTGTTAGAATACAGGAAAATGCCTTTAACACATAGTTACTTGCACTGCAACTGTTCAGGGAGGGCTTGGTGGGCTTTCTAAAGTCACAATATTGAAATGATGGTGGGTTTAACACTTTCCAAAATGCTTTTAAGTCTGAATAGTTCAGACCTGAAGTAAGCCTTCCCTTAGGGATTTAATGTATTTAATTATCTCTGAAGTTTTATCCATCATAATAGCTAAGTGAAATCATTGCTCTTGTATAGAACAAAGGGAAGCCAAACATATAAATCAATATTTGATTTTTTAAAGTTATTTACTGGAGGAAAGCATGAGAGACACTGAAACAGTGAAAGAATTCCCAATAATAATTTTTTTTTTTTTAATGAACAAAAGGGTATTTTAAAACAACAAAACTCAAGACTAATTACCCAGAGAGATGGAAATGTCCTCACTAGTGTGGTGGGAGAGACAGAAAGATGAACAAAGGAGCCTTTAACTACTGTTGTATTAATTCCAGCTATAGGGTCAGGTAAGACTGGAGTGGTCACTGCTTATATAAAAGTGATCTTGGACTTGCCTCAAGTTCCAAAAGACCTTGACAAAAGCCCAGGGTACCAAAAACATTCTGTGAGTGTTGCTCCACTAGGAACTTCACACTTGTTTTCTTTGTGGTTGCATCCTAATGCAGTCTTGGGAGTTGGGAAAGGGCATTGGGACATCAATTGTTTTCCAGTTCTATCCTTCAGCAAATCATACAATTCCTTCACCAAGATGCACAACACTCTAGATCCCAAAGCAATCAGAGCCTGAAACTGCATTTAGATTAGTTCCTGCCTTTTTGGGGTGATTTTTCTAATGATTTTTCCCTGACAGTGTACAGGAAAAAAGGGCTGCAGGAAAAGATCAAATGACCAATCCTTCCCCAGAGCCTGAACGTGGTCTGGAGCCACCCCTGGGTGGCCCATTCCTGTGCTCTCTTCTTCCTGCTCTCCTACCCAAACCTCCAATCTCTCTCCACTCAGAAATCTCTCTCCCAGTCCACGTTTTCTGCTACTCCAGTCATGTGCCCACGTGGTGCAAGACTCACACAGACCTAGGGTCTCGTTCTCCACAGCCTTTGGGGTCTGAGCATCATGAAACTGTGACCACAGAATCCCAGAATGTGCTGAGCTGGAAGGGACCCCAAGGATCATCCAGTCCAACTCTCAGCCCTGCACAGGCCCATCCCCAAGAGTCACTCCCTGTGTCCCAGAGGATCATCCAAACCTATTATATCCCTAAACTTTGTTTTACATTACATGTATTTCCTATCATATATTAAATATGCAATCTACAGGGGATATGATCTGAATCATTTCCCAACCAGGCATTAAAAAAAAAAAAAAAAAAAGATTAATTGTCAAGTCCATTAATCAATGCTTTGCCTCTTGGCATCCTTCCCTCGTTCCCCCCACAGGGTGGTGGTGCTTGGAGCTGGCTGTCACTGCCAGCCATGCTGCCACTGCAGCCCAGAGCTGGCAAAGGGCAGGGAAGGGATTAGAGCAGCATCACTGTGCTCACACACCATCAGTGGAGGCAATACTGGCACACAAGTGGTGAATGAGGACCCAAATGCTGCCTAAATCCTCCATCCCTCCTGCAATACCTGGAATTCGTGTGTTCTCCCTCCAGGATCTGAGACACTCTGAGATTAGCAGGGCCCCACCCTGCTCAGAGAGACAAAGGCAATGCCACTCCTCTGATAAGGAAATTCAAAGCATTTCCTTGGATTTATCTACTCCCAGTGTTTCCTGGCCCAAGCAATTTTTGCCCATGTAGGGTATGATCTCTCTCATCTCCTGTGCTATCACAAAAGAGACAATGGCAAAAGCATTACCCCACAAATACAGTATGGAGAGATTTGATGGAAATTAGCAATCAGTATTCAACTCTGCTGAGTATGACTGTTGCTGACAACAGTGCAAGAATAACTTTACAAGAGGAGATTCACATGGAATCCCAATTCACAACCACAAAACAAATCGAAGCACATGGAGGAAAACAACTTGCTCACCTTCCCAAGGGGAACCAGGACTCCTCAGGGAATAGAATCCAGGAGTCCACATCCCAAAATCCCTGTTAGAGGTCATGCACTTGGAAAACATCCTGGTCAGTGACACGTGGTAACCACGGCCTGTTCCAGTTCTGCTCTGGGTTATCAGGGATAACCAGCTCTGCAGCCTGACTGGCTTTCTCCTCATTTACTGTGAAGAAGATGTGGTGAAGGACCACAAAAGTGAGCCACAGAGTGGAGGATTAATTCCCCACCAAAGCTGGAAGAAGCAGAAACACAAGCACAAACTGATCGAGGAACGGGAAGTTCTGTGCATTTGCCACCACCACCTGGAGAGATGTTCAACTGAAGTAAAATAAATGATCCCAACCAGATTGTTAGAAACTGAATTTCTGGTCCATTTTGGTGTTCTGTTTAAAGGTAACCCTGCAGCACTTGTAGATACCCATCACATCAGCACCACGAAGCTACAAACAGGAAAGGAGCTTCAGTCCAACACCCAGGTTTCTTTAATCCTTTTTCCTTTCAGGCAAATTCCAGCCTATTCCCACCTGCCTGCTCTACCCTTGCTGATCAATTATCCTGTTGAACTGAAAGTGAACCTGCTCCAAAGGGTTAAGGTGGCTGCACTGTCACAGAGACAATTGCATGAAAACAAGAGGTATAAAAGTCTCCCAAGAAGAGAGAGCAGTAGTAGTGATACCCATGTCCAGCTTAGAAGGTGTCTGGTTGGGGTTTTTTTTTTACGTTAAATAATAAGATTATAACCTGATGAAATGAAAATATAGTAGTTTTTAAAAGGATTCAGGTGTTACTTTCAAAAGGCTGCTTCTTTAACAAGCCCTAAAATGATCAAGAGGGGTGCCCTGGGTGCAAAACCTGCCTGAGGCATCAAACTTATTGATTTAGACCAGTTAGGGCAAAACAGTGCTGACCACACAAAAAAACCCACTTGTTCTTTGGTTTAATAAGAGCCTTAAAATGTGGGACCCTTTGGCTCATGCCCTCAGAGGACATCAAGGACACCAGGAGAGATAAAATTTCCCAAGTGGAGTTTTGGCTGTCCCAACACTGAACTGTACAGCCCAGACTCCTGGGGGGGGTTGTTCTCTGCTTGGCAGCTTTGTCAATAACATCAGTAAAGAGGCCATTTAGAAATCCCAGTAATGGTTAAATTAGGGCATCTGTGCTCTGCAAACAGCATCCAGAACAACCTGCCTTACAGAACTCACTAAACTTCCTTTAAAACTCAAAACCTGGTCGTCTCTACCAACCTGGAGTCATTTTGAATCGCTGTTTTCTTTTTACCCCTGTTCTGTTTGTCTGCCTGGATACACAGGTTAGGAGGATGCATAACTAACTCTGCCTGTTGTACTTTAAATTCAGGTCCTGAGGTTATAATTTCGCCACAGCACTTGGTTTTCAAGAATTCTGTCCCTGAAATTTGTGAGGATTACCTTGATCTGGAAAAGGTTCCCCCCCTTCCTTCATTCCTCCCTTGGGCACGTGCTGACAAGTCGTGGTATTTGCTGAATGTCAGAGAGGAACTGGGAGCAGCAGGCTGAGGCACTGACACGCACTGAGGTGTTCTCTGCTAGGCCAGAGTGCCAGCCTGGACCAGCTCACCCAAACTGGAGCCACTGGCGACAGAAAATGTTCCCACTCGTGATCTCATGGGGAAACCAACCGGCCCTTTCACCACCACTGCCCTGGAGAGAAACCCCAAAAGTTCTTTTCAAGAGATGAGCTGCTCTTGTGGGATTGCCAGCCCCTCACACTTGCACAAGTCAATCCCCCAAAGCTCCATCAGATAGGCTTAAAAGGGACCCCTTTCTGTAAATACAGGTGTACATATAAACACACACTGGTTGCCTTTGGGATATCACATTTGGAGGGCTGAAAATATGAAAAATATGAAAATGGATCCTCATACTTTTTGCTGCACTAAAGGAATTTATGTAGCGATTTTTTAATAAACATATGAATTATTACATCCAAAAACGAATCCATCTTTAAAATAGAAAATCGTACGTTCTGTAGGACAATGTGATTTGACAAAACCCTTAAAGACACTATGTAATTCAAATTGTTGAGCTTTGAGACATTTCTGGGTAGCAGTTTTTAAGAGGTGGCTTCAGGAGTTCTGGTGTTCAGTGGCAACATCACAGCTGAGATCAGGCTCCTTCAGACAGGAAATTAAACTGCCCAGTCAGTCAGAAATTACACTCTAAAAAGTCTCCTGGATTTTAATTATAGTCCACATTCTTCCCATTTGAAAGATGGCAATTCTTAGACTGGAAGAGTTAAATGTAAGTAACTGGCAAACTCAAATAATGGGGATCATCAAGACCTCACTGGGTCATTGCATCATCAATCAATCAATCAATCAATCAATCAAAGACACTTTCATTTGCAGGTGGCAGCAGCTACATCTCTAACCTGTGTGATGTGGCCAGAATTATTGTTCCATGTGTGCTGAAAGTGAGGCATTGAGGTCAGGGGGTTGTGCAGCAGACTTGAGTCACCCCCTGAGCTCTGCAGAACTGGAAGTTGACATCTCCATTTCACACAATGCAGAGCTCTTCCCAGAGGGACTGAGCTCCTGGAGAAACAGGGGTTTGAACATGCTTTTGACACTTGCCAAAGTACAGTAAATGCCCCAGTAGTAAAAAGGCACTAATTCTGCACAGGTGACAATTCTGCTCATGGAATTTACACTTTGATCATGACCTAACTTTGAGTTTCCCAGTTGGAAGAAGTCATCAGATAACTGTGGCTTCTTAAGGTGTTGAGAGCTCTTATCTCCACCTGATTTGATACAGACTCCCTTTCAGAGGGGACACTCAGCATCCTCTCCAGATTCATTTGGTGCCTTAAAAACCCCAGCAGATACTGTTCAGATTCCCGTGGCTCAGCAGAGCAGCAAACAGCCACTTCTGGAGGTGAAGGGCAGTGATATGGGTTGACAGTGACACTAAAAAGTGACCCAAAGCTTTCACTCCCCGCCCCCTTCCTTCCACGTGTATCTTTACCACATTTAATTTTCCTCAGGGCCAAAGAGCTTTCACTTCCAGTGCCACATTTGCACAGGAGACCCAGGGATTCCCTCCACAACAGGGATCCTGGCACTGGAGCTGCAGCTCCCACACTGCTGCTATATTTGTCTGGAGCAAGCACAGGCAGAGCACAGAGACAACAAACTGTGATAATAGAACGTTATGAATGTGCAACAACAGCTTCCAAGTATTTGGAAACACTGTCCTGCAGCATCTCAGCAACTGGGCCAGAAATCACAGCTTTGTGGACTCGTGGAATTGATCCTCCATGTCAAATTCTGCAGTGTCACGGACACCTCAGTAAAGGGGGACAGAGGAAATTAAACTATTTACTCAGAGCAATCGTAATTATTATCAGGGAACAGCACTGTGAGACTTAAAGAGGAACACCATGGGCCTCTTGGCAACACAGACACAGAGAAAGGAGTTCCATAAACAGAAAGACAGCACTTGGGCACACGAGTATTTCTCTAGACCATTAATTCAATATGCATTATTCCCTTTTTTAATTACAAAAATAATACAATAAAATCCCCAAACTGCCATTATTCTGTAATAATGTTGGTTCAGTAGTGTGTAGAAATAACGGGCTCTGGGACTGCAAGGAGCTGGTTGTTCTCTTAATTTTCCTCTGGTCAGAATAGCATGATGTTGTAAATTTGCTGTTGCCCTTTTGTGCTTGGTAAATTTATATATTAATAAGTCACACAAGAGATTGAAGGTTTGATAGAACTTATCAGAACAGATGAAATAATCCACCTGCTGCAGTTTGATTGCTGGTTCATGGCTGGGGTCTCTCCAGTCTCAAAATACAGAACTTTTCCTGCAGTTGGGGCACTCAGAACATTTTTCACCTGTTTCTCTAATAAGAAATCACTGCCTTTTTCAGTACTAGGAAAGCCTCTTACCTTTGACCAGGTATTTTTGTGAAACCTGAGGGAAGTTTGAGAGCCTTGCCCTGGACCCAATGTAGCTGGAAATAAGCTCATTGTCAGAGACTGGGGGAGAATCCCACGAGTTCCTTAAAAAAAAAGATTAAACGATAAGGATTGAAGAAATGAGGAAAATGATAACAAAAAGTCCTTCTCAGCTATTAAACTTAACTGTCTACATACAGTTTAATTGCTTACTCTGTTTTCAGTTTTGAGCATATGCTGTTGTAACCATCAAGTAAAAACAGGGTTTAGGTATGCAAGATAAGTTTGTGGATAATGTGAAAGGAAAAATGTTGAGGCATACTATACCTTGAGTATTTACATTCCTGTTTTTATAATTAACTTAATTAAAGAGTAATTATTTCACTTACAGATAGGCTTATCTCAAACATGAAACTACCTGTCTACCATAATAAAAATTGGAAAACATCAGAATTGCCTTTTTTTTTTTTGCCGTCTTTAATAGCTGTTCCGTACTTTTAATGCTGTCTTCACCACAAGGAAAACACCCTGTTAGACTCACTTGACATTCTTGGTTTGGAAGAAACAGTCAGGTTGCTAAGAATGGAAGCAGGATTTCCATCCTGGCTGACACAAACATGCTTTTATTTCACTCTACGTGAAATAAAAGACACCCGTAAACTGCTACCACAGGGCGTGAAAATGCGAGAGTGGCCACCAGTAAAACAAGCACTCAGAGGCAGAAACACGTGCTGTGCCTTCTGCTGGCCGTGCTGGGCTTTGTGCCGGGGGAAAAGCACCCAGAGCTCACCTGGGAGCGGGGAATGTGGAGCCAGGTGGAGCTGAGCTGACTTATCAGGCATTTCATCGAGTCCTCTCCTGGGACTGGCATCTGCCTCCACTCCGCCTTGATAAGACACAGCCAGAGCTCCCCAGACCCTTCACAGAGCTGTCCTGGGCTGTTTGGAGGTAAACAAAACCAGGGAAGTAAGACATAGGATCCGTATTTTCCCTGGCATTGACCTGTCTCCCAGCCACTTGACACCTCACCTGCACTAAGCCCCAGATCAAAGTGGGACGATCTCAGGGTCGCTGAACTTCCCTGGCAGGAAAGGAGGTGGGACTTTAAAATAGGTCAATTCACAAACTTTAACTCCCGTATTTTAAACACTTCCTAGGAAATAAATTAGGCAAGGTCTTTCTTACAAAGCTGCCAGAAGTCCCAGCCTGCCTCACTGCTTGCTGGGACCAGGGGAAGTGCTCACAACGGGACCGGCTTTGTCTCTGGTCTACGTGCTGGTCAAGCAGGTGTTACTGCACTCACCACCTGGGCCACCTCCTAACCCCCTGATTTTCCCAGTTTAGACAAATCCTCCTTTTTTTTTTAATAGGAGTAAAGATGAATTTATTGTTACCCAAACAATAGCTTAGCTGAGCCTGAGCTCCTTTGTACTTCATTCAAAACAGCGTAGGAGCAAGTGCAGAAGCTGGACTTGTGACTGAGCTGTACTTGCTTTCCCCAGCTGTTTACTGCCTGCTGAGGAGCTGGTGGGGCACTGCAGGGAAATATCAACAGCTTTCCCATCACTGCTGTGCACTGCAGGCCCACTGGCATCTGTTTTACACATCACAAGGGAAGGCACTGCAAGTGGGGCATTGAAACAATCAATCTGTGGCCAGAAAAACCTCTAATGCATCCCAATAAGTGCAGAAATCCCCTGCAAAGCACAATGCAGGGACCAGCCTGTCTTTACAACAACAACAAAGAAAGCCCACAATAAAAACCCCAAACAAACAAAACTCACAAAAAACCGCCCCCAGCAACTCCCAGAATCACTGCAATACAGCACCTCGATCTTTTTACTTATAAATAACTGGAACAACAAGACTGAAAAATTGCCAAATACACAGAGACAGGGGAGTTCCTGCAGCTGTACTGGGACAGTTGCATCACAGATATGGAAATGTTGATATTTACAGCAAGATATACAACAGTGAGTTTACTTATGCAACTGGAGAAACTAATAATTTGTCTAGCTTATGTGTTTTTCTAAAATAAAGTGAATTTTCAAACCAGGCACCAGTTTTTGACTCCCCAAAGCTGTCTGTGATGCCACCATTCAGCTGAAGCCTGTGCTCATGCTTCTGTCCAAGGGATGCTTCTGGGGTTTAAATTTGAGGTTGTTTCTTCTGCAGCAATAAAACCTGAGCACTCAAGGAGGCTTTTTCATCAGACTTGCCAAAAGAATTCGCTAAACAATAAGTTTTGACTCTTGTTCAAAACAATAAGACTTTTCTTCAGATTATCTGTGCCAAGATTTCACTGTTTAAGGCTTTAATCACAATGACTGCGAGTGCAGCTGGGGGATACTGAAAATAGATGTCCTGCACACACAGATCTGTGCACCAGGGAGAGTCCCCTTTGGAAACAGCTTTCCTTTGTTTCTATCCTGCCCTCCAGTGGTTTAACTGGGGGTTAACTGGAGAACGGGTCAAGGCAGAGCAAATCAAAAAGCACCAACAAAAACGTTCTATCCTATTCCTCCGGCTGACCCTGAACACAGCAGGGCAGGTCCCATGCTGAAATTATCACATTTGTAAAAAGAGAACAAAATAATATAATTTTTTTTTTGCCTTATGAAGCAATGAGCTTTCAATAAAACATAACTCCTGAGATAAATGCTTCTCAACACTGATTAAGTTCATGCAGGAGTTAAATCACTTTGCAGTATAATTTTCAAAGCCTCACAAAGAAGAGAGACTTTAACTCAATCTTTCTGAATTGTTTGGGAGATGTGTGGCACGAAGCTGGGTCAGGGCATGAAGCTGTGTCAGGGCAGGCTCAGGGTGGATCTCAGGGAAAGGTTCTTCCCCCAGAGGGTGGTTGGCACTGAACAGGCTCCCCAGGGCAGTGGGCACAGCCCCAAGGCTGCCAGAGCTCCAGGAGGGTTTGGATGATCCTCTGGGGCACAGGGTGGGATTTTGGGGGTGTCTGGGCAGAGCCAGGAGTTGAACTGGGTGATCCCTGTGGGCCCCTTCCAGCTCAGGATATTCCATGGTTCTGTGATTCTATGTCCAGGCCTGCCAGTGCAGTAAATCAACTGTTGATGCCAAAGGAACTGCAGCCTTTGGTCATGGTTTGCTCTTACAAAGCACAACCTCTTATTGGAAGAAATGTCTGTTCTCCCCTAAACCCTTGCAAAGTGGTTGCAGAAGTGCATTTTCCCAAAGTGGCTTGTCTTGTACTCTATATTTAGCATATATCTATATATCTGTAGTGCTTGCTGACCTTTGCCATGGCCTCACTATCCACAGAACACAGGAGAGGGTGCAGGGGGCTCTGTGCATGTAAATATACAATTACTGGCACATTTTGACTCAGAATAAAAATTTGACTTTTTTCCTCCTCTGAATTCCTCTTTTCCCCTACAAGAAGTGTGTTTTGTAGAAAGGAGAGTGGGCTCAGATTCTAACCAGGTATAGATTTTTGGTGGCCACCACCTATCTGTTATCCCTGCACAGTGTGGGGTCTCCTGGTGGCTTTTCTACTGGGAGCACATGGATGGTAAATAGGATCACTGGCAGCAGATTGGAGCAGGAGGGTGAAGGAAGGCCTGCTGCCCAGGCTCTACATGCAGAGCTGAGCTCAGAGGGCTCCCTCCTGAACTCTGCCTGGCCATTGTGTTGTCCCCTGCTTGCCCTTCTCCTGCTCTCTGTTGCCCATGGCAGACCCTGCAGAGCCAAGACTTGCTTGTTTTCTTCCCTCCAACACTACTCCACCTGATATAGGTGGAGTTTCTTCAGGACTTCTCCTGTCACTCCCAGATGTTGTTTTTTAACCTGTGGTTTCACCTTCTGATGTGTTTTTCCCCCCGTGGCAATTTTCTCTCTAATATTACAACCTCCTCTGTTTTCTCTCTGTCACACCCTCCCCTCGTCCCACTTCCACATCCTGAGTGGAAGGTTAGGTCCCACAACACACCCCTTCCCTTACTGTTTGGTTCCTGGCTGAAGAAATGTGTCTGGGGCCATGGCACTGTGCAGGACCAGCCACGGATGGGGCCTGGAACCGGACCTGGAATCACAGCTAAAGGTCAGGGAAACTGCTCAACACTGCAGCTGCAACACCCCAATTCAGCAGCAAATCCCAGAGCCACAGGGGACCATTTTCACCAGCCCAGGGCTGAGGAGCAGCCCTGCAGTCTCCTCCTTCCCCAGTTCAGGCTATAGGTTACAATCCATGAGATTTTTCAATAATACCTGTTCCACTCTTTATACATCATTCCTGGGTTTCAGCCTGTAAACTCTTCTTGTAAACCAGCAAAGCCACTGCCTGCTAAGTGTAAACTGAGATACTCTCTTAGTAGTGGGAGTCCAGTTGTTTTGATCCTCAGAAAACATCATCACAGAATCACAAAATCCCAGGAAGGGCTGGGTTGGAAGGGACCTTAAAGCCCATCCAATTCCATCCCCTTCCATCCCAGGGACACCTCCCACTAGCCCTGGTTCCTCCAAGCCCTGTCCAACCTGGCCTTGGACACTTCCAGGGATGGGGCAGCCACAGCCTCTCTGGGCAACCTGTGCCAGGGCCTGCCCACCCATACTTCACTGTGAAGGTGAGTTGGTTTCTAAATTATAAGTGACTTACATATTTTTTTTTTAATAAACCTCTAAGTCTCATTTTCAAGCCTTTTATGACACCATGAAATTTCCAATTCTCCAAATATCCATTTTCTTACGGTTAAAGAAAAGCACACTCAAAGAGAGCAGTCCACGTTGTCTCTTGCCATTACAGATATTTTACCTGTTGAGGAGGGGTTTAAAAACCCAGCATAATTCCCTCAGCACAGCAAGCAGATGAATGGTAATTATTTCTGCACCAGTAGTACAGGGCCTTTGTTCCACTTTGACAAAGCCTAGGAGAGCACTCATTTTGTTCTGCAGAATAATGGGAGTGGGAAGGAATTTCTTTCACTGCGAGCTCATGAGCCGATTGAGCTCACGGTACCCAGCACTGTGAACAAAAAACACCCATAGCTCACATCAACACTGAGGGGGTACCACAAACTGGTACTCCACTGACCACAGACTATCCCAGAATACTCTGAGTTGGAAGGGATCAGGTGGCATTTGGCACCCTCCACATCCAAATGGGCTTAGTGCACAGAAAAACCCCTGATTGAATGTGAAGACTCCAGGCCCTGGTTTTCCTTCCAGCTTCTGCCACTCCCTTTCCATCCCCAGCCTAAGCAGGTATCTTAGTGGCATTTTAGTATCCAAAGCTAAAATTAGGGACCATTTCTTTCTGCCACATATCAGCTGCCTCAATCCCAGGGTGAGTGCATTTTTACAGGTGAAGGCTCCCTGGAGGTTTATCCCCCTGCACACCCCAAAAATAACCTGCCCTGAGACCTGCACCTCACCCAGATCTGAAATCAGCTGGTTCACTGCCCGTGTCCCACAGGACACGTGTGAGAGCAGGGATTATTGAAGGATGCACAAAGCACAGAGACCACACTCCTTACAAACTAAGCACCAGTTCCTGTAAAGTTCTGCAAAGCACTAATGGATGTTGTTTTTACAGCAGCCTGATCTTGAGAAGTGGAAGATACGAGCTCAGTTGTCTCCCAGTGAGGGGCTGAAGGCCATATCCCTCACCTTCCCCAAAAAACTGGCTTTTCAGGCACTGCCAGCCCATGGAAGAGACACTGAGTGGGACATAATTCAAGGTTCACAGGGATTTTAGAAGCTAGTTGGTAAAATCTGAAGTGACTACAACAGAGACAGAGGCTTGGGGCAAACAGGAGGCAAGTGGAGGTGGGATGGAATTATAACTGTGAGAAGCAAACAGACCCAGAAATTCTCGTGCCCAGAGCTTGTTCTAGTGCAACATTTCTAGGTCATCATTTCTGCTCCTTGTGTGGAACACAGACATGCTGCCAGTGAATGATAACACCCAGACCTTACCTGTGATTCAGAGTGCAGCTCCTCCCTCCAGAAGGGAATGGCCAAGCCTTGGCCTCCCCTGCCTGCCTAAGAAGTCTCAGCTTTATGAAACCTGTTCACAGTTGCACAGGGGTTTTGCACAGCCAATGGATCTCTGCAGCAAGACTGATTTCAGAGTTATAACTGATCAAATACCAGCAAGGAAGGGCACACATGAAACATGGCAGAGGTGTGGAAACAGATATCCAAAAAGGAGTCAGGCTTTTACATACCTACAGTCTGGAGTATAGCTGCTCATGTGTGGAGGCCCCTCCAACACCACAGCAATGGGCAGGACTGAAAAAAAGAAAAAGTCTTAAAAGAGGTCAAAATCTGTTCTTGTTTCACCTCCTATTTCTGAATATTTCTCTTTCAGTCAACTGAATTATGCTATTCCAGATTTCCTCTGTAAGAGCACACTGAACCTGAGACTAGCTCAGCTCAGCCATTCACTAAAAGCTGCACTCAATGATCCTTGTGGGTCCCTCCTGACTCAGAATATTCTGTGATCCTGAAGTGGTCCAGGTGAAGTCTTGGCTCAGCCCAAAGACTAATCCATGAGCTCAGTTTTCCTCTCAGTGTCACCAGAGTGACTGAAATAGTAAAGGGAGTTTCTGTGATCTCATCACTATCAAGGGAGGGCAGCGTTTGGCTCTAGATGGGAACATTAACACATTTGATTGATCCTTAGGAAATGCCTTCAGTACCTGCACACCAACACAATTGTTGTTCTGGGTAAACTTCTGTTGTGCCCAGAGCCCTGATTATACCAAGTACAATAAGGCACAGAGAGCAGGGCACCAGCTTCCCATTCCTGTCCCACCACATGACACAATTTTTTCCAAAGGGAATGTTTAAACATTCTCTATTTAATGATTAATCACAGTTGTGCAAAAAAAAAAAAAAAAAAGGGAAGGAAAAAAGAGAATTAATAATCATGTTACTAAAACTAGTTATAACCACCTGTAAAATCGTTCCCTTCATTTACCATAAGTGGACACGGAGAGGGAGATTGGAGGCATCTTGAATAAGTTTTAATAATTGTTAATATTAATCTCAATTATTGTAATTATTATTATGGCAAAATCCCATCTTTAATATTAGTTCATCCAGACAGTCAGAACACCTGAACGTTTTAATACAATGGTAAAAAAGCATAACCTGTGCAGTTTTCACAAGCCATAAGCATTCTGCAAGTGCCACATTCTGTACTGACTGTTGTCTTCCAGTCCACGAGTGAATCTTCTCAGCCATTCAATCAGAATGTCTCTGCTCCATTTCCCATCACTCGGGATTACGACAAACAGCTTGGCACTCGGTCAAACTAGGACAGCTTCACTGATAAAGCCAGTGGGGGAAGCAAATAATTTGTCAAATCTTGCTGCTCCTAAACATAAAGAGCCCTGCAAATCAATCCCTGGAAGTGTTCTCAGTTTGATTCCGACGGCGGGGAGGAAAGGGCAGCACCATGAGCACCGTCTGTGCGCTGATTGAGGGACTGCATTCTCCAGCATATCTGCTCCTTCCCAGAGAGGAAGTGTGAGAGATACTGGGCAAAACTGGAGCAGGGCAAAAGGACAATTAAGAAAAGATTTCTTGAATTGCACCTTCTTAGGCCCCAGCCCCTTCTCCTTCATGCCCACACAGCTGACTGGTGGGTGAAGAGAATTCAACAGGTTCTCAGCAATAGATCATGGTGAACTTCAATTTCATAGCAAAGTATCTGTAGGGAGACTTGGAAAACACAAGCCCAGGGAGACTCTTTTAGGTGCATTTTATCTAGTTCCATGTCAGCACTCTACATGGTTTTTGTTTTGGAAACAAAATCTCAAAAACGTGCCTGCAATTCATTGGGAAATAACTGGCCAAGGCTACACATTTCTGCTGATGTCACTCAGCAAAACATTTATTTCATTTTTGGGAAAAAAACATTTGTGCCTGTTACTCTAATGTCTCACCTACCTGGACTGTACCCAACCTGTGTGCTCACAACACTACCCAGGACATTTACCCACGTGCCCACGTTGAAGTGGTCTATTAAAACCTGCCCAAAGCTTCACTGAGAGCCCTCATCTTTCTGCAGGGTCAGTGACAGTTTGCAACACTGTCAGTATTGCTTGTTGGCAAGGCAGGAGTTTCCCAGGAACACCATTGCAATGTAATGACTGCTGTAGCTGCATTTCTTTTCATCTAAAACTATTCAGTGAAGAAATGTGACTTTCACGTGGTTTTGCTTCCCCTCAGTGTCCCAGGGCTGTTACTTACTGTCTAAAAGGAAGGTAAATTCTTTACTGTGATGATGGTCTATAGAAAAACAGCATCTCTTTTGCTCAACCCCTTTGTACCTCTCCCATGAGTCTCATGCTTTCCAGGCATGTCCAGATCCCGTGTTCAGGGCAGGGCCTCTGTCTGGTGTAAGATTTAAGATGCTCCTGTCTCCTCTCTGTGATCACTTAACCTCACTTCTCAGCTGCTCCAGATATTTTGCCTCCCTGCCCTTAAGCTACTCAGTGCTACCCTTTTCATCTGGGGCTGGCTCCTGAGTTTTAGGGAAGCAGAACCAGCCCCTGGTGGAGGGCAGCACAAAACATTCCAGGGCTCCATTCCCAGCACAGCAGGGGGGTTCAGGTCCCCACATCCATTTGGAGAGGCAGAACTGGGATTAGGTGGGTCCATATTCCTTTGGCATTAGTTCACCAGGTTCCACGGACAGGGTTATGTAAGTGGAGATGGGCACCTGCCTGAACAAGACAGTGCTTATCCCCAGCAGGCGGGATCCACACGGCCTCTCAGCACTGAGAGTGAGCCAAATTAACATAAACCCTTTAACTTGCACGTTTGTGGACTCTCCTGTCCCCTAAAGCTCCAGCAATAACAGTGTAATGCCTGTGCTCTGTGGTACAAGCTGAAAACATTCCCACAAGGCAGGGAAGCAGAGTGCAAGCACAAAACCATTTCCCTGGTTCAAACCTTGCAACTACTGCACAAATCACTGTTTCTTTGCCCCAAATCCTTTGTTGCAGCAGTGTGCAATACATCAGAGCTTATCACCTCTGACATGACAAAGAATCTCCTCTGCCAGCATTCTCAGCTCCCAACCAGGCAATTAATTCTCATTCCTCCATCAGGGCAAGTACTCCAGACTGGATAACACACTAAGGAACACCTTCTTAGGAAAATTCTTTCTTTCTGGGATGTTCACGCTGGTATTCTGAGAGGGGGAAAAACCTGAACTCCTTTTTCTCTTAAAAAAAAAAAAAAAAGTACATGAAATAATTAGAAGAATTAGAGGCGTATGGGTTTGTTCTTTTGTCAAGTGAACATTGGGAATGTGAATTACAGTAATTCTTTTAGGGACCTTGATTCTTTGGAGCTGGCTGAACTGCCCAGGAGGTGTATAACTGCATTAGTGTGCCACCAGGAGTGAGCTGGGAAGACCTGGACACCCAAGGCAGCTGACCTTTGGTCTGTTTGGAGAGCAGGAAAAAAGCTCTCTGCAGGTTCTTAGGCACACTGTGAAAATTAGATGCCTGTTCAGGTGTGAAATTGTTTTTTTACTTGCTACTACAGAACAAGGGACTGCAGAGGAGCCTCTCTGAGGCGAGGAATAATTTGGCAGGGTGTAGAACAGCACCTGGGCTTGCTTTCAGAGGAGACACACGGCACAACAGCACCACCAGAGTCAGCTAGAGACCAAAAGGATCCAGCAGGGAGGAAAGTTGGATCCCCAGGGTGAAAACTAAAACCCTAAGTGGGGTCACAGATTCTGTATGTGGTACAGGAGCTTAAAAATTCCCTGTCCAACCTCAGCCAGCAGTTGAGTGGGAAGCTGCCTAAAGTCAGGCTTGTTTTATAGTTACTGATAACTGCAATAAAACCTCACCTTAGTACATCCTAAACCCCAGCTCTCCCCCAACACCTAGGTAAGATTTTCACAGAAGTGGTATCCACTTGGAAACACAGTCCAGAACTTTCTAGGAATGCAAACAAAACACCTGCCCCTTTATTCTCCAAGCCCTGAAACAGGACAGTTTGTTGAAAGCAGAGGTGGAAATGTGATTACAGGAAGGCAGGATGTGGTGCAGGGATTGGAGCACTCACCTGGCAGGGAAGAGTCCTGAGAGCTCCTGCTCTGTTTGATGCAAACCACAGTGAAAGGACAGAGCAGGGGACTGGAATCTCTGCTCCCAAGAGACCCCCCTCAGCAGTGCTCACTCCTTCCCCTCTGCCTGGCCTAACAAATATCATTTCCTCCAGAGCTCGGCAGGATGGTGAGGGTTGCCCATGCCCAGACCAGTCTGGCAGTTGAAACATTCTCCTTCAAGGTGGGCAGTGAGGATCTTAAAGCAGCCAGACAGAGGAGGGAATTCTGTACCTCTCACTTCCTGACAAATCCCTTGGGACATTGAATGGCAGGTTGCAGAACAACAAACTTTAAAAAACCAACCAACCAACCAACCAAAAACACCAAAAAACATAGCTCTTACACTTCTGCAGGAAGCCTGATCCTGTCTGTGCCCCAAAACACATAAATTGTGCAGGTCCTGTTTCCTATTTAGGCTGATATTCTCTTGAACGTGGCAATCACACTGGCAGCAACACTCGGTATAAATGCTGTTTTCCAGGGCAGAAATGGAACAAAAAAATCACTCTTTTTCAGCTACACAAGACTAACCTCCAAGCCTAATGTTGCTTGCTGTCAGTCCTGAGCCAAAGGAACTTTTTGTTGCAGCACTGCACTTTGGTGGGAATGTCTGGTAGGTGGAACTCAGACTGTTTGGAGCTGCCTAAAGACACAGAATATCCCTAAGATAAAGAGAGAAGGGGTTTATGGGCACAGTACAAATGAAGCTGCTGAAGAGCCATATTTAAGAGCACTTCATTAAATGTTTTATCAACACCCTCTGTTCTATATTGTTTGCAAACATTTTGTATTCCAGAGCAGTAACTCTTTTCTCTTTTCCCTTGAGTTCCAGTCCTCTCAAGACATGAGAGTGGTTAAGGCTTCTGCTGAAGCAGGAATGACTGATATGGATCTAGATAGCATTAGATATAAATACCTAGAAACACATACTTTAAAACAAATTAGATCAATTCACATCAAAGAGTTTAGTGCATCACTGTGTTGATTTAAACAACGTGTAGCAGCATAGTGCAACATGGCAACAAGACACATACCTGAAAAAATGCCTCCTTTCTGAAGGTCCAAGCAGGGACTCTGGAAAGAAAAATTATGGCCATTTACCTTGTGTCAGTAGAGTTATCACCCACGCTATATTTAGCTAACAGACAAAAAAGTGGCAGGGCGTGAGCAGACTTCTGCAGGAACATCCTTTGGCAGCTGAATCAGGGAGAGACATTGACTGTGGCCTTGGGAGGAGAAGGTTGGGAGATTATTGTTTTCCTGCAGTGGGAGGAAGGCTCAGGGCCTTGCTGGTTGCAACAGAGGCTGAATAATGACGTTAGAAGAGGCTGGAAGGTATTAATACATGCCAGGAGTACCATCCTCACATCCAGCAGGCAAGGGTTGGGTAAGAGTCACAGATGGCTCATCAGGACCATAAATCACCACTTTCCTGCCTGTCTGACCTCTTCTCTCCTACCCCACACTCAGGAAGCACCACCACACTTCACACCCCCTGCCTAGCAAACAGGTCCTGCCCCTGAGCTTGGTGTGCTTGTTAACATTCCCCACATCACCATGCACAGCTGGGCTGACAGGTACTGAGCTCAGGAGAGATGGGACACCTGGACAGATGTCAGTGGATCCAGCAGTCCCAATTACACACCTGAAAGAGGCAATATTTTCCTGTTCAGTTACAATCAAGGAGAAATTATTCGGGGGGGGGGGACACATGCAAGAACTAGTTTTGGTTTTCTCTCCATTTTTTTTTTTTAATAGAGATATAACTAGATTGTTTCTGGCTGAGCACCATCACAGGAATCTCTGCAGCACAGCCCTGAGAGCACCTGCCAGAGCAGCACAGGCAGGCAGAGAAGAGCAATCACTGAAATAGGAATAATCAGTGCTCACACACAGTGTGTGTCACTGGAGTAACAGAAATATATATGTGTACACACAGACTGAGTAAGGGGAATAGAACTGGTGCTAAAATAAAGAAAAACAGTGTTAGAGTCCCACATCTGCAAGAAAACTCCCTTCCTGTCCTTTGCAATCAGCTGAGAGGGTTGGTGCTGCTGTTTCAGCTCGTGATAGCCGTTCACAGGAGCATCCAGCAGCCTGGGTTCCTTTCAGAAGGAATGTTTTCTTAACAGCAAAAAGAAAGGTGTACTTAGTCTTCAGCAAAAAGGAGAAAGTGCTCTCACCTGGGATCTGGCCCTGAAGACACCTGGGGTTGCTGCTTTGCTGTCAGATTGAATGCTGCAGAGCAGAGCACTCAGGGTGTCCCCAGGCCCTGAAAACGGCTCGGGGTTAAGTGAAAGGATTGGGCAAGATCCCAGTAACAATACACCCAGCTTCCCCGGGAGCAGTTGGCTCCCATTGTTTCCTAGTGGCATTTTCCACTCGCTTCCTCAGTGTTTACACGCCTTGTACCCTGTGGGCTCTTCAGGATACCCCAGCAATAGAGGAGGCTCACCAGGAAGTGCCAGAGCATGGAGGGTGAGAGACTACAATGGCTCTGAGAGTCAACCAGGGCCAAGATACGCAGTGCCTGGTGCTCATAATCTGCCTGCAATTAAGGAACTGCCTAAGCAAATAAACACGTCCAGTCTGGGCACTTGAGCCGTGGCTCAAGTCACAAGGAGTCATCGAGCCAGGGAACCTTAAAGAAAGATTTGGGATGCAACTGGTGCATCCAGGGGCTCCGTTGTCTCTCTCCCTGGATTGCCATGGAGCCAGATGCTTTTCTCACTGCTTGCAATTTACATCCCATGATGGAGCTGAACCCAATCGTTTCATTTTTTCCTCCCCTTCTTTCAAGTGCAACTGAGGAATTTCTCAAACATGAACTTTTCTCAGAAAACTCTGTAGCTTGGCTTGGTACCTGTGCTGTAAACCATGCAGCATTTCTCTCAAAAACACAGCTGGGCTATGCCAGTGGCAACATTTGGGGAACTTCTTGGGATCTGACTTCATGGACAAGAAAGGGCAGGATAAAGGTTTAGTCTTACAATAATTTAAAAAAGAGATTCTGAAAAGCATAATCAGAGCCACCTGGCCCAGCTCTCCAACTTCCATTATCCCTTCTGCAAGTTTTCTTTCTCCAGTGACAATCAGGCTGCTCCTGCAAAGCTGATGAGGAGAATTCAGAGCAAGAGAGTCTGACAGCAGCTTCCACCATGAAATGAATGTGTTTCCAAGGGTGATGGCAAAGGAAGGAAGTGCTCACAACTTACCAGGTCTCCAGGAGTCCAGCAGGTCAGGTTTCACAAGGCAAGTAGTCAGGGAAGTCAAACACATTGTGCCTTCTGCTGGCACTCCTGTCCCTCCCAATGTCCCAAAATTTGGAATGCTTCAGCAAGGAGATAAATTCTTGCTGTCTGCCAGCTCAGGTAAAACACAGCCCACCTGCTGAATGAGCTGCAGAACAGAAAACCCAAGAGAGAGAGGCCAGATCAGGTGAATCAAACACAGCAGAGGAAATGGTATTTGTACCTGGGGACAATGTGACAATGGGCAGGGCCCACCTGCACAACAGGTTCTGGCAATAAACAGATACCACTGCTGCTGTTTACAGGGGGATGGTCTGCAGTGTGTTGTTTCCACTGAGAGAAAACAGAAGGGGACCTTGGAGGAAGGGGGAAACATGTCTTCAGTGAGCTTTCTGAAGAGAGAATAAAACAATAACGTTATGGAAATGCATGGCAAACAGAAATTAAATTATGCCGTAATAAAGGAAATTGAATTAATTGTTTACAACAAGCTATGATTTATTTTTAATGATAGAAAAGACAATGATCCCGAATGGAACATACAATCCCATATATATCAATGTCCAAGTCCTTTTCACACCCTTTCCTATATTTATAATTAAGAAGGAAGTCTTCTGATGACGTGCCTCAGGAAGAAAGAGAAATTACTTAGGTAAGTTAAATAGCAGTTTCAAGTCCTCCTGGAAAATGAATCAGAGGTCACACTCATCAGTAGGTCTGAAGAGACATTCTTTGGACACATTATCCATGGGCAAATTAGTTGTGTTTCTGTGTAACCAGCATACAGCATATAAATAGTGGGTGACCTTCCACTAGCCCAGGTTGCTCCAAGCCCCATCCAGCCTGGCCTTGGGATGGGGCAGCCACAGCTTCTCTGGCCAACCTGTGCCAGGACCTCACCACCCTCACAGGGAACTATTGCTTCCCAATGTCCATCTAAACATAATCTCTTTCTGTTTGAAGCCATTTCCCCTTGTCCTGCTCTTCAAAAAGTCTCTCCCCACCTTCTTGTAGGTTCTCTTCAGGTACTGAAATGCTGCAGAAGGTCACTCCTAAACCTTCTCTTCTCCAGGCATCCACTTTCCCAGGAACATCCTCTGTCAGCTCCTAACTCCTCATTAACACGCTCCTCATTAACAAGCTCTGAACGTGGAGCACTCACATCATTATCCCAGCTGTGCTCCCATTTTGGGGGAGGTTGAGCTAAATTGTCATTAACTGAAAGACTAAAGCACTTTAACACTGCATTAGTGGCACCCAAACTTCACTGCCACTGCTGCTGTGGGGGACTGTAAGGCAGTGTAAGAAAGTGCATGGTTGACCACTCTGTCTCCATCTCTCAATCTCCTACAAAGGCTTTGAAAGCTCTTACAATCTGCTCTCATTTCACCTCTTGGATACTGAATCTTTTACCTGCACAGAGAATTGTGTTTGCTGCTCTCAATTCCAGGATGGATTTTATAAACTCCTTAAAGTCTTTTTCAGGGCTGCACTTTTCTGGATGAGAGCACAGCCACTGGGGGAGGGTGGCTTGCCCAAAAAACGAGCAGCTTCAGTTCTCTAAATGAGCATCACCTTGGGAAATATGAGATAACCAGACTGATCTCTACAGTGTGCATTCCTCATTTTCCCTTTTTCAGAGACAACTGCAAAGACCCATTCACTTTGTCCTCTTGCCTATGAGATCTGCCTTTCTCCTGCAGATACAAACTAAATTATGGTACTATATACCATGGGATATGGTATCTGCTTGGTTATGGTATCTATGGTTTCTACAAATCACATAAATATTTGGCTCCATATTTGTCTAGAACTTCGTTCCTTATGTACTCAGCTTGCATTTATCCCATATCCATTTACCCCATATCCATAACCATTTCCCTTAGGCAACAGTCCCTGTGGGAAAAGGCAAGAAGACAATGACATTTGGCCAAACTGGGATTTTCCAACTGAGAGAGCAAGCTGTTGGGAACAGGTGGGCCAGCACTTCCCTCTGGTTTTTCACCTACATTTCAAGGTTCTGCTTTTGACTAGTCCAACCTGAAACAGCCTGGCACTGACCCACCTGAGTTACTGCTTTTCCCCTCGTGGCTTTTTGCCACGGTTGCTGAACCCTCTGATTATAAAAAAGCCAAGAAATGGGTGTTCTTTGGGTGGATTCCAGGATGCTGGAAGTGGTTCTTTATCTTGGCCCACACAAGTCAAATTGTTGCCCTGCTGGGCACACTGGGAGTAAAAATGTTTGAATGCAGGTCCAAAGTTCTGCTTCCCCCAAAGATCCAGAGCAAAAAGGCACCATTCCCCCACTCCAGCCCAGGCTCAGCAATGGCACTCAGTGAGGTAAGCGCTGAGAGGGAAGGGCAGGCACTGGCAGGGTGACTGGCAGTGGAAGCTGCGTCCAGCACCTCTACCAGATCCACGTGCTCCTCCTGACACTGAGACTGCACCAACGAGCTTCTAGCTGTGCTGTCACTGCCAAACAGACACTCTGCATTCGCAGCCTGGAATAGCTTTGAAGTTGTATCGTTTCAGGCAGATCTTTTTGCTCCATGGGAAGCTGAGCAAGTGGAGATTGCAGAGTGCTGGAGGACTTGGGTGGGTCCCAAGCTGGGTGTCACCGGGACCACGCAGCCTGTCTGGCTCTGCCTGCCTCAGGGTGACTGCTGAAGCCTCTGACGTGCCCAGATACGATCTGGCTTGCTGTGGGGGTGCCTGCTCACAGGTCACATCTTGTGCGTAAGGCGAGGTGACAGTGTGAAGGAAGCAGGACATATCAGTTATCCCGAATCAGCGCATTTCATTTTTAAAGTTTATAGTGAAAGTTTCCTTTAGAAATACCTCCTTTTTCCCCTCACTATTTTCATTTGTTAGTGAAAAAAAAAAAAATAATTATGTGCTAGGGTCAGCAGTGTACTTGGCACGTGCCTGTCCCAAGGAAAAGGATGAAGCAATTACACACGAGGCCTCACAGCATCGAAAGTACCAGATTACAGCCCAGTTCCAACAAAACCTGTGTGGCCATATTGCCCTGAGTATTCCATCTCTGTGGAATATTCCACCTCTATGGCCAGACTCATTTATGCTAAATTTACACTGCCTACAGTCAACACTGAAGCATTAAGAGCATGGCTAAGGTTGAGAAGCACTCCAGAAACACCAGATGCCTCAGTCCAAGTCAGGGTGCTGTGGCAGCTGCTGCACAAGCCCAGGGGACACCCCACGTGGAGGAGGGGACACCCCACCCTGCATGGGGGGCAACACATCACCCTCCACGGAGGGGACCCACCACGGCATGTTGAGGAGGGGACACACTGCTCTGTGCCGAGGGGGACATCCCACACTGAGGAGGGGACCCAACACACCACACCGAGGGGCATCTCATCACCCTGCGCTGAGGGGACCCCCGTGCCCAGGATGGGACACACCACTGCACGGGGCCTCAGCAGCTCCACACCAGCTCAGGATAAACACGACATTCCCTGTGCCTTCCCCTTAAAAACCTACCCAGGGTGGCGGTGGGAGCGGCAGGCGGGTTCCCACCCTCCTCGCTGGGAGGGAATTGTGGAGAAGTCCCTGGAAAGGATTGCAGATCCTTGCGGATACAGCAGAGCAGCGCCCGGCGTGTGCAATAACCCCGGGAGCCACAAGATGATGCTGCTGGTGCATAAAAAAAGCTAAAACCGGCCCGTGCCGATTTTACCGCTGTGTGAGAACTGAAAATGAGAATTGAAAATGAGAATTCCCCGCCCCTACGAGACAACAGGGCTGGAGAGGAGCGGTTCTCCCCGAGCTTTACTGTCACTGCTTTTACCTTCCCACGTTTTTCCATCCAGGAATCGTCACCAACACCTGCAGCCCTGCACGGTCCAGGAGCCAAGGCAAAGGGATGCTGAGAGGTTCTGGAGCATCTTTGGGAACGCAGATGGAGTTACCCACCAGGTGAAAACCAAACCTGCCTCTGTGGGCTCCGAATTCCAAACTTCAGGAACCCAAGAGCAAGCTTCCCCCCTTCCCTTGGGCAGGCCCTCCACCTCCTCCACCGTTTATTCCATCGCCAATAAACCATTTGTTCCACCTATTTAATTAGGAATAAGCACATATTCCCCCACATATATTTCATATATATGTTGCATCAGGGATGCCGAGGAAATTCATTTTGATTTCTTCTTTTCTACAGTACAGCTTAAGGGAAGGGGGCATGTTCAAAAATAAAAAGAATCAAAAGAAAAAAGTGGGGAAAACAGTGTCAGGGATAAAATAAAGATGGATACTGCTGAGCAGAGGAGGCAGGTGAAGGAGTGAAGGCAAGGTAATACGTGCTGACAGCTACTGGGATGTTTTGAGATTGGAAACAAGGATAAGGTGACACTTGATGTGCCTCATGACAGGGAAATGATCCAAGTAGTAAAGGCAAAGATTGGCATGTCAGTGAGATAAGAACTCCCCATCTGAGGGACAGACAAGCATATCTGGAGATATGCAAAGAAAGAGGGAGACAGGATGATTCCTCCTACATTCTCGATAAAGAAGCTGGAGGAAAGGCAGCAGTGGCAAGTAAAAGCAGCAGAAGAGCTTGTGGGGATGGACAGCTCGTGGGAGACCAAAGCAGAGACCACAGGTCTGAACCAGAGACAGCCTGGAGGAGGCAGAGGTCACCTCACGACAGCCTATGGAGAGAAGAAAGGGTAAGTCAAAAAATGGTGATGAAAAAGAACAGCAGGTGCTTTTCCCGTGGAAAACAGGAGATACACCCCCAAAAAAGGGCATTTTCCTGCACAAGAACACTGTTCACAGCTACAACTGTCCCAAACCCCACAAGTTAAACTGGAACTGATGGAACATCCCCACCTAACAAGAGGCACGGTATGACCTGGGGAAATGGGTCTGCAGATTCTATATAAGAGTATCCCAAATTGGTTTTAATTCTCAAGCACGAGAGGCATCCCTGAAGCAAGGAAAGTCCATGAGCATCCTCTGGAAGAGATTTTGTAAGTGGTTACTTACAGCAATGTTCACCTAATAAGAACTCAAAGCAAATTATTCCTTTTCATTGGAGAAAATATATTAAAATTCATGCTGCAGTAAGGGAGGAAAGACCCTTTCCTTATTAGTTTATACCAATAATTTACATAAGTGGAACTACAGTGATATAAAACTTTTAAAGAGAGAACAGGCCTTGTATTTGGCAGCTTTTTTTGAAGTTAGATTTTTATGGCTTGGCTAATTGTTCTGCTTCCTATACTCCCTGAAGAATCCTGATTGGCTTCAAGTTAATTTGCTGAAAGCCAGAAATCTAGTAAAAATGTAATTTTACCCTTGCTAACAGCTGGAGAACCAAAATCAATTTCAGCAGCTTGCTGAGTAATGAAATTAGAGGGCTCACAACTGACAGGAGCCTCACATGAGCGAGTTGAAGGGCAGTGCCATCACTTTCATTTAACCCCCTGATGCAGACACCTTCAGACACTGCTCAGCAGGCAGCACATCCTCCTAATCTGAAAGGATGGTTCTGGTAAAAGAAGATGCAATGGTAGATGACAGAAGGCCTGGCATGAATTAAAATGTGAGCTGACACACAAAGGAAGATACTCCACGAGCTCTAATCCCCCATGCCTGCACATCGCCTTCCGCACAGCTCACACCCACGACACCTGGGAGTAGGAAAGGGTCACTGGGGGAGTTAATTGTACTCACCAGTGTCACCTGCTGAGCTGGGAAGCTGCCAGAGCTGAGTTAGCTGTTTTTAGAGCTACTGCCTGCACTTCATTTTACCCAAATTATTTGCAGTGTCGTTACTCAGGGTTTGGCTGTCGTACATCTTCCCGGAGGAGGCTCCAAAGGGATGCTGCAGGACACCTGACCCGAGTGGAACTACAGCCAGAATCACCTCCCAGCTATTCCTGAGCTCCCCAGTGCTGCTGACCTGCCACCTCCACAAAGCTCCCGAGAAAAAAGGCTGAATTTGTTACCAGCAGCCATCACAGCCTGGAGTTCTGGGTTAGTCCTCAGTAACACCGAGCTTTTAAACAGAGAGTGAAAATAACCCACTGAGCAAAGACAGAGCTGTCTCCATCACTGGTTAAAGAGCCATCCTTTAAAAAAACAAACCTAGATTCCTGATGTTGTTGCTATCAGGTACACATAATTCCTCTGAGAACGGGGAAGGTTGATATTTAAAACTCAAATCTCCGTTTTGCAAAACTGAGTCGAGGGCTCTTTAAATGTGCAGCCCGGAGAGTTAACAAATGCCCTTGGATTGTTATTGCTGTTATTGCACTGCTTATCTGGCACCCCCCACCTTCATCCAGAGGATCCTAAAGCCTTCGGGAGGATGAGCTGAATAAACTTTCAGCTGTTTGTGATGGGTAAGGTGGGTGACAAACCTGGAGAGACCTGCAGGGCTGACAGAGGGAAACAACCCTGCCACGTGCTTCTCCTTCACTGTATGGCCCTAGTCATCTGGAAGGGCAGGAGAACACAAAAGATTTTGCCCTTAATGAAACCTCCAAAGTGCATTTCTCTACCTCTTCCTCTCCTCTCTTGGGCACAGGTTATGCACAGTCACACAGAGCTCTGCTCCCTTTCCCGTGGGTTGGGAATCAGAGCAGTGGGATGTGCCCAGTCTCGAGGCAGGAACGCAGCTTGGGCTCAGCTCAGACAGGAGGAATTCATATTTTTAAGGGCAGACAGTATTAGAACAAGGGGAAATGTTTTTAAACTAAAAGATGACAGATTTAGATTAAATATCAGGAAGAAATTCCTCCCTGTGAGGGTGGGCAGGCCCTGGCACAGGTTGCCCAGAGAAGCTGTGGCTGCCCCATCCCTGGAAGAGTCCAAGGCCAGGTTGGACAGGGCTTGGAGCAACCTGGGCTGGTGGGAGGTGTCCCTGCCCATGGCAGGGGGTGGAATGAAATGAGCTTTAAAGTCCCTTCCAACCCAAACCATTGTGGGACATTGTGATCCTCCTTCACAAAGACCATAGCCCATACAGATGACAAACCACACTACTCTGCCATCAGTAACAGCATTGCCAATGTAGGGGGTTGGGGTTTTTTTATTCCCCCTGAACATGATCTATCACATACTTGATAGAATTGTTTTTGCAGATGCTTTAGTTTGTACTTCTGAAAACTGACTGCAGCAAAATGTGATGTTCCGGGTGGCAGCCTCTTGAGAAATAAGGAGGAAGGAACTGATGTTTTGAAAAAAAAAAAAAAAAAAAAATCTGTTCTTGGAAAGTGCTTGATAAACTTATTTATTTTTTGGTGAGCAGGCTCTGAGTCTGAGCTGCACTGCTTTATATGGCAGAGGATTTATTTATCACCAACACCCGAGAACCTCCTTTCACATCACCAGTGAGTGATGTTGGCAAAGTGGGTGCAAGAGGACATGATCCTTGCAGGATAAGGATATTTGTGGGTTGGAAGAGGCCCACCAGTTTGCCAGGGGCTCTCCTCTAAACCCATGGGCAGCAGCAGCAGCAGCAGCAGTGTTACTTCCAGGCAGCTGGTTTATGTGGCCATGGAACGGCTCATTAAAATCCATAATGTTTATTTGCCATATGCAGCTGGCAGGGATTTCCCTGGGACTCAGCCCTGCCAGCAGGTAGAGTTTTCAGCTGGTTAAGAACTGCCTGTCAGCAGCAGAGTAAAACCAGGCATTTCTCCATGCAGCTGAAAGGCAGGTGAGCAGCGTCACTACAGGGAGACAAAACCCCCCACATTAAAATCAATGCCTGCAGCTATAAAGGCCACAGCACCTTTTCCCCACCCATTTCCTCAGTACTGAGGCAAAACCAGAGCTGGGTTAGAAGCAAACTCCACTGTGTGCAGAGTTCCACATAATGTGAACTGGGAAGGCTTCAGAACACTCCATCTACTGTGCAAGACCCCAAAAGGCAGTTCTAGCACAAACCCTCATTCTTTCCACACTGGTTCTGACCTGCTTTTACTCCTCACACAGACATATGAGATAAAGGCAACACCCAGAGAGGGGGAAATTTCCTTAATGCCATCTCTGTATTTCAACTCCATTCGAGTCCTTGCTTAACTGCACGTTACCTTGCTCCCTAACCCTAATTCTCAGCTAAATTATGTGTTTTCCTCTTCTGCAGAACAAATGGAATCCTAAAAATCCTCTGAGCTCCTCTCTTGGCCTCAGTGCACACAACAGCACAGACTTTATGCTGCTCACAGCAATGTGTC
This sequence comes from Myiozetetes cayanensis, assembly GCF_022539395.1. Classification (NCBI taxonomy): domain Eukaryota; kingdom Metazoa; phylum Chordata; class Aves; order Passeriformes; family Tyrannidae; genus Myiozetetes; species Myiozetetes cayanensis. The sequence continues at coordinate 166,450 of NW_026087632.1, read as the reverse complement.
CCATTCTATGGCAGTCACACCTTTGGCTGCAATTTAAACTTATCTGAACTGTCCTAATGCTCTTTAACATAACAGAAATCCAGTGCTCCAAATCTTGAAATAAATAACACTGCCCAACAAGAACCTCCTTTCCTTTAAAAGGAGAAAGAGGATGAGAAGTTTTAAAGCATATTATTCTTAAAGCTACTCACTGCCTCAGCCTCTGTGCTGTTCCCAGCCCAGTTCCTGCCTGTTCCTCACTCCAGCACTTCCACTCCTGCCTTTTGCTTGCCCATTTGTGGAAGGAGAACACAGTTCTCAACCTCTGCCATTGCCAACAGCAGTCTCTTAGAGAAAGAGCTCTCTGCTCTTCTTGGTCCCGTCCTGATTCAGATGCAAACAAGCAAAAAACCCCACCTGGCCAGTGCACCTGGAGGAAAAAGCAGCTCTAAATGGAAAATCAGGCTCTAACCTAAGGTAGGAAAGCACAGAAGAGCCCTTTCCCCCTCTTGCAAAAGCACTGAACATGGTAAAAAACCAAAATCCAGCTTGAAAAACCCTGGTTTTAATGTCATGTTACTGTCAATACTTGGTATAAAACTATTAGCAAGGGGTAGTTAAATTTCTGTGCCTGGAAGAAGAAAAATAAAGACACTCAAAAGCATTCTGAGGAGTATCAGAACAACCTTGCCATGACAACACCAGCGATTCTGTCTCAAAATCACCAATAGAATTCCTTGCCTTAAATAAGCAACTCTGAGGTATTTCACACACACCCCCAAAAAAATGAAACAGCAAAAAATCCCCCAAACAACCAAACAAACAGAAAAAAAAAATCCACCCACAAAAAACCCAGATCCCAAACCAAACAAAAATCCCAAAGCTAAACCCACAAACCAAACACATCACACACAAAAAAAAACCCAAAACAACCCATCCTTCCCCCTCAAAAAAAACCCAAAACAAAACAAACCTCCAAAATAAAACCAAGCCAGAGAACTCTCATAGCAGGTGGGAGGATTAATTGCACAAGTGAGCTATTTAATGCTGAGGGTAAAACCAAGTAGAATAAAGCCAAAGTAACAAATGAAATCACAAGAATCAAATAACTGTTTGTTATTTTTAAAGAGGTACAATGCACTCAGATGTTTCCTTCAGTCATACCACAATGCCCTTTATTTATATAAAAATTTCATTCTTTTTAGGCAAGAGCATTCTACAGAGCTGGGGATATTTTCCCAGGCTCATCCAACCCACCTCAGCATTCATATTCTGGGTTTTTTCAGTATTGATGCAGGTGTATTTATTTATTTTTAACACTAAGAAAATAATTAAGGTAGAAGCTTGACATCCTGGCTCACAGCCCAGGAGCTCTTAAAAATGTTTAAAAACAAGAATCCCTCAAGTCAGTACAAATACAGAAGTTTACAAATAAAAATATAAATCTGAGGGGCCATCCTTGAGAATTTTTCCTTCATTTGATTTTTTTCCTTGGGCAGGGTCTCCCTCCTGCCACACAGGGCAGGTTCTCTGGGAGGATTTCTTATAACAAAACAGCCCGTGTAGAAATATGAAGTAGCTTCTGGCACACAACAAATTCTCTTAATTTTGATTTACTGTGGAGGTGGGCCTGCATAAGATTTACATGCCTTGTAAAGTGTGGATTTATGGGGTACATAAGTTGTAAATGGGCACCGTGTTTTGGTGAACGGGCACTTTTTATATTCCTCGTGATTCGAGCATGATTTAATATGCATACTTGCAAAGTTTCCAAGAGGAAGTTGGATTAATTTTGCTCCATTTATGATCCCCTGCATCACTCACTGTAGCAGCCAGCAGCCAGTTTGCCAGGTTTTAATCTGCCTGGGATTGTTAGAAACAAGTGTTGAATAAGTAAGTGCCTCACTAATCAGGTTGGTTGGCCGAGGTCCCAAGGCACGATCAACCTGCCCAAACCGTGGGACAGGGCTGGGAGTTCTGAGCTGTGCTCTGAACTGCCCTCGTCTCCTCCCAGGCCCAAGGAAACCAACCTCCCCTCAGCAACGAGATTATTTAGGTGGCTCTCCTCTAGTGCAAATCCCTCCTTATTTATGCAGGAAAATAAGTGTGCCTTGTGCCCCCTCGTGTCTCGGAGGAGCCCGTTCTCCTTTTTATCACAGTGTGACTTTTCATAGGAAACACGTGCCCAGAAATGTTTGTCTGCAGCCAAACCACACCCAATCCATACCTTTGGGAGGTGATTTACTCCTCTCCACCTGGAGCACAGCATCCAGCTCTGGGCCCCCGACACAGGAACACTGTGGGCCTGCAGGAACAAGTCCAGAGGAGGCCACTAAGTTGCTCCCAGAGCTGGAACCCCTGTGCTCTGGAAACGGGCTGAGAGCTGGGCTTGGGCAGCCTGGAGAAGAGAAGGCTCCAGGGAGAGCTTTGGAGTTCCCTCCAGGGCCTAAAGGGGCTCCAAAAGAGCTGGAGAACGACTGGGGACAAGGGATGGAGGGACAGGACAAGGAGGAATGGCTTCCCACTGCCAGAGGGCAGGGTTAGATGGGGTATTGGGAATAAATTCCTCCCTGTGAGGGAGGGTGACCTGTGACAGCCCCAGGGAATGGCTGGAGCTGTGTCAGGGCAGGCTCAGGGTGGATCTCAGGGAAAGGTTCTTCCCCCAGAGGGTGGTTGGCACTGAACAGGCTCCCCAGGGCAGTGGGCACAGCCCCAAGGCTGCCAGAGCTCCAGGAGGGTTTGGATGATCCTCTGGGGCACAGGGGGTGACTCTTGGGGATGGGCCTGTGCAGGGCCAGGGGTTGGACTGGATGGTCCTTGGGGGTCCCTCCCAACTCAGCATATCCTGGGATTCTGGGATTCTCTGGGAAGGCCCTGGCACAGGTTGCCCAAAGAAGCTGTGGCTGCCCCATCCCTGGGAGTGTCCAAGGCCAGGTTGGACAGGGCTTGGAGCAACCTGGGCTGGTGGAAGGTGTCCCTGCCCATGGCAGGGGGGGGAATAAAATGAGCTTTAAGGTCCCTTCCAGCCCAAACCATTCTATTGCTCTGTGTAACTTACCTTGAAACAGTAAAACTGAAAAAGATTTCAAATTCCCAAACCAGGCTTTCATATCTTGCTTTGCCACTGATCACTGTTGCCTCTGCAAATCACTCAATCTTTGTGGCAGTTTCTCTTCAGACTCGTGTCTTTAGGACCAGGACCATCTAACCATCTTTTAAAGGTGATAAATGACCTTGCCTATCATTAACAAGTTTCAGCTGAGAACAAAGTTGAAATCCTACAAAAAATAACCTTTTGCTTCTTTCTAAGGAGGAAAAAAAAAAAAAAAAAAAAAAAAAGGCACCTTTCCAAACTGTTTCTAAACTACCTATATATAATATTTTCACTGAAGTGTGATTTCAGAAGGCTTCCATATCGATTTGTCAGCTTTGTAGCAGCTGATGTCGATTCTGCTTTCACAGTACACCACAATAAATCACAGCTTTCCTCTGCCCCCTTCTCATTTTTCAACACTAACAATACCTACAGGATCACTGACAGGTTTTCCTTGTTAACCTGCTTCTTCTGGTTGTTAACACACACCACTCCACGTCAAAAAACATCTCCTGGCTGCTTGGAGCTGTGGAAATGAGTACAGGGATGGAAGCAGGGGATAGGAGGGTGTGTCTAGTGCTGAATGTGGCCCCCAAATCCTAAATGAAACAGTGCTTTTATGCACATGGCTCAGGACCAGCCAGGTGTTTGCCCAAGTCTTCTCTGGGCTTCTCAAGGTGTTTATTTGGTCATAAGACATCACTGTGGTTTGTTTCTGGATTTGGTTTCTGTTGTGAGGATTTTTCCTAAAGCACTTGAAAAAAACATAATGACTTTCTCACAGGCCACATTTGGATTAATTCCATAAGACCTGTGTGCCTTGCACTGGGAGGTGCAAATCTTTTGGGGGCAGCAAGGATTGTTCAGGGACACTCTGCACCCTGGGGAGGGCTCCTGTGGGGACAGACCCCCAGGGCTGAGTCCAGCTCAGGGAGAGAGAAAAAGTTCCCAGCAAAAACAGTGTCCAGGAGGGAATACAGGCACGAGGGGATAAGGACATCAAAGCACACCAGAGGGTTGAGGTATTGCCTGCACAGCCTCTCCCCAAGGGTTTTGTGGTGACAGGCACAGAAGGAACACACAAACATGCAATGTGAATTCTCCCTGGGTACTTACAGTCTCTGCTGTACTAACACAGGTTTTGCCCCACCTAAATAAGGCTGGAGGACTAATAAACACAAAAAATAACACTTTGTGGACAAACATTTCTACAGAGGTCGATGCAGACCTACTGACAGCAGTCACATCAGAGCAGTGCTGCACAGGGGACTGTTTATTTTCTTTGCAGCTCCTCACGGCTGTGTGCAGCAAAACAGAGCAATTTTGTCTCAAGGAGTGACAATTTTGGAGAGCCCCCTGTGCAAATGCTGTGCCTCTCAGCAGGCAGCAGCGGAGCAGAGCTGGTCACTAGGTGGTGGTCACGGACCACTGCAGAGCGTGGGTAAGGAGGAGCTCCAGAGCAGTGGAGAGGAAAAAAAAATGTGTAAGCATTTAAAGTAATAACATTTAGCTGGTCCACGTAGAGTTTATTTCGGTATTTATTGGGCAGACGCCGGTGCAGATACTACACTCACTAGTGCCCACATCTCTGCCTTGCAGGAAGGAGGGGCCTCAGCCAGGAGCCCCTGGGGCTGCTCAGGAGGATCTCCAGGAGGGAACTTGGGCACAGCCTGCAGTTCTTGTCTGGAAGAAGGGAAGGAATATGCTCAGTGCATCTTCAAACTCCTCTCTGAGCATCAAAGCAGTGCTGAGAGCTGTGGAAAATGGAGAAGAAGGCAGAGCCTTCCACTGCCTCGTGGCTCCATCTCTGTTGGACACGATGGTGGAAGAACTGCAGGCACAGTGTCTGCACCCAAACAGGGGCATGCAGGGGGAGAACCTTCCAACTCCCAAGCTGCATGATAATCTTTTCCCAGAGACTCTTGTTCAGGAGGGAATGAGCACAGATTTTCACAGGATCTCTCAGTGTTTTGTTCAGAGTAGCAAACTATGCTGCTTTGCCAGGTACCAAATGATTTTTCCACCATCAGCCTTTTCACGCTGCAACTGGGTTTAAAAACCTTACATTCTTCCAAAAAAAAAAATCGAGGCCACACTGAACAGCAAGCCCTTAAAAAGCCTTCTCTTGCTTTCCTATTTCTAGAAGCAGTTTGTCTGTAGAACAACTCTTCTCCCTATCTCCTTTAGGCAATCTGTCCAGGATGAAGAAGGTGAAGGCAGGGGAGGAAGCAATGCAGTGAGGCTGCAGCAGGAAGTTCAGTGACCAAAGCCATCTGTTTGGCTTGATTTAAACTTCAGTCCTCACCTTAGAGACTGCAATAAAGCTGAAGGTCAAGAGCTGACGAGCACTGCTGAAGGACAACCTCAGCCCCCTCCATGGCACTCCAGCAGGGTTAGAACAGCAGTGGTGGCACAGCTGTGCCATCCTCCCATCCCAGCTGGCATGCTTTAGTAATTCCAGGAATAGAGACAGGAACTACACCAGACCTGGGAGATTCACCCCCAATGCCATATTTCAGCCCACTCTTTTTCCTTCTCTTCCCTTCCCTTCGTGCAGTTAATATATCGCATTTCAACTCTATTGACTCTGCCCCCTCTGCAGAAACTGTCCCTTCCCCGCCATCTGCCCACTGGAGCCAGCTGAGAAGACAGCAGACATCTGGATGCCTCAAAGCCCAGCAAGTCTTTTCAGCAAAACACTTTTTCACACACTCTGGGCCTGTCTCCTGATGAAAGGAACTCTGAAGCAGAGCCCGTTTAGCAGCAGGAGCAGTAACGGGAGTAATAGGGGAGTGCAGTTCTAACTGTGGTGCTTAGTGACTGTGACACTGCCTGACAGTGATTGATTAAGAGCTTGAAACTCTGACTGTGGCATTAGGCTGTTAAGAATAAAAGGAACTTTCACTTCTCCCTCGTACACATCCATCACGAGCAGACAAGCGTCAGCTCCTCCAGTAATGACTGCGGCTCCTTTCGGGAGCGCGAGATGGAAATGCAGTTTCTTCTATGATTTGAAAAGCATTTTAATTCATCAAGTTTCTTGAAAGGATCTTTAAAGAAGAAATAACACTCTTTGGTAACACAGCTGGGTTTCAGCGTGTTCAGCATCTCAGCTCTTGAAGCCTCTTCCTCCTTTGCTGAGAACCTGGCTGGAGATTCGGAAGGGAACGGCTGTTGTTGCTCCCCTGAGGTTGAGCAGCCAGTCCCCAGGGCAGGACAGCCATCAGCACCTACCACATACCAGGGGCTTGTCTGTGTCTTCAAAGCTAAGGGTGCTCTGAAGCCCTGCCTTGAGCAGAGAACCCATCTGGGTGCTGTAAAGGGCATGTCTGTGGGATCAGCTGGTGTGTTACAGGGTGCTCTCATGTTCCTGTACTGCCCTGGGTGTGCATCTCCAACTATTTCGGTTTCAGGATTGACTGTGATGGGAACTGTGTGATGCAGGCCCTGGTTAATGTAAGTGAGAAAGGTCTGTGAATTAGATTATAGAATCCCAGAGTGGATTGGGTTGGAAGGGACCTTAAAGCCTATCTCGATCCATCCCCTGCCATGGGCAGGGACACCTTCCACTAAACCAGGTTTCTCCAAGCCCCATCCAACCTGGCCTTGGACACTTCCAGGGATGGGGCATCATCCAGTTCCAACTTCAAAAACATATAAGTGGGTTCCCCCTTCTTTTGGCTTGTACCTTTGGCCTTGGGGCCCCCATGCTGGCAGTTCTTCCTGTGACACTGCTGTGGCCATGACCTGCTGTGGGAAGGTGCCTTAAAACTTCACCAAGATATCAAGTCACAACACTGAATGATAACACTGAATCCAAGATGCTAGAAAGTAAGGATTATCTTCAGGAATAATGACAATACCACAAATCTCTGGAGAGGTAATTTTCCTCAATAAGACAATATTACAAATTCATTTAATGCTGCAATTTGAAAGTGTCACTAAAGAGAGACAGAGAGTAGGAAAACACAAACTCAGCTAAGTAATAAAAGCAGCAAATCATCAGATGAACCATTTACTGGCTAGACTGGCTTACATGCAAGTGATTTGCTGAACCAGTGCTCTCTGTGTTGTTGGCATGGCCATGTAGGAACCATATTACAGTTTCCAGCACTGATCTCTCTTGTTCAGATCATAAAACAACTTGGGGTTTTGTAAAGTAGTTTTTACATTTCCCTCACCTGCATTTAGCTCTGCTTTACTTTGACACCTCTTTCTCAAGCTCTCCCAACTTTGGCCCATCTTCAAAAAGAAAAAAAACAATAATAAGAAAAAAAGTTTACATTTTGGTCTAATTAAGGCACATTCAAACACTTGCCACTTTAAGAAGCTTATTTGCCTTTCCAAAAATAGCAAAACCTTCAGCACAAATTTCAAGAGAATTTCATCCATGCATCCAGAACATTTCAATTGTTTGCAACATGACACTTCCACGCTCCATTACTCTCCTCAGAGTGCTCTTCCAGCATCCCAGTCAGATAATGGCTACAGGAAAAAGCTTATTGAGACTGTGTACACCTGCAATATCACTTGCTTAGTTCCTCATTTCATCCTTCTCAGCTCTTCTTTCAATCTGTCTCATCCACTTACTGTGTCTTGTCATAGCCTGGACTCGGCTCTCTCCCAGATGGACAGCCAGGCTGTCACACCACTGCACATCCCCTCGCACTCCGTGCTCAAAGATGCCGTGCTCTGAGGTACCAAAGAGCACAGGGACATCCATGGCCAGTTGGCCCCGAGTCCTCAGTGCCACTGGTGTGTTGAGCCACTGGAGAGTGTCCAAAGGAGGGAAATGGAGATGGGAAGGGCCTGGATTTGAAGCCGTGTGAGGACACTGAGGGCACTTGGGGTGTTCAGCTGGAGCAGAGGAGACTGAGGGGAGACCTCCCTGCAGTTCCAACTGCCTGGGCAGGGGCAGAGGAGGGGCAGGACTGAGCTCTGCTCTGGGGGGACCAGGGACAGCCCCCAGGGAATGGCTGGAGCTGTGTCAGGGCAGGCTCAGGGTGGATCTCAGGGAAAGGTTCTTCCCCCAGAGGGTGGTTGGCACTGAACAGGCTCCCCAGGGCAGTGGGCACAGCCCCAAGGCTGCCAGAGCTGCAGGAGGGTTTGGCTGATCCTCTGGGGCACAGGGGTGACTCTTGGGGATGCGACTGAGCAGGGCCAGGGGTTGGACTGGATGATCCTTGTGGGTCTCTCCCAACTCAGCACATTCTGGGATTCTGTGATTCACTGCAAGTGAAAAATGGAAGCTCTCCCAAGTCAAGCTCTGCTTCATTCAGACCTTAATTAGCCTCAGTTAAAAAACCATACAAATGTAGACATTTGAACAATTCACTTATTAGCCAGGCTTTACTGGTAGAGTAATGAGCTGCCTGAACAGGTAACAGCAGCTCCTGCTATTCCCAAGACACACACGCTGTTCTGGTTCCCTAACAAGATGAGCATAACTTTTTATATTCTTGATCAAAACACGCTTCAAAAGCACAATTAAAAATCAGCATTTGCTGGTGTCCACGGTTTCCAAGCTAAAATTAGCCTGCAGTGAACATACCCACAGCAATAAACCCCCCCAATGCCTGGCTGTTCACACAAGAGGCAAACACAAAGGGGGTGTGAGCGTAGCCAAAGCTAATCCATTCAGCAAGCTGAAGAGCTATCTGCAGAAAGGTTTTGTGGGGTAGTCAATCAGCACAGACAGCTACGACGCTTCCCTCTTCAAAGCACGCCGGCCTTTCATGTGGGCTGGCTTTGTGCATAAGGAAAGTATTTTTAGTAAGGCACTGAGTGGTTTGACTTTGAGAGAACTGAGGGACATTGTCAAACTGGGAGAACTTGGATTGTTATTCTTGTACTGAGGACTTCCTGGGCCTAGAGAACAGCTCTCCTCTGATAGCAGGCTGGAAGCATTCACAGACTGCCACGGTTCACGTTTCTGCCTTCAAAGGAAACCCCTGTGCTCTCAAGGCATTGTCCAGTCTTCCCAGTGACTGCTAAAATATTCCTGTGTGGGCTTCCCTCCTATTTCAAACTCAGGATTTAGGTACACACACAAGGTCAAGGATGTTGGAACGGATGTTAACAGATGTTAAGATATAATACACAAATAGAAGCAGATTTATTTGCAAATATAACCCAGTTCTCTGGGGAATACAGAGCCAGGACAGCAGCTGCATCATTATGGGGCTTGCAGTCTCAGGAGCATAAGATTTCATGAGTAAAGAGGGTTTCCACACCAAATCTCTTCCTTGGTCATCCCTGTTGCAGGAAACAAATCTTTGGAGCCACAGCATCCAACCTGATCCAGCGTGGGCAAGAAGCTGCCTCATCCCAGCAGCCTTTGGATGCAGGAAGGTGTGTGGGGGTGGTGTCCCCCTCACTGTCCCTGCCCAGCACAACTTCCCTGTACCAGAGACACCTCACCAGTGCCAGGAACCAACATCACCAGTGAAAAGAACCCCATTTTACCAGTGCCAAGAGCCAAGAGGCACCCAAGGCTAACGCTGCTTACTCATCACAGACTTCAGAGGAGAGAGCAGGTAGATACAGACAGCACCTACAGTCAGGAAATTATATTGTCACCTTCACTACCAAGGTTTTTAGTCATCACATCAACATTCTGCAACTGCTGAATTCTTTACTTAATTAATTAGGAGCCAAGTGCTATCCATACCATGTAAAACAGATCTGTGCCATTGCTTGCTGTTACAAGAAAACCTGCAGTCCTTAAACTAGTCAAAGCACAACAATCTTTATGTCTAACTGAAAAAGGAGAGAAGTAATCAATATGCACAGCCTTTCATCAACCAGAAGTCTTAAATTAAGACTCGTATTAATTGTATATCATTTAAATTATAATTCCCCAAGATAAATTATATCTCACTCGTAAATCTTACAAATACTTTTTTCCTAACATTTATAAATAAGTTCTCATTCGTAAGCATTTAGAGATTAATGCAGAGCTATGGATGTAATTTCTTTGCAAATGAAGCTCTGTCAATGTCACTGCTATTTATAAATCTCTAGACTCCATATTTTTTTAATCAAGTGTAACAGGTGATGAATCAAGGCCTTTTTTTATTGTTCCATGTGTAAGCCCTAAGAATCAGAAACAGGTTCTATAATCTAATTTCCCCAGAGATTATGTAACAAAAGTGATAAACTTATAGCTAGTACAGGAACGGTTTTGACAGAGATAGTTTTTTTTCCCCCCAGAAGAAAGTAATTTGAATTTAGATTAAGACACATCACTACAGCTTTCCTTATAAACTGTTGGATTTGGTTTCTTGATCGCTCCGTGTGCACATTTGACTGAGGAAACCAAAACGTGGAAATTAAAAATGTAGGAAGAGAGCAGCTTCTGCATTCCATTGACCTTTATATTAGTTAGGCATTTTGAATTTTAATATATGTATGATACATGCTGTAATTTAACTCAGAACTCTGAGTTCCTGGGATTTATGAGCCACGCATCACCCAAAGCTTCTTTCCACCACCCTGCAGCCAGCAGGCTCCTTCATGGAGCAGCCCTGGTGCTGCAGGACACACTGCTCGATGCTGAGAGCAGAAGCATACATAGGTTAAAGGTGGGAACTTCTGCCCAGTTGTCTATGGGTTTAATTCAATTTTGAATATGAAGGCAATCAGAAGAAAATATTAGAGAGGGAAAAGTTCTAGCTGGGTGTGTCAATTAATAGTGAGAGAGGAGTAAAAGCCTCTTTCTGCTTGTACCTAATGGTTTTATAGCATAGTCTCTCTGTATCTCAATCATACAGAGAATCAGAGAATTGTTAAGGTTGGAAAAGACCTTTAAGATCATCACCAAGTCCAAATGTCATCCCAACATCATCCCTGAGTTCACCACTAAACCATGTCCTCAAGTGCCACATCCACGTGTTCCCTGAACACTTCCAGGGGTGGTGACTCCACCCCTGCCCTGGGCAGCCTGTTCCCATGCTCAGCCACGTTTCCAGGAGGAAATTTTGATGAGCACAGACATGTAAAGAGTTTACACAATTCTTAGTGCTACATGGAAGTATATTGAGATAATGGGGGGTCTGCCCACGGAAGGGAAAGGGGGACTCCTGCTCTCAACAGCATTCCATAAAAAGCCATTCAGGAAAAAATGAACAAAAAACATAGAAAAACACCCCCTTCCCAAACGAGAAAACACTCCCTCAGCACAAACTCCTGTGAAGTACATGATGCTCAGAAACCTGCCTACGTACATTTTTTTATATAAGTGCACATATTTTACAAATAAGCACTCTGGAGGATGTTAAAATAAAATAATAATTCCTCAGACTGGCTGTTTATTACCTCCCCTCACAGATCTTTTACAGTAAGTTGTGTATTTATAGGAGCTGAAATACATTCATCACAATTGCCATTGCTCAGTCCAGCATTTCCAGCATGTCCTCTTCCTCCCTTACCTTTTGTACTGCAAAGCTGCACAATTCTCAGAGATGCTAAAAAATAACTCTGGTGGAGGAGATCATTCCCACTGACTTTCTTTAGATCACACACATGAATAAATGAGTTCCAGGAAAACAGTCTGGATGGAAAACTTCCAATAAATTGGTTTCTTGTTTGGGTCTCACCTGCCAAGGGGACATCCAGGATTAGGCAAGACAGACCACCCTGTAACCCTGCTGCTCCCAAAGAAAGGGGAGGATGGCTCAGCCCCAGTTTAAAAGCCTGTGGGTAACTCTGATGTGTCTGGAAAGCAGGGTTACAACAGAAATGATTCCCTGGTTGGAAAATTGCTGGAAGTTTGCTTAGCTCTGAAAGAAACCCCAAAGCTCTGGGGTCTGATGCTGCTCTCACTGTTCCTTTGTGTAACAGTGGTACCCGTCATCATTCCGACTCTTCCTGCTGATGGATGCAACTTAGTGCTGAGAATTTTATCTGGTTTTAGAGCAGCTGATGCTCCTCTTTTTTAGAGCCCTTTATCCTCTGAAGCTGAGAAACAGTTCTTGCAACAATTCATCATGAATGACAAAAATCCTTAACAAGGCTGTTCTCATTCCGGCCTATCTCCAATTCTTAGATGTTGTTTCTGCTGGGAACAACGTTATCTGAGGAGAGCAGCGTGGCTGGGCTGCAGTGCTGTGCACACAGATGTGGGAGCTGAGCCTCCCAGCCCCTCTGCTCCCTGCAGGCAGCCCCATCCTGCCCATGAGATGGGCAAAGGGAAGGGACAAAAGGCCAGAAGGCAGAGCTTTAGGAATGAAGGGAGCATATGGAAATGAGAGGCTGAAAGTAACTCTAGAGTTAAATCAATCATTGAATCCCAGAAGGGTTTGGCTTGGAAGGACCTTAAAGACCATTTCATTCCAACCCCCTGCCATGGGCAGGGACACCTTCCACCAGCCCAGGTTGCTCCAAGCCCCATCTAACCTGGCCTTGAACACCTCCAGGGATGGGGCAGCCACAGCTTCTCTGGGTAACCTGTGCCAGGGCCTGCCCACCCTCAGGGAAATTCTTCCCACAAGGAAGAATTTCTTCCTAATATCTAATCGAAATCTACCCTCCTTCAGCTTAAGGCCGTTCCCCCTTGTCCTGTCACTCCAGGCCCTTGTCCCAGGTCCCTCTCCAGCTCTCTGGGAGCCCCTTTTTGGCACTGAAAGGGACTCTCAGGTCTCCCTGGAGCCTTCTCTTCTCCAGGCTGAACAGCCCCAGCTCTCCCAGCCTGGCTCCAGAGCAGAGGGACTCCAGCCTTGTGATCAACTTTGTGGCTCTAGAGAAAACTACTCATCTGCACTGCCCATCACCTCTGAAAGCTGTTTGTTGCCCCTTGTGCATCCTGCAATTTTTGCTTCTTGGTTCCCAAAATAAGGCAGGCTCAGCTCACGCCCTCACTGCGCCGTGCTCCCCTCAGCAGTTCCCTGCCTTCCTTTGCAGACAGGCTATAGGGGTTACATAAATTCATGCCATAAGTGAAGGCCATTAGCCTCACTTTTATTTTGACTGGTAAACCCCAAAACATTTGCACGGCCAGAGGAAGTGATGAAACAAGAGGGGAAGGGCCACTGGAATATCATGAGGACACTGAGAGGGCATCACGGACTGCCCACTGCAAACAGAGCCTGCCTGCAATGTCAGTGCAGCACCAGGCAGTTTGCAGAGGCTGATTTAGCACCAGTTTATGCAATGCAGGGAGATAATTAAGCAAGGTCACTGTGGGTATAACTCTGCAAAGACACAGGATTACATCAGGAAAGACTTGGGCTCAAGGCAAGTGGTGTTGGCACCCTCTGAGCCTGACCAGCCACTGGGGCTGCAGCCAGGAAGGGAGAATGGGTGCAGGTGAGAGCTGCAGCTCCTGTGAAAGTGCTGTGGTAAGAGAACTGCTAATTAATTCAATACCAAAATACTTGCTTAGGTAGAGGGCTGCTTCTGTAATCCCTGCAGATTGAAGCAGCCTCGGCACCGCTCTGGGGTTTGCAGCCCTCTCCTGAAAGACTCTGAAGGTGTTCATCGTGGCAAAGGAGTGAGAGAACTGCAGATCAGCTCTCCCCTCAGCCAGATGTGGTGGGACCCCCGTTCAGCCCACAGAGCAGAGCTCCCACCCCTGTCCTCACAGGTGACTTCTCTTTAAGGCTGTCCTGCCCATTCCCTCTGTGCCTCAGTCATGGGAGCCCCTCCAGACTCCCAAGGGAGCAGAAAGCATTCCTTTCCCTTCACACATCTGGGGGGTAAAGAGCACACAGGTCACTGCCTCTGGGGGATGGGAAGCCCCTGGGAATGTAAAATAAATTTGAGGAGCACTGGCTTGCTCAGAGCCTTGGAAAAGCTGCATTTGTTTCATCTGACACGTCTCAGTTGTCTCTGACATTTCGCCCTTGACTCTCAAGGGCAAATTCTTCTTTTCCCTGAAGGCTTGTTTCCTTGGGAAGCTTGGTCCCTTCCCTGCCACCCTGGATCATCCTTCCTTCCCACCCATCCTGCCTTCCCTCCTCTGCTGGCAGAGCGGCCCCATTTACCTCCCAGCTGTGGCTGCCATTTCTTTCTCTCCAGTCACCATAGTCCAGTTTTTACCTGGAAGAGACTGAGAAACACTGCAGCACCATCAGCCCTTCAAGACCTCAAACAAAGCAAAAAAAAAAAAAAGGGGTTGCCTCCCAAATTAACTCTTCTTTCCCCACGTTTCTGCAGAAGTGCAGGCAATGTTTTAGAAGGGTTGTTATTCCTCCCATTTCAAACTGGAAGGGAGGAAACTCTGGTGCAAGGATGGCACACCGAGATCCCAGGAAAGGTCACCTGTGCTGGGCTCAGAGGTACCACAGACTCAGCTCAAAGTGCTGAAACCCAGGAAATTCAGAAGGCTTTTGTCAGTTTTCCACTTCACTCCCTATTAATGCTTCACTTGAGATGAGCTTTTCAGAAGTTAATGCAAAACATCCAGCAAGCACAACACTTTTGATACAAGTTTTTGATGAAGAAAATCCCTAAAATTGTCCTTTCAATCAATCTATTTGGATATACATTTTTATTCTCTATTGCTATTAAAACTACTTCTATAGAAGACAGATATTTTAAGATTCAACTCTATTATGATGAAGTAATTCTCTAGCTTAACTTACAGCCTGGATGTGTTTCACTTGTACAAGGCAGGAAAACATTATATTTCCTGATATATCTGACTGAGATAGTGAGGTTGATGGACCTGACAGGCAATGAACACTTTCCAGTTTGAACATTTTACCTAAATGAGGGAATAAATAAATGAGGAATAAATGAGGAAATAAATAAAATCTTGAAAATATTCTACAGCTATAAGCCAGCTGCCTCAAGTTAGATAGGGTGTCTTCTGGAATAAACCCATGCTCTCCCAAACCTTGTGAGCATCTTGTAACTTATCTAGTCTGACAATCCTCTACATAAATAGCAAATAAACACAATTACTGCCTTAACAGTAACCACACAGCTGAGGGTGACAAAAAAAAAGGGGGAGGGCTGGGGAAGAGGGAATTGTGTTCCTTCCTAGCTTATTCCTTGAAAGAAAACAAGCAGCATCTCTTTCAGTGTCTTTTTGCCCATCTGTTTTGAAATCCCCCACAAAAGCTGCTAATTGTCCTTGATAGCATGTGAGGTTATTTTTGGTTTCAGCTTACACAGTGAGATGGGTGACAGCTCTAACTTTGTTAGTGTCTGGATGCTGCATCTCACTGGGAGCAGCAAACCTCACTGCCTGTATGTATTTCCTGACTTTATAACAAACTCTTTCTAAAGATTCTCTGTGTGGCGTGAAAGAAAATTGGAGATGGCAAAGTTTGTGCCCAGAAAAACCCCACGTACCTCCTGCATTCCTCAGTGCTGCTGCCTGGGGAGGCCACCAGGACAAAGCCCAGGAGGCAGGAGACTGCAGGGAGGTGATCCTGGAGTCCCAGGAAAGGTTGGCCTGAGCCATTCCCTCTTCTCATGAGACTCAGGGCTTCCACCAGGAGAGTGATGGAGAAAAAAAATGAAACCTCTTTGTTCTTTGGAGACCTCATGTTATTCTGTGTGGTAACAGCACCAGCTTCTCCATTTGCAACTTGACCTTTCAAAGTGCAGCCCTGAGCCTGTTCTACCAACGGCTTTGGGAGGAGGGTGGAGCAGAGAGCCCCTGTGCTGCTCAGCGAGTCAGCACTACTCCTAAGGTTCAATTTTTTACCCAAACTTGTTTAGTAACATCCCAACATGCAGCTTCAATTAGAGCTTCGATGTTTCTCAGCTCTTCTGCAGATAAATCATGAGGTCTGTCCCCACCATCCACCATCCTATCTCTGTCTGTCCTAATGAGCAACATGTTGCATTTATCACCACCTCTGTCATCATTTATCATGACATAGTCCCTCAAAATCCTTGGACAAACCTCTTTTATGCACTTATGAGGAGCTGCAGGATTTGACCCACTTAAATTTAATAAGAGACAGATTCTTTCTGAAGTCTCTCTCATGTTAGCAACTCACATGGATTTCTTTTTTTAGATTTGGTATCGTTGTCTGGCATTTAAGGCTCAGATAATTAAGGAGATTTATATTTATATTGTCTTATTATTTACTCAGGCCTGTTACTTAAAACCTAATAACAAACAATGACATTATTACTCGAGTGCTCTGGATATCCATAATCTAAATTAGGATCCAGTACAAATGACTGCTTATTCCAATTTGATGGATAAATAAATATTCATCAGTAAAAGCAACGAGGACATCAAGCAAACCCTTGCTGTCTTTCTCCTCTGCCACATGTCCAGGACATACAACTTGCCTCAAAGGTGAGAAAATACAGACATCAGCACCAAGGTTAGAAAGTCAAATCCTACCAGTATAATTTCAGATGTGAAGACCTTGAGATACAAGCAAGACAAGGTTTGAGGGAAGAGGTAACATCTTCATTGCACAGAAGGATAGAGTGGTGAAAAGGAAGAAGCTTTCAGGCTCAAAATGCCTTTTCACCTTGCATGCTGTAAAGTGTGCCTGCTTTTCCAAGTATATCATTATGTCTCAGGAAGGATATTATCTCTCCCTGCAGACTTTATAGTGCTTAAAATGTCAGCTCTTCTTGAAGATGTCTGCTTTGCACCTTCCATCTGTTCCCAGAGCTGAAGCTGCTGCCCATCTCTGCTCCTCACCCCTCCCACAGCAACGTGGGACAAGCTATGCTTGGGCAGAGAAGAGCTTCCAAATAAATTATGGCTTTTAGATGAATATTAATCTCATTTCCATACCTAAAACTGTTGGCAGAGACCACAGAGCATGGCTATTATATGCTTGCCATGTGAAATTCTATTTATAGGACCCAGCTTTCAGAGAAGGCACAAGAAAAAGTTTCCACTTGTTTCAGTCCAATATGTGCACAGTAAAATCAGTTTAAAATCCTTAAGAAAAATCTTTCACTAGGAGGAAAAAAAAAAAGAGTTAAGAGGTAAAGAGTTGGTGGGTGTAGTAAAATTATTTTTGAGTTCTTTCCAAAAAAAAAAGAAATAAAGCAAACAGGAAATACCCTAAACTCACCTTTTATTGCTTAGGTAGCATTTATTTTTATAAGAACTGGAAAAAAAAATAAATCAGATTGTTCTGTTCATGCAATGTGAGTCCAGGCACAGCATATTTCCCATTTGGAGAGGAGAGCAAGGCAGGGAGGGTTTAGCTGGTTTGCTCAGTCACATCAGGGAATTAAACCCTGGCCCTTTCCCAAGGAGGTGCCCACACACAGCAGTGTCCTTTGCACAGAGCAGCCCCAGGAAGGCCCAAGGCCAGAACAGCTCTCCCAGGTGAAGTCCCATGACATTGTAACAGAGAGGAGACAGGAGGAATGTGAGGCCTTTTGGCCAACAAGGCATCTTTGGCACTCAAACCAATTTACAGCAACCTGCCAGGGCGAGGAGTGCACACAGGTACCGCTGACATCCCCAGAAACACATCCATTCACTGCTGAGGGGCTGCCTGGCGGCCTCAGCACCACTGACAGTGAGGCCCAGGGGCTCAACTTGGTGTGTTCTGGGCTGGTTTCTGTCCCAGCAGTTCCACCACCCAAAATAAGGGACAGGTCACAGCCAAACACAGCAACGCCTGCACTCCCAGGAGATCACGAGGCCAGACAGCCTGGAGACAGCATCTTTCCATGGAATCACGGGATGTGCTGAGCTGGAAGGGACCCAAAAGGATCATCCAGTCCAACCCTCTGCCCTGCACAGGCCCATCTCCAAGAGTCACCCCCTGTGCCCCAGAGCATCATCCAAACCCTCCTGCAGCTCTGGCAGCCTTGGGGCTGTGCCCACTGCCCTGGGGAGCCTGTTCAGTGCCAAACACCCTCTGGGGGAAGAACCTTTCCCTGAGATCCACCCTGAGCCTGCCCTGACACAGCTCCAGCCATTCCCTGGGGGCTGTCCCTCGTGCCCCCAGAGCAGAGCTCAGTCCTGCCCCTCCTCTGCCCCTGCCCAGGCAGTTGGAGCTGCAGGGAGGTCTCCCCTCAGCCTCCTCTGCTCCAGCTGAACACCCCAAGTGCCCTCAGTGTCCTCACACGGCTTCAGATCAAGGCCCTTCCCATCTTCATTGCCCTCCTTAGGACATTCTCTAACGGCTCAATCTCTTCCTTATATTTTGGTGCCTAAAATTGCCCCGATATTGAAGTGAGGCCGCCCCAGGGCAGAGCAGAGCAGGACAATCCCCATGGTTGCTCCCTCTCTACCAGCCCAGTCTCTACCAGCCCACTGGCCCCGTGCCCTCCCACGACAGACGCGAGCCACGCTCGCATCCTCAGGAGCGCCAGCGACATCCACCCACTCTTCTGGCTCCTTCCTCCAGCATCACGTCAGTCTGTTCTACACCAGCAGAGCCAGCTTGTTCTCCCCTCAGAGCCCTGCACTCAGAGACTCAAAAATATCCCTCCCTTCTGTTCCTGCCAGCTCCCAGCAAGGGGGAGTTCTGCTGCGCTCCGTTTTTAAGCCACGCTGCGATGACTTCATGCAAGTCTCTAGACTGGTCTTGCCAAGAGCCCAGAACCAACCTGCATCCCCTGAGCCGGGGTAAACCTCAGCCTTGGGGTTTGGGGCATGCAGTTGCTGGCAGTGAGCCCTTGAAACGGTGCTTTTCAGCTTTTCCCAGTGGGAAGGCTCCAAAAGCACGTCTGTCACAGTGTTCGGTCTCCGGTGTGTTGAGCAGCACGTGGGGAGCTGAGCGGGGAAAGCTCATCCCTCCTCTGTGGGGAAATGCTCATCCCTCCTGTGTGGGTGTGCATTTCTCCTCGCTGGCTCTGGAGAACGTGGGCACAGCAGAATGAATGGAAGTGCCTGGAGCTACTTCCCAAGGGGCACTAATTAAAAGTAGGTTACGAACCATCCGGTTTATTGGTGCAGAGTCCTTACAATCTTGCACTGTTGAGGCTCGTTTTAAACATTTATCCTGCCTGCTAGCTGGGCATTGGCTGCCAGCAGGGCTGGGATCACTGCAACTAGTTCAGTCACTGCTTTTACCAACTGCACTTAAAAGAAAATCCTAATTTTTCCATGGCTGACACTCCTCACCCCTCTTCCCACCCCATTTGTTTCCCTTTTTATGTGGTTCCTACATTTATGGTGGTCCTCTCTGGCAAATTGATAATGATCAGGCAAACAATCCCAGGGAGCATTTTTTCTGCCCCTGCCATTCTTTCCCAGACCAAGGAAAGCCAAGCTAAAGAGTGCCCAGAGATCCAAACTATTCCCAGGTCTTTCTGCTTTTCTTCTTTTTCAAAGCAGAAATACTACATTGGTTTCAACCCTGTCATGAGTTTCTTGGCCTCAGCAGTAAAATCAGGAGTGATTTTACCCTGTGCTTCCCCAGAATATCCATAGAGAAATATTCTTATTCATACATGCAAGTGCAGGTCACAGACCCACTAAAACCCAACTGAAATCCAAGTCAGGCCATCAAAACTAATTTCCTCCGTACTCAAAGTAAAACACTGAGCCATCTTGAATTATTAACACTATTTTAATGCCACCTTGTCTTCCAGTAAATATATATTAACACTTTCAGACACTTTCCCTCTCCTGTTCTGAGTCAAGTAGTTGTTTGTGGTTTCCAAGATTGCCCTTCAGCACAAGAACGCAGGAGAGTAGCAATTTCCCCAGGAAGCTCATAAAAATCCTCTTTCTGAGGATTTCCAGAACACTATTCCAAGAAACAAAAAGCAAATTAGAGCACTTCCCACGTTTCTGGGAGTCTTTACACATACTACAGGTCATGAGATGATTAAATGCCACTAAGTAAGCAGGGAGACTTCTACCAAAAAAAAAAAAAAGTTCCAAGCTTTCTATGAGATAAAAAATTATCTTTCATCTCAGCATCAAATTAAAAAGCGAGGATTATCAAAGACACCAGCATTTCTGTGCAAATGGTGTTTATGAGATGACAGGGATCTGCAGAGGGGCTTTCCAACACCTCCCCTCAGAGCCTGTCCTGCTGCTCTGACCATCCCAGCCCCAGCTTCCTCTGGGAATGTCAGCCCTGCGAGCCCTTGTGGGGAACTCCTGGCCCTTTGCCACCCAGGGCAGGATATTCCTGGCAACAGCGATAAAGGCACTTGTTCCAAATAAGGAGAAATCTAGAAACTGGTTTTTCTTGGCGCTCCTGGAGCCGAGCAAATCCGCCAAAGCTCCTGGAGCCGGACACGGGAGGGGGGGAAAACACCCACAACAAACCCAAACGAAGCAAGAGTGAACTTCTGACTGTCTGTCTCTCCAGCCCCAGCCAAATCTCATTAAAGAGCAACGGGGATGAAATGCACTGACAGTAAGTGCAACAGACTTGATGAAAGACCTTAAATTGTTTATGCTAAACCCAAAGTTTCAGTTTCACATTCCATACAAGCTTTCCAAACAAGAACAGCGCCAGAAAACATGGAAGAATGATCTTAACTTTTACTTTTTTTTTTTTCCCAAAAAAACCCCTCCAAAATACCAAACAAAAACCACAAGCACCCAAACCCCAGCTGCCCAGTTTTTCCTCACAGACTGTGAGTTTTGCAGGACAGGTAAAAAAAAAAAAAAAAAAAAAACAGAAGGGCTTTCCCAGATGGGATAAAAATGCTTTGGCTTGGCTGTGACACGGAGCTGGATGTTCCTTCAGATCCCAGCACGGCCGAAGGTTCAGTGTTTGGAGAAACAACGTGGTGCCAGCAGAGCAGCTGGTGGAGGCAGCAGAGCTGCACACACCGTGTTTGACACCCTGGAGCAACCACCCTGCAACCTTCACAGCCCCTACACACCTGCCAGAGAGACACCCCTCTGCAGACTGAATCATTTGGAGAATAAAACAAAAAACTCCAAGCTCCAGTCCCACTTCTACTCCAAACATCTATTATTTAGTCTGACTGCCCCCGCTCTATTTCCTCCACTTTGATCGACTAATGACCAAGAAAAGCAATTACCAGCACAAGAAAAATATATTTGTGGTATCTTTGAACTGCTGTGGCAAGTGTAAATGCATTACTGCTGTGAGAACAGAGGAAATAGTTCTTCAGTGGCTAAGATGAGAAATGAGGGCAAAACAAGTAGGAGGAGGTAGGGGAGAGACTATTATTTTATTAACTAATTAGATCAGTGTGGAAAGAGAAGGAGCCTGCAAATCTCTGCATTATTGATTCTGAAGAGGAAGCTGCAATATACAACAGAGATAATGAAACACTGGGATTTGCTTTCAAAAATGGCTTGCCCTGCCTGGACAGGGGAACAGAGTGACCTACAAAATAATGTGGTCTGGGGAGTGGGGCTTACATGGATAAATACATCACTGACAGCTGTTTGGGAAAACTGTGTGTGCAGGGAACAACTGGTCTTGTGCTCTGTTCTTCAAAGTCTTCCAGTGCCAGCACGTGAAAGAGAAGAAGAAATCCTCTCCCTTTCTCTGTTTCTTGTAACCAGCTGATGAACCAACTATTATTATACTCCTGCTTTCCATGGACACCTCCACTTCCACTGTTCTAGACTGTCAGCTACAGCACCACCAAAAAAACCATGTGGGAACAAATATTTAACATTAAACTCTGCACTTCTACAAAAACACTCCAAGGAAGACCAAAACATAATGCCTTAATAATCTCTCTCTATATATATATACAAAAAGTGGAATTTGGAAAAATATAAATCATCCTTTATTAGTGATTTCCCAGGTTGCTCGTTCAAAAACACACTCTGGAGTCCAGAGGTGCACAGAGCAGCTGCCTTCCAAACCTGCAACACTGCAGTTTGAAGCCATGGGGTAATTTAGAATAATATTATTTCTGAGGTTCTGGCTGGCAGCTCAGAGGCACTGCCAGCTCCCAGCACTGGTGCAGGCTCTCAGGCATCCAGGAGGAAGGGCTGATGGATTTTTGGATGTTTCTCTTTTTGGCCTGTGCCCCTTTAGAAAGAAATGATGAAAGAAAACCCTCCTGGCAGTGGGGTAAAAGCAGAACCTACAGGAGGGAGCAGCAGGAGAGGGGAGGCTGCAAGTGGGATTCACAACAGCACGAGATGGAGATTCTTGGGGGGTTAATGGTGCCAAAGTTATCAAAGAGACTGAACTCCAGGGATTCCCAAGGGTGGGAAAGCTGTGAAGTGAGGCTGATGAGGGCTTTCAGAATCCTGAGAAAACACCACATGTGAAAACCAACTGCCCCACCTGCCACGGGATTTCCTACCCAAGTGAGGTGCAGATCCCCTGCTCAACACACCCATGGCAGGGATGTGAACACTCACTCTGTCCTCCTCTGGACACTCACAAATCCAAACCACTAAACACACAAAGAAAACTTCCCAAACTTCAACCACCAACAACCAAACTCCTCCTACAGCCCCCTTCCCACAGAAGGTGGGGGAGCCTCCTGGTGCAGCTCTAATGCTGCCTGTGAGCTTCAAATGCCCTCCCAAACTGGAGCCCTGGGCTCCACCCTCTTCAGATCACTAGATTTGCTGGTGGAAACATATGCTGTTGAAAAAAAGTATAGGTACCTTCATGGAGTAATCACATTTTTAAATGGCCTTCATCACTGCATGTGTCAGCATCTTCCAGATGTGGCTCAGGCAACGTTACAAGCACGTCATTTGTGTCTTTGTTCCTCTCCCCAGAGGAAAATGAAGTTATGATTAAAGCTGTGCCTTCATTTCACTCAGCCCATCCACTTCAGTGGAGCTCTGTGCCAACAGCTGTGGGAACCTGTGGAAAACTCTTTCTTGAGAATATTAAGAGGTTTTTTTCCCAGGAACTCGTTATTTTCAAGGCCATTGATGTTGGGGGAGTTGTTGGTTGGTTGGTTTTAGTGCCACCTGAGTTAGCAGCAGATGCCTGGTGGTGTCCTGCTGTATGTCTGTGGCACCTGAGAACACACTGAGCCTCTCACCCTCCAGCCCTGGTACCATCTCCTGTGCCCAGTCTGGGAAATCCCAGTGAAGGAACCAACCCTCAGCAGGGTTATTATTGCAGCCTCTTCCTTGGTAACAACAGATATTCAATCACAAACACTCACAGGGTGAAGCAGAGGGTTTGGTTTGTAACTCTTACAGGGGATGCAAGGACATGAAGAGGTTGTACCCATGAAGTGCATCACAAGTGCTTGGCACCCACAGGTGCTTGGAGAGAACCCAGCACAGACTCCAGATTCCCCAGATCTGCCTGGGTGGTTTACTTGCATTTAACACTCCAAGAGTTTCACCCACACGAACTCTTGCAAAGCTTCAAGTTCTTTGACACCTTGAATCGTGTAAAGAGAGCTTTTAATTTAGTGAGAAAACAGGTGTTTTGGCAAAAAGGGTTTTACAGGAGTAACAACCAACCAACCAAGGGGGAAGACTCCACAAAGGAACCCAGCAAACACCAACTCCACGCAACTTCGTGAGAAACAACCCGTTGGTTTCAAGTTATCCACAAGAGATTAAGGAAAGAGGGAAGCACAAAGAGAGACGGAGAGAAAAGAAAGAAGTGGAGAAAGAGGTTGGAATAAGGTTGGTGTCGCTACCTGCAGCTCTGTCTGAAATAGTCCTGCTCCCTGGGAATGCCATTTCTCCCAGGTGCAACTGAAAGATTGCAGCATTTACTGTAAGAGGCCTCTGCAACAGCTAAAATGAGCAGGGATTGGCACTCACAGAACTGCTGTGGAGAACATCCTGAAGAGAAGGGAATGCTGATGGGACATTCTGCTGGCTGGAGCCCCGGGGTGGTACAAGCTGCTCCATCTCAGCACAGGATGCTTGAGGAGTTTCTGGTGCCAGCACAGGAGGGGTACCCTCATCTCCCCACGATGAGTTTGGGAGCTGGGCTGTACCACCCCAGCTCAGGGAGGTCAGAGGGCACCTCCTCCCCCCTCAGGGCCGTGGGAGCTGCATCCATTCGATATCCTAGGCACAGTTAGAGGTGGGAAGTGGCCTGGCAGTCTCCCAGCCACACCTAGGGCTCCTCCCTGCCTTGCTCAGGGCGTTTGTTTTCTCACCACCACCAACCCCAAACACTCCCCCGTGCTGTGTTACCTGCAGAAGATCCCTTGGGATCTTGGCAGTCCTGCACCTCTGGTTTCCATGGTTTACTCAAACTCCAAAAAGGGCAGTGCTCCACCTCAAGTGTCCTCCAGTGGGGATTATCAGGGTGTTTCCCCCATATTGAAGGCATTCCACCTACATTATTCTCCTGGCTATCAGTGCTGGCGAGGATCTGTCCTCTTCTATGGTGCATCTGGTGGCAACCAATAATTCTGTCATTAGAGTGAGCCAAAAACCCTCTCTGGAGAGTAGCCCAGTGGAGTCTGTGCTGCTGTAAGGCACCTCATTTACAGAGAGAAAGGCATCCCCCCCCCTCCCATTCTCCCCAGGCATTTATGTGTCCATTTTGGATGTATTTTCCTTAAATTAACTGGTGTTACTCTTTCATAACTACTTTCTAGAAACGGTGGCACAGAGGAGAGTTCAGTACTCTGCAGATTGGACAATTATTCCTCAATAAAATTCTATTTGAGACCTTCTCCCCCCAAAAAGGAGAGCATTCCTCACTTGTTCCACCAGGAACACTTTGTCAAACTCTGACTCCTTCAGATGGCCCTTCCCACAATCTGTTTCTCTTCAGGAACTCGGAGTTTCACTGCGAGATTTGCTTTAATGTTTCACTTACAGACCCTTCCCAGTGAACCAAACCTCATGAACCCAACACAGAGCTGATTTCCATTCCCTTCTTGAACATTCTCTGTTGACTCACCTGACCCTGGATCACCTGGAAGCACAAGATATCTCACCTGAGGCCAATTCTTTACCTGGAGAGAGCTCAGGGTAACTGTGCCATGGTGCTGATCTCAGCCTGTGAGATCAGATGCCCTTTCTGCTGCAGCAGCTCCCCAGCCCACCCCCACCATCCCACCATTGCACCATCCCAGGCCCCAAGCAATTAAAAATCCTGCAGTGAATTTATGCAGTTAACACAATTCTTGGCTACCACACAGAAGACTCCCTGATGTACAAAGGCTCTCCTCCCACCCCTCCCATCCCAGCATGAAGGGCACCACTCTGGCATCTCCTTCCTCCCCAAGCCCAGCTAAAAAAAGAAAATGCAGAGCAGATGTTGGAATGTTTAACCCAGCCATGATGGGAGCTCATGGGAAGTCAATGCCACTGCCTTCCCTGGAAAAGCCCCCTGGACCAAACAAACCTCTGCACAGGGGTGCAAGTGGAAAATTCCATCCTTCCCACACAGTGCCAGCAGGGATGTGGGGATGGGGCAGGCTCAGCACAAGGACTGACACCGAGCTGGCTCCTCCAGCTGCACATGCCAGGGGACAGCAGGCAGGACTCTTGAAGGGGGAGGCTCATTGAAAGGGCTCCAAAGCCCTGGAACAGTCCCACACGCTGACTGCTCTTGGGAAAGAACATGCAAGGGAAAGAATTGTGCCTTAGAAGACAAAAGGCTCGAGTTTGTGACTTCAGTTTCACATCACTGAAACTGGATATAATTAAATCCTGCTTTTCAAGAGATGTTCAACTCAAAAATGAACGTCTCTGGGATGCAGAGAACACTGAAAGTGTGAATATACTTTTTATTTAACCTCAAAATCTATTTTTACTCCAGAATCCTAATGCTCCACGGCTGGAAATTTCTCTTCCTGCTGGCATGGCTGGGATCAATGGAAAGATGAAGAAAATAAAGGCAAATGAATGGGAATACCAGCTCCCCAGGTGTGAGGCAGGTCTGCAGAGGGCCAGTCTGTCTGCAGGGAGCTGCCTCCTGGAGCAGCCCCTCCTGAGGGAACAGGAGGAGCAGGGCACAGCTCAGCTCTTCCCCCACTCTCTGCCATCACAGAGGCCCCATGACCAGGACCTTTGCAGGGCAGGCTCTGATGCCCTGTTGTTAAAGCATTATTGCAGCATGGCCCTTATTCCAGCTGAAACCTCAAGGGTGATCCAAACCACCAAAATATGTCTGAAATCTGCTTCTGTCCTGAATCACCACCGAGAAGGATGGAGAAATCAAGGGGAATGCAGGTCTGTTTGGGGTAAGCTGGAGGTGAGGTGAGAATCCTGGCCCATTGCAGGTACCAGCTCGCTCTCCTACGACAGGGGAGCCCTGCTCTGCTCCTGCAGAGGGAGGAGAAGGAGCCAGGCCCAAGCTGAGCCTTTTCCCCACGTCAGGCTCACGGAGCAATGCCAGCATGGACTGCATTGCAAGCAGTGCTCCACACACACACGTGTTTTTACATACAAATACATCGTAAAATACCTCTTCCCTGGTGCAGAAAGGGAACAATTTAAAATATTAGGTAAGAACATCCCTCTGAGCCCACCTGCTGCTGGTTCAACTCTATGTGATGCACATCCCAGTCAAAAGAAAACCTGATGTTTCTTCCTGCAATAGGCCCATTCCAGTTTCCAGCAAGCACACAGAACAACATTCCTTCTTGCTTCCAATGGCTCATTTGCCCCTGCTCAGCCTCTGGGATCACTGGATCTCCCAAGGAATGCACCAGCAGAGTGCAGAGAGGTCAGATTTCACAGAGGCAGGACTAAGTAACCTGCAAAGCCAAGCAGAACACACACTGCTCAGGCAGGTCACAGCAAGGCCGTTTCCATCCTGGGGAACACACCAATAATCTGGGTTTTTACAGATGCCCCAAACCCGCTGAAATTCTTTATGAGCTTTGCAGCTGTTGTCTTCCTCATGAGTTTATCAGCCTGCACAGCTCTTGGGTAGCTGTTCCTAATTCACTTCAACCAGTCAAGGGGTGGGGTGGCCACAAAGAAGCAAAGGGAATAAACAAAAGCTACACAACTCACTTGTTAGAAACGGAGAAGGACAAGTAAAAATACATATTAAAAAAAAAAAAAGGCTGTTCAAGAGGGAATTCAGGAATTGCAGATGGATACACACACTCGTTCTCTGCCCAGGTTACTCACCCAAATAAAATGGGAGCAGCATTCCTGGAGATGGGGACTGGGTCTTCCAGGACCAGTTGAAGGAGACCAAAATTCCAGTCCAAAGCCAATGGAAGCACATCCTTGCTGGTGAGTGGGGCTGTGCTGGTGTGTCTGCTCCAGCCCAAGCACGAGCACTGCCCCACAAGATAAAGTAAAAGCCACAGTGCAGCTGCTACTGAACCTGCCAGGGCGAGCACTGTGGGTTGGGAAGAGCTAAAACAACCACATTCCTCTGGTTATTTGGGAAGCAGAAAATGTGAAATTACCTGCTGTAATCCTTTCTTTTGCTTTGACCAGTTGCTCCAAGCAGCTCTTCCCAACCTTTCTGAACAGCTGCTGGGCCCAGTGCTGATGGAGACACTTTTTTCCTTACACGGCATTTTCCTCATTATAGTATGCAAAGCCTTCCCTAGAACTTTCTTCATCAATTACCTGTCTACAAAATGAAGAGTTGGTGTTACAAACTGCCAGAGTCTTAATATGATTGACTGTGGCTGGTTTTAGTCAGCAAAAGGTCTCAAAGTAACAAATGGCTTGTCCATTTGTTCTCTGACAAGAAGGGCTGTCGAGGCCCGAATATCATTTATGCTCAATCAAATCCTAATGCTGATGGAAAACTCTGGCTTTTGGTGACTCTTGATGTGCCCCACTGGGGCTTGGAGAAATGTATCCCCACTCAACATGCCAATGGGTAATGGATCTGAGAGGCTTCAGCTGATGGCTCCTTTGGGCCGGCCCAGAGCTGTAAGACAGGAATTAACTGAGATGACAGATTGCATAAACATGTGTTTCTCAGTTGGCACTTCCCTGCTAAATCCTTATGAAACTGTTAACTATGGAAAACAAAAGATGGATGGAAGAAGATCTCTTTCACAAAGTGATTTCTGTAGGAGAAAAACCCTAAAGAAAAGCTTGATGTGTGCCAGCTCACAGATATCCCTTATTTTACAGCTGGGGAACAGCAGGAACTTTTCTCTGCTAATGAAGCTTTATGATCTCAGATACAGGAAGATTTGCACTTTATCATTAATAAGAAAGTCCAAATTCAAGAACTGGTAGAGACTGGCCTGGGGATACAGTGAATATAGAACATTTCCTCTCACCATACAGGTGGTGTTTACCAGATTTTTAGGTGCAGTTCAAACAAATCTTTTACAATATAATAAAAATCGTTGATTATGGCAGAAAAAGCCATAAGATTTGATTTCTCCATTTATTTTGTCTACACACTGGTCGAAATAAGATTGACTGTAGAAAAGGGCAGGTTATTATTTTGCCAAGAAAAGATTGGGTCAGATGATGCTTGAGGTCTCCTCCCACCTGGGATTGTAGGATTGATAAACTGCAGTGTAGCTGACATCACTGTATTGTAGCTATGCCCTTCCTTTAAAACATTTTGCAGAATAATTAGAGCTGGAACAAAGGGGGCTCAGAAAATTGCAACACGAGAGCTTGTTCAGTTTTTTGAGAGGAAAAGAAAAATTAAAAGACGACCTGCAAGGAAGTTCTGATATTCCTTCTAAATTCTAACAAATACTTTGCTTATACTACACTTTGCCAGATCTGGCCTCCAAGTTTGGATTTCATCCAGCTTCCTGAAGAACGAGAGGAAATCCAGCACAAAACTTTGGTTGTGCTCTTTTCTAAAGGGCAAAATCCAACCCACCAATTTCGCTGGCATTTCCCTCAGTGCTGTTCAGCAACACAGCTGAAGGAATCTTCCTGAAGCAGAGAAAAAACTGCCCTTCCTGCCTGTTCAAAGCTGCCTCGGTGGCACATCCAGGCTTTACAATGAGGAGCAGTCAAGATTATTTCATTCTTTCCATTTTGGGTACTGCTGTAAGCATTACAAAGCAGTGAATCTGCAGATATAGCTCCATAGAACAGGGTGAGGAACAGAAGAGCCTCAGTACCTATGAAAAAACCCAGTAAGAGTGGCAATGTGAGCTTTTACCCCAAAGTGTAACGTTCTGTGAGGGCCTCAGTCTTGCAAATATTTAGCACATGAGCAGCTCCTACTAAAGCAAGACTCGTCCATCTTTTTCACTGGTGGAGTTTTCTTTTATTTATATATATCTTAAGGCAACATATTATGAAAGTTGGAAGGAGGAGAATAACCCCAGGAGAGGGGTTGACCATCAGTGTCCACGTACGGCCCCGACACAGCATCTCAACCCCAGGGAAGGCACTGGCTGAGCCAGACCACGACTTTGTGTCAGCAAGAGAAAGCCCTCAAAGCTTTTTTTCCCACGTGAACATCTTCCCTCTTTAGTGCAATACCCTGCAGAGGTGACTACACCTAAAAACAATGGCTAGGAGAAAGTTCCAGCATTCAGAACAAGGCACGTGCTGCCTTCCAACCCTCCCTTTGCTGGCTGGCAAATGAGGATGCATAAGGAAACCAAACATCAAAAGATAAAAATTAACTTAATTTACACGACCAATAAAAAAAGTTTAAAAGGCAACGATAGAAAAATAATATAAAGGCTAGATACATTAAGTGACAGTTCAACAGGATGAAGCTTTGGTAGAGCAGGTAAAGAGCATAGCACCAAATCAAACCCCACGGCAGCACGGGCCTCAGTACGCGTGAGCTGTGATGAAAATGTAAATCTTGGCAAGGAAAGTGGTGTAGGTCCCCTGGCGCCACAGTTTCATCTCCACGTCCAGCAGGAAGTCTTTGGGCTCCTTGACCTGCCGCTGCAGGTACACGATGCCCGTGTAGGAGTTGAGCCTGCGGGTGCTGAAGAAGCCCTCCTCGTTGCCCTGGGTGATGGTGAGGACGATGTTGTCCCCGGCGTAGGCAGGGGAGGGGCCGATCCGGAAAATGTGAGCCGGGACCACGATGTTGGTCTGGAAGTTGAGCTGGTAGTAGGTGATTCTCACTGGGGTGTTCTGGCAGTCCACGTAGTTAAAGCAGCTGATGCGTTCACACCTCCTGAGGAACGAGACAGGAAGAGCCTTCAGTGCCCAAGGGACAGCAGGGAAAGTGCATTTACTGCAGAGTGTTGAGAAATATCAGATAAACCAGAGCCCCAAACTTCAGTGTGATTACCAGGGACAGCCCCCAGGGAATGGCTGGAGCTGTGTCAGGGCAGGCTCAGGGTGGATCTCAGGGAAAGGTTCTTCCCCCAGAGGGTGGTTGGCACTGAACAGGCTCCCCAGGGCAGTGGGCACAGCCCCAAGGCTGCCAGAGCTCCAGGAGGGTTTGGATGATCCTCTGGGGCGCAGGGGGTGACTCTTGGGGCTGGGCCTGTGCAGGGCAGGAGTCAGACTCGATGACCCTTGTGAGTCCCTTCCAACTCAGCATATCCTGTTATTATCCCTGTTCTGCTTTTCCAGTGCCCATAACTTATCTAATTGTACTGTAGTGTCAGGAGAAGATCACAGACATGGGGAGCTGCATTGGGAAGCTCAACAACAAAGAAAGAGCCAGTTGTGCTGCAAAGCATGAGCTTACAAGAGGAGTGAGTGGTTCCTCACTGACAGCACAGGGCTGGGACAATGCCCCAAGAAAATAAGACTAAAAACCCTTGAAAAAGTAGCTAAAAGATGGGGCTGGGAATGAAGCTCCTCAACTGGCAAAACAGCTCAGTTCTGTAAGGCAGGAAAAGTATTTTTTAAGTCATAAACAACTAAATACGGGTTCCCAAAGCACTGGCAGCCACTGAGGCGGGAAAAGGGGAGGGAGATTTTTGGGGCTCCCGTGCCTCAGCTGCTGAGGAGCTGAGGGAGTGCCCTTCCCAGAGCCCTGTGGCCTGGCAAGCTCAGTATCCTGCTCCCCTCCAATGTTTCAGCAGTCCCTGAGGAAGTGCAATCTGAAGATTAACCAGGGAGCCCCAAACCCACCGTCAAAGTGGAGCTCTGAGCAGCCTGGCAGCTACTGCTGTGATAGAAGCAGCACAGCAGATCTTGCTTTTTGAAAACTTAATTATAACCAGAGCCCTTTCAGAGCTGCAGCAAGGAGAGCTCCAGGCTCTGGTGCCTGCTGTTCCAGCAGCAGTTGGGGAGCAAAAAGGGGCTCCAGGGCTTGGAAGAAGGAAGGATAACCAGACACGAACTCTACATGGGGAATTTCATGTGCTCCAGGTATCAAAGCAGCTTCTCAGAGCTCTGAGCACCTACACCCACCCACAAACTAAGCACTGCAGGACTGGCCTGGCTGCTGGTGTTGTTCCAAAGGCCACACTCACATGTCAGACACTTTTCTGTAGTTGGAAGGGCACTCGAAGGACAGGCAGCGGAAGCTGCCCTGGATGTTGTAGCAGGTCTCTGCAGCCGAGCAGTTATGGGTTCCTATTGCACACTCATCAATATCTAAGAAGAAACACAAGAAAAAGACATTCTAAGCTCAAAAGTGAGAATTAATCACAGTTGATGGGCTGTGATTTGCTTGTGGGACCATGTGCATGAGGGTTTGGCTCTACAAGCTGAGGGCACCCCCCATCACTGTGTGTTACTCCTACAGTACCTGTGCCCCAGACCAGGGCTCTGGACACACCTGGGCTGGGAAATGCACACCCAGGTGAGGTGTGTCAGGTCCATCTCTGTGCACCGACACTCACTGGTACTTGGGGTGACAGAGTAAACCATGATGATGCCAATTCTGCTAAAATTCTTCTATGTCTAAAATGCCTTCTATGGAAAAAAAAAACCTTCCTTGACATTATCAGGCAATAAGAGATGACAGACCCACCTGGCAGCGTGTGCAGTAAACAAGGGAGCTCATTCTTCCCTACAAACACCCTTTCCATGGTGTTTGACAGCCTCTCTGCTGGGCAGAGAGAGTCCACCCAGCACCTGGCCAGGCTGGCCCTAAGCTGCAGGGCAGGGGAACTGGGTTTCTTTTCCTCTACTTTAGAACCACTGGCACCTTCTGTAACCCAGCTGTCCTCATCTACACACAGACTGACCAACACAGGCTTTTACTTTCCGTGGAGAATGAACATGAGAAGGGAAAAAAGTTCTCAAACCCAGAGGTCCCATTTCCCACCTCAAGAAAGACCAAGCATGAACATCGAGACAGGTTTGCTTGTGTAGCCATGTTCTCCCTGCTCCTGAGATGTCAGAGGTGGGCTGTAATTAATATTAAAAGCAGGCTGAAGGCAAACAGAATGAAGTGAGTAGGTAGCAGTGGAACCCTGAATGTCCCAGACCAGCCCACAGCTGTAGAAGCTTCTCACAGCTGTTCTGATGGGTGAGAGTTTTCAGTTTCCTGAAAGCGATGGGCCAATTTTTACAGCTCCACAGGTCACTGGGACTCCCTGAACCAGCCCAGTTTCATGCTTAGGGCATGGATACCCCCTGTCTGACTGCACATTAACCACTCACAGCCTAGTGCACAAAAGCTCTCCCTCAGGAATAAACGGGTCCTGTCAGGATAGAACCAACCCATGCTAAAGCCAACAGGACCTTCTCACTGACTTTTTGAGAATGGATAAACTTGGGCTGTGTCAGAAGAATGTATCTGTGCATGAAGGTTGCTCTGGATTAAAGCAGAGCAGCCAAATTAAAGCTGGATTTAAAGCAAGCAAATCCAAATCAAAGTTTTCACTGCACAATCCAGGAGATGGGAGCCCCACCAGGGCAACTTCCAAACAAGGCACACACTTTTGAACACTTCAGATATATAAATAAATATCCCCCTAAATACCTAAATAACACATATCCCCAAGCCATGGGCCTTAAAATGCTGAAAACCAGATGCAGTATCAAGGATCAAGCTCGAGCAGCAAACATTGGCAAAGATCATCTCCCAGTCACATTGTGTACTCCCAAAAGTCTAGACAATGCACGGAGGCTTTAAAATGAAATAAATGCTAACAGACAAGGCATGTGGACTGTGCAGGGCCCTGCAGCTCTGCCAATTGTCACAGAAGAGACAGACTCCTCCAGGGGAACTGTACCCTCCCACTCCTTCCATTCCCCTGGGGTGAGAACTGATCTCGTGCACCGAACCGGTTGGTTTAAAAGTCTTGCAAGGAAAAGTATACAATAGGAAGGAGGAGGGAATCAAAGTCAAGTCAATCCCTTGCTGATTCTGAGCAGTGCCCCTAAGGTGAAAAGAAAATTTCTTCCACATTGCAATGGTTGTCATGAAAGCGCTCCCTCCCTGCCCCGCTTTGGCTGCACCGCAAAATACCACAGGCAGCTCCTCCAAAAAGGATCCATATGTTGAGACGCTGCTCCATGAGATCCAGCTTGTCTGCTTGAAACTAAAGGTACACAGAACGTGCCCCCAGTAACTCCAAAGAACTGGTCAGACCATGAATAACTGGAGCCAGACCTTTAGCTGGTGGAAACCAAGATTATCTTCTTCAGCTTAGCACAGCCACCATTAATCCAGTGTTTCCCTGACCATGTTTTCAGAAAGAGCTCAATATCTAAGCCTGCCCTAACTTGTAATACAGACTTGCAGAGCTCAAAAATAGGGAATGGTGTCCAGGGGGGCTCCTTCCAGTGCCTGACTGAACTCCAGCTCCAGAGCTGCTGAGCTTTGCATGTAGAACAACTCTGCCCTCCAAGGAGGGTGCATGGACCAGGAGCCAGGGATACCTGGAAATGCCCTTCCAAGGGTTTCTCTTTGGGCAAGTCTGTGCACTGGGAAGGCTCTGCACACAGGTGAGGGTCAGGCAGGGAGGGTTCCACTCCACACAGACAACACAAGTGCAGTCCATGGGTCTGGGTGGATGTCCCTGTCCTCTGCCTCCAGCACCTGAAGCACACTGGGTACCTGGGGGAGAGCTGTGCTGGCTCAGGAACACAGTGACTCACACTGTTAACTCTGGAACACATTCTCAGCCCAAATCTCACTGCTGGCAGAGGTGGCAATGAACATGCCAGCACTCACAGTTAGGAGGAAAATACAAACAAAGCCTGTGGAGAGTTACAGCTGCAGTTTTTTAAAGGTGAATTTTTACGTAAGAATTTAAATGCACGCGGATATCACTGCATTTACAGTTCAAAATGCATTCTAAAAAATATTTTAAAGTTTTTCTAAAGGATTTTAATTGTCATTTAATCTGCTTCCCCGCTCCAAAGTCAGGATTAAGCACACACATGCTGCTCACGATTTACACAGTGCAAATTCATTGCCATTACCACCAAGAATTCAAGCCTAGGAGATACATAACCAAAAGTTACAGGAAGGGCTCCTGAAAAACTAAGGGCAGGAAATGCCTGCTAGTTAATGTAACCACTGCAGGAATGCGTGCAGAGTGTGCAAAGGTAATCAGATCTTCCATCATCCTTCCACAGGCAGGGCATCCTTTGGAAATGGGGGTGCAGCTCAAAACCAGACAGCTGTGCACCAGATGAAAACCAGCACAACTCCCAGCAGGCATTTCTATGGTTCTGGAGAAGAGGGGGGGTCTGAGGGGAGGATACTTGTCCTTGCACTAACATTTCCTAATGCCAAC
Source organism: Myiozetetes cayanensis (assembly GCF_022539395.1). Taxonomy (NCBI): domain Eukaryota; kingdom Metazoa; phylum Chordata; class Aves; order Passeriformes; family Tyrannidae; genus Myiozetetes; species Myiozetetes cayanensis. Next base: position 132,063 of record NW_026087632.1, on the reverse strand, counting down.
ATAACTAAGCTTAGGTGACAGGCTGCTGCATGGCCAAGTTCCCACTGCAGCTCCAACATTTCATCTCCCAGTTTGCCGGGGCAGAAAACTGCAACTCACAGTGAAGCCACAGATCTCTACATCCGGCACCTCTGAGAGCCCAGCTCATTTAGAGCTGTGCCAAGGTGCACACACGGCTCACAGGAGTGACCCGGTGCCCCAGCTGGAAGGGTGATGTGGGCTCCCTTGGGAATTCATTTAAGCAATTCCCTCCCATTGACAGCCCAGTTGCCACAGCCCTCTCTTGTAACACAGGACAGAGCTGTCTTTGCAGGTACCGATATTTGGCAGCTTTGTCAAATACTGGTTTTTTAACAGTGACTAAAAAATGGGGGCCTGACTGAGCAGCCATAACGGCTCATTCCAAGGATTCATGGCACACAAGCCTTGCAGCCCCCTCCTTACCTCGGCAGGTCCTCCCGTTGGCTGCCATGGTGTACCCCTGCTCGGGACAGGCGCACTGGTAGCTGCCGGGGACGTTCACGCAGCGGAAGGTGCAGAGGATGCCTGCACTCTGTGTGCACTCATCAATGTCTGGGGAGGAAACACAGGTACCAACGTGGCAAACCAGGCAACACAGAGATCTGGGAAGGGCAGCTGCCAGAACACACGGGAATTCTCATCTGGCACATCCCTAATATATCGCTAAACGTGAACGCAACCGTGGAAGTGTCACGCTGTGGAGCACTGCTGATGGTGCTTCCTGGAATGCTGGACACAAGACTGCTCCCAGAAATACTGGTTGCAACTAGTATGGACTCCTGGAAAAGATTAATGAGTCTAGGACACATTCAAGTTTGAAACGCTCTCTCTGGTACCTCTGTAATTCAGAGATTCACAGAATCCCAGAATGGTTTGGGGTGGAAAGGGACTTTAAAGCTCATCCAGTCCAACCCCTGCCATGGGCAGGGACACCTTCCACTAGCCCAGGTTGCTCCAAGCCCTGTCCAACCTGGCCTTGGACACTTCCAGGGATCCAGGAGCAGCCACAGCTTCTCTGGGCAACCTGTGCCAGTGCCCACAGCAAAGAATTCTTCCAGGATTTCCTGGGGGGCTTCCTTGTGCCAGGAAGAGTGTGGGCTTCTTCACCCTTTCTTAAATAGAGACTCTCCAATGTGTCAGTAACTTCAATTTAACAGATAAACCCCCTCCTTCCTCCAATCTGATCCCTCTGCTCCTCGTTCACCCACCACGAGCAGCATTAAGAACAAACCTTCACTCAGCCATGGCTGAGGGGAGGCTTTAATTGATGCAATACTGGTAAAAGTATCTCCCCACCCAAATTTTTCAACCATAAGCTCTGGCCCCATGAAACTACTTGGGTAGTTCCCTTTAGCAGCTTCAGTGACAGCCTGAGCACACACTCACCCTCGGGCAGCACCTGCAGCATGAGGTGCTGCAGAGTCAGCCAGTTCTGCTCCAGGGAATGAACATATTTACCTTGAGCTGATGGAGCAGCAGCCTTACCTTTACAGGAATGTCCATCTTCTGCCAGCTGGAAACCTTGCCTGCAGTAGCACTGGTAGGAGCCATAAACGTTGGCACACTCCTGGCTGCAGGGACTGTTATCACATTCATTCACATCTGGAGCCAAAAACAAACCCAAACACATGGCAACAGGGGCTCACAACAGTGTCTCTCACTTTTTCCTGCCCCTAAAAACAGCCCCCTTCTGGTCAGAGTGACTAAGGATGGACTGATTTGTCCCAGTTTGTCTCTGCTCCAAGAAACCTGAGGATATCTTTTGCACCTGAATTTCATTTCCATATATGCCAATACATAAAACACACACACATGCAGACATTCTGGGTTACAGTCAATTAAAAATATGTAATCGCTGCCTTACAGAAATCATGGAGAACTCAACAAATTTCCACTCAATTCAAAATCATTTTTTTCTAAGTTTGATCAGTTTGATCACTACCAAGTTTCATCGTTATCGAAATTTGAACAAAGAGTCTCCTATTCTGCCTTTGTTGTGTTCTCCTTTTCTCTCATCTGAAAGGAAAGCAAAGGGATGTGAGGGAAAGGAAGAAGGGTAAAGAAACTTGTGGACGCTCATCTGACTCAGTTTTGAGTGTTGAGTGTTTGACTGAACATCTGTCAATCTGACCTCAACTCCTTCTCTAAAGCCCCTGAATTCCCTCTGCAGTTTCTTCTCCATGAAAAAAAAAGATGTCTGGTACCTTCACAGTGTTTCCCATCGTAGGACAAGCGGAAGCCAGAGGAGCAGGTGCAGTGGTAGGAGCCAGGGGTGTTCTCACACGTGTGCTGGCACAGGCGCCCGGGGTAGTTCCAGCACTCATTTATATCTGCCAGCACAACAAGCAAATACAACAATCAGCTCAGGAACACAAGCATCAATATACAATCAGCTGAGCAGCACAAGCATCAAACAAGATGCAGGAGGATGTTTTTAAAAGTGTCAGAGATTGATTTGCGGTGCGTGAAGTGCTGCAAGCTCAGGTGGGACGCTGACTCTGGGCTCTAATTGGGAATGAAATACAAAGGGCTGTCTCATGGCTCTTAGGAAGAAAGTAGTGAATTCTTCAGACAAATTTCTACAGCAGCTGAAGCACAGCCCAGAGGGAATGCTTTGCAGGTGACTTTAACTGATGGCCTGCAGCTAAACCAAGCCAAGGTCAGAAATCCCAGCACGGAGGGACAGAGCTCCAAGCTGCACAACATCAGCTCTGGAGGTGATTCCATCATCTTCTGAGGCACTGCATTGCAGAACTAATGCCTGCACACTGCAACGGTGCTAAACACTGCCTGGAGGGAGGGCCAAGGCTCAATCAATCAGTGCTCCCACCTCCCCCGTGCCTCACATACCGATGCAGCTCCTGCTGAAGGCGTCGTACTGAAAGCCCATCTTGCAGTCACAGCGATAAGCCCCGGGGAGGTTGTGGCAGATCTGCCCCTCCCCACAGCGGTGCACACCGGTCTGACACTCATCCACATCTGCAGAGCCAGACACAGCAATTTGCTTAAAGGTAGTTTGCTTTAAAATCAACGTTTATGAAGAGAGAGAGGGGGGAAAAAAATAATTAAACAACAGGAACAGAAACTGTTACGGTTGTCCCCTGGACAGAAGAACTATCATCAGCTCTTCCCACCCTGCTCTTCTCGGAGCCAGCTCTAAGTCAAAGCTCTGAAAAGCAGACCATTATCTTCGCAGTGAAAACGGCCCTGGAACTGCAGTCGAGCTCCCCCAGTATATTCTGCATTTCAATGTAAACACTTTTTGATGCTGATCAGACCCTGACATTTAAACACCCCTTGTGATGTTCTGCCTCTCCGTGACTCACATCAAGCCATTTAAAGCAAAACAAGAACCAGCCAGAAACTCTGCTCATCCCTTCAATTAAAGCAATTGCTATTTTCATCTCCAGTTGCCCTTTCAGTCTTGCTCCTGCTGTCTAACTTTTGCTCTTTCCCAATGTTGATCTTTTTTTTCTCTTCTCTCAATCAACTCCCATTTAGATACTCCTCGTGGCCTCTCATCCAAAATCCAATGCCAACAAATTAGCTGCTTCTCCATTCACATGCATCACTTCCAATCTCATTTAAACACCCTCAGATGAAGATGAGAGTTTTCAATACACACTGATTTACAAGACTTGCAACATGACTAAATAGCTCATCAGTCTCTAACAAATCCCTCTTGCCATCTGTGACAAGAAGCATCAAAAAGTCTGATTAACCCTCAGAATTGTTTGTTTCTTCACGCATTCAGAGTTCTGCCATTTCCCAAACCATCAGATCCTGCTTTCTTTCCATTATTCACATCTCCTACTACTTTTACAACCCAAATCCCTGTTCATGTAATAATAACTGGAATGGAAGTCTAAGGCTGGAGGTTCTCCATGCTGCCCTATTTGAAGTCATAAATTTGAGCACTAAATCATTTCAAAGGGTTCCTGGGCAGTTCTCCATCCAACAGCAGCTTGGAGAGTGCTCTGGGAAGCAGATCCCTGCTGAGGGAATGACGGAGAAGTGAGAGCAGAAACTTGGATTTGGAAAAGTGGAGATCATATCAACCCTGATGAGGGGCACTGACAAATAGTTTGTTCAGTATTTCAGCAGATTCCCACCTACACAGTCCCTGCTGGCCCCAGGGTCAGGAACAGCAGGGAATGCCAACCCAAGGAATCTCTGCCAGGCTCCAAGATTTCTGCTGAAACACTGACTCCTCTTTTTCTTGTAAGATCAGAAGTAGCACCAAAGCAAGGAAGTCTTTAATGTGGATACAAATTTGTAAAGCAGCAGCTTTATTTGTAATGAATTCATGTGTGCAACCACTTCATTAATTTGTCCAAAATTACATATTCCATTGCATTCACACTTTAATCAGTTCTAGGGCATTACCCCCTCAGAACTGTGCCGTATTTCACAATACTTACAGCAGTTTTCAGTTAAATCTAAGAGGTAGCTTTTAATAACTCGTTTACCAAATCAGAAAATCTGAACATTTTAAAGACAGATGAATCCTCTAAACAGAGGAGATGACCCTACAAGTGTCGTTCTGCTGGAGAAACATGTGCAGATGATGTTTTTACTACTGTGAATAAATCTGAATCAGGAATCTAATTAGCTATTGTAATGCCTGAAAGAAACTAGTCTTTATCACAGAGAGGGGAAATTAGGACCATATGCTTTTCCTTTTTCTTCTCTGTGCTCTCTGCCTACTTAAAAAAAGCCATTCCAACTAAATACCAAAAGCTACAGACCAGCAAGAGGGACAGAGTGCACATAGCCAAGTCAGAGAAATCACCAATTAACATTAAAAACGTTTTGCCAAAATCAAGCTGGAGAAGCTTCCTCATACCTGCTCCTTAACAACCTTGTCAACCATTTAAAGCAGAGACAGAGGGCCATCAGTAATCACACTGCACTGTGTTGTCTCCTCCTGCTTTAGAGACAGAGATGCTGTCTGAATAATGGCAGTTTCCTCCTCTGTCACATACTGGCACATAGTCACTCTTTTTTAGGAACAACAGGGGAGAAAAGCTGGATTCTTTCTCCACCATCAGTTTGAAACTTAGGAAGGTGATTTGCCCCAGTCATTACGGAATCACAGGATTGTTAAGGATGGAAAAGACCTCCAAGATCACCAAGTCCAACTGTCAGCCCAGCACCACCCCCACGGTCACCACTAAAGCATGTCCCACTTGCAGGGATGGTGATTCCAGCCCTGCCCTGGGCAGTCTGCAGGGCAGGGCAAAGGGCTGTTCCACTGCAGCCAGGGCTTCTGTCCTGCTCAGGGATGGCAAGGCAGGGAAAGAAATGAAGACACTGGCACTGTGATCCCCTAAAAACAATGTCAGGGTCACCACTCCAGGAGGTGCAAGCACCTGGCCCAGCAGGCCTGGCTGGAAAGCAGCTGAAGAATTGTCTTCACAGCAAGTGAGAGGGACAGGACCTTTGGACCTACTGAGATACTGCAGGCTGCTCTATGACAGGACAGCAAATAAGACTGCACTGCCCCCAAATTTATGAAGCACAACCCCAGAGCTGTATTAGGAAGGTTTCTCAGTTTCCTCAGTTACACACATGAACTGTCCCTGTCTTCTGCCACTTCCAAACCTTCCCCACCTTCTCACCGGATAGTCCTGGGGGCAAAACCATGAGGGGACATTGAGCACAATGAAGGGCAAAAAAGTGAATACAGATGTTTCTGGGGAAATAGGGTCTGGCTGTACCACTGTTTTTCCCTGCAGTCATGACCAAGTTCATGGCTGCCAACCACCTGCAGCATCACAGAGCATATTTTGTTTGTTTGTCGTCCTTCCTTCCTTTTATTCAAAGGGAAGGTAGGTAGAGATCACTGGGATATCATCACTAACCCAACTGCTGATTTCTAATTTCTTTTTTGTTTTCTCCTGTGCCTTTTTTTTTTTTTTTGGATTTCCTACCTCGTGGAACTCATGGCACAGGGAACCAGAGAACACACAGCCAGCCTTGCCCTGGGCACCAAGGGCTGAGCTTTCCTTTCCTTCGTGCCTCGTGTGCTCATTTACAGAACAAATGCTAATAACAGCTAAAATCTGCTATTCTGAGTCAGTAACTCCCTAAATACATTGGAACAAACACAAATCAGGATCAAGCTGCATGCCAGCCTACATGAATATTTCATACATTCATTCTTCTCAGAATTCTTTTCACAAAGTAGGAATTTTTAGGATAAAACATAAAAGTAGGCTGTTTAGGATAAAACATCCCCACAAGTGGATGTAATGGGGAACACCATTCACAGCCCTACAAAGAAGATCCACTTGGTGCTGCTCCTGTGAGAACACAGACTCAGTGTTTGCTGCAGATCACACCACTCAGGGTGAGGGGCTGCAAAGGACAGCAAGGGACCATGGTTTTGACTGACAGCACGAGTCTAAAAAGTAACTGAATCCCATTCACTCCAAAATAGAAGCCAGTGAATCCCATCTGCAGTCAGAACCAGCGTGCCAGGAGGAACCCATGGAGCAATCAGACATCAGTGCGAACAAATCCCCGAGCTGCTGGGACAGCAAATTCCCATTCCTCAAACACCCTTGGGAACCTGGAGGTAACCCAAAACCCCTCCTTTTAGAACTGAAATGCACTTTTTCCTGGGAGAGGGCCCCGAGCAGACCCCGAGCCCCCCTTACCGACGCAGCGGGTGCCGTCCTCGTTGGAGTGGTACCCTCTGCTGCAGCTCAGCATGTTCCTCTGGCACGTGTAAGACCCAACTGTGTTGATGCAGTTGAATCCTGGCTTACAGGGCTCAGGGAGGGATGTGCACTCGTTAATATCTGGTGAAGAGAATTAATTAGAATGGTGAGAGATGCTAGTTAACCTTTCTAGCCCGTTTTCTTCCAACTGCCACTTCTTTTTCCTTCGTTTCGGCTTCCTGTGCTCCAGAGATAAGGCTGAGGAAGGTCTGCTGGGGGAAGACTTTCAAGTGCTACAACTTTAAAAGGACAGCAACATTGACATTAAATTCATAGCAGGGTTTGAGGAAAACCACATATACAAGGGGTCAATATACCCCCCCTGGACAGGCTGAAAGGCCCAGGAGTTGCAAACACCCTCTGCTCACACCTACCAACACAGTTTCCCTCGGGGTCTTGCAGAAACCCATCCATGCAGCGCTGCTTTGACTCGCAGTAGAAGGACCCTTCTGTGTTCTGACAAACAAAGTTGACTTTGCAGCTGTGAGTTCCTCTCTCACACTCATCGATATCTGTTAATCAGACCAGAACAGCGGACTGGGATTAGCTGAGCTCCAGCCTTCAGCAATCTTCAGGACTAGCTAACTTCCAGAAAGCACTGTTTAAACCAGACACCTGTTGCCAGTGGGAGATCTGAGGTTTTGGACATGCACTTCAGCACAGGCTTCAGGATTTGTCAGCTAATTTGACTCAGGTCCCATGCCTCGTTTGCAGCATCTCTTGTAACCCACAAATACCAAAATACCTGCAGTTTGAAAATCCTAAAGATCCCTGTTAAAACCAGGAATAAGGTGCTCAGGATAAAATATGTAGCACTGTCTTTTCCTAAGCAAAATGGGTTCTTATTCCTCATATCCCTCAGGAATGAGGAACACACAAAACCCACTTACCCAGCTCTGAAAACTATGCTGAAAGAATCTAAATGAGGCAGTAATATTAGTAACAAATTTTGCTTCTTTTCTTACTTTGCAGCCAGAGCCCACCACAACTTTCTTACTTTTTATTAAGTATATGAAATTATTTCTCAAATTACGTTCACCAACTCAAGTGTTTGCTTTCGAGAGACGTTGAAAACACTTCCTGCAAGTTTCAAATAAATAAAATAAAATTCAATAGTTATCTGTAGGCAATTTGTCATAGAGTGGTTCTGAAATTTTAGCCTTTCCTATAAGTCATTCATTTACAGGCTACTTGAAAACAATTTGTAAATCTTATAATCCCCTATAATCTAACTTTAAGGCTAGAAAGTAAATTAAATCAGTAATAAATGTTAGAAATGCTTTAGGAAGAGACAACAGCCTCTTTAAGCAAACCAAGCTTTACTTATGCCAGGGAGATTGCTGATAATTTCTGGTTTATGACCTCATGCTCCTTGTCAAAGGCTAAGCTCTCCCCTTGGGCATCTCTTACTCCAGCTGTCAGGGAACTGGGTGAAAATTCAGGAGTAAATAGCACTGGCTGTGCCTGGAAGGCAGGGCAGGGAGCCCTGCCCACTCCTGAGCTGCACAGCAGCTGCTGCTGGGAGGGCTGATGTTCCCTGCCCTGTTAGACACCTCCAGAGCCCAAGAAGGGGCAGATGCAGAATAACTTCTTCACCCCACGACCATTCCAAGTGTAAATAAGTGCAGACAGCCCTCCTGAACACAGGAGCCAGGCAGAATTTCTCCATCAGGGAATTCTCTCCCTGACACCTTAAAAACAAGGCAAATCCTAGTTCACAAAGGTTTCATTCATTTCCTAAATAATTTATAGTTATGACTGGAAACTATTTCAAATAAATGAATGGACAGAAGGGGCCTACAAAGCCCAACACTTGCACGATGCCTTTGTTAGCCACAAGCCTCGTATCCCAGAGCAGCAACAACAAAATCCTTTGCAATCCTTTTCCTTTCCTGTCTGCAACAGCTGAAAAAAACACTTGTCTTACCAACACAGTCCCCATCCTTGAGCTCATAGCCTGGCTGGCAGCTCAGCTCCTGCAGGCACCTGAAGGACCCCATGGTGTTGACGCAGTGCTCTCTGCGCTGGCAGGTGTGTCTCTCTGTCACACACTCGTTGATGTCTGCAAAGAAAGAGTTAAACCAGTCAGTGCCACGCCTTTATCAAGTGATCCCCCTCTTCCTGCTCTTTTGGAAGGAGTCAAGAGCTCCAGTGAAACCATTTCTTCCAAAAGATGGTCAATGGAGGCTTTGTTATAGAGATCTGATGAGTGACTCAAGGTCTGGAGAGTAACTGAAGACACACGAATCCCATGGAGATTTCCTCCTCCTCCCTTCTTCCCAAATGGATGGTGCAGGCACTGAGGACAGGGATGGAGAGAGCTGACTGAATGCAGGGTGGGCAGAGGATTGATGATCAGCCACTGGGTTACTGGATTTACTGGATGGGAACCCCCCGGACAACTGAATGAAAAAGTGATTGATGCTTTTTGCTCCCCACCAGCTTCTCACAGCCCAGGCTATTTATCAGTCCTGCTGCTCCAGGCCAGGCAGGAGCTGCTGGGGTGGAACTGCTGCAAGAGATGGGTTCTGAAGCTGCCTGCCCTGCTGAGGGGGAGGAATCCAACCCCCAATTTCCCAAAGAAATTAGAACTGGATAGCAAGAACACAGGGAGAGAGGAACCCTGGGGGCTCAATCAAATTGCAAATTCCTATTTCAATCTTTAAAGAGATATGATTTCAGCAGGTGGAGTAGGGGAAAAGTTCTTTTTTTAAAAAAAAAATCACTTAAACACAAGGTTGCAGAGCAGAGGGCAATTAGGAAAGGAATATGAAACACCTTTGATAGGCTGGGCTGAAATCATCTCAAATTCAGGTTTTGCTGATGTTAATAATGAAAGCTGGAACAGCATGATGAGCAAATACCTGGAAGTAACAAAAAGGGGCAGAGACTGGGAAGAGAAACTTTCTTGCCAATCTCCACAAAAAATCTCTCCCATGTTCCCAGCTCTGTGTCAGCTCAGGAGAATTTCCAGAGCTAACAAAAGCCAAATGTGACCAGAGCCATTGCCAGTCATCTGGCTGCTCTGTGCATGAAGCTGTTATTATCCTACACAATAAAGCAAGTATTGTTTAAATCAGATTCTCATTTTGGCTGTAGAACCTCGTTCTCAGATAAGTACATCAGATATCTGACTTCTTCCGTGGAGCATGAAAACAGGAAAAGCCATTTTTTTAAAAAGCTTTTTGTCTTCAAAAAAACATCTCAGCTTGTTTTCTACCAAACAGATGAAGAGGGGTACCAAAGTTTCTGCAGGGTTCTGTCCTCCCAGTGCAGATTCTATACATGAGGATGAAGAGTAAGGAGCAATATTCTCATGGGTGAACCCACAGTCAAAACACACAAACAAAAATTCCCTCACACTGGGAGTAGAATATCAGGTACTGTGGCAGAACCCTCCCACCTCACTAGAACTGATTCTTAAATAAATTTGAGATTTATTAGTTAATTGTTGAGAAAAAAATCAGCTATTGATAACCCACCTAATGGCACCCAACACAGTGCAAGCCTCTCTACCACAGGTATGAGATTATCTTTTTTGCAAACCAGAAAAAGACCTCTCACATAAACAGACTTTGACACCACACTGCATCTTGTGAACTGCAGTCAGTCCAGCACGATGTCACAGCAGCCACCAGGAGGACACTGTGCTTGTCTGAAATACAGCCAAAAAGGGAGGAAGTATTCCACCTGACCAGCAGGTGGAAAAAGAAGGGTTTTTCACAGAAAAAAAAAATCTAATACAGTTCCATGTTTTGTCTCTATTTTTTGATTCAATTTGCAAATTTCGGAGTACGTGAGGAAACAGGTAGAACTGGTTGGAACGAGTTTGAGGAAATCAAAGTGATGGAAACTGGCAGATTCCATCCAGAATTTTTGTTTTCAGTGGAAGATCTGGGCACATGTGACACGCTGACAAAGCCTAAGGACTGTGAACTGGGTAGAGGTGCAAGGCTCGGGCATGCAAAGCTCTGCCCAGGGACAGGGGGTGAATCCATCTCTGAGATCAGAGCAGCTGCCAGCTCACCAAACCTCCTTTCCAGTTCATTAAACAAACATGTTCTATAAAATCTACAGTGCCCATAATCTGGGTCTCTTCAGTCCTGGAAGCCAACCCAACAAACCAATGAGATGCCTGCCAGAGCACCAGGAATGACAGGAGTTCTGTTTTCAGTTAGGAACACAGTTCATTCCAGCACTGGACCAGCTGTAGTCTTCATCCAACCCAATTAAGACTGTGAGGTAGGTAAGATGATATTTGTTTAAAAAAAAAAACCAAACCAAGAATAAGAGGAAAAATAATTCAGTACCATATTAAAAACAAGTCACAAGGTTAATTTGGAAAAATCTCCACAGTCATGTGTGTGGCAGCAACTTCATTAATTCCTTGCTTTATGTCAGCAAAACCCAGGATGAAATGGAATCATGTAATGCCTCCTTTTTTTTCCCAGGAACTGTTGATGCAAACAGCACCATACCCACGATCCCTGACCCATCTGTTGCTGGCATCAGGAATATCAACATTTACCTCGTGCTATTTGTTTCAATATGTAGTTTGATGTTGAAATGAATTTTTATGCCCGTTCTATTAAGATGTGAAATGGAGGCTTTTCTTGCCCTGCATCTCTAGTTTATCCTTTTTTTTTTTTTTCCTCCTTCAAATTGCTTCAGATCTATTTGTTTTATGGGATAGATCTGTGTGATTTAGGCACGTGGTTATTCTGCACAGCCCTAAAGTTCAGGGATAACGTGGCCAACTCGCTGCTCCCTCTGTCAGGAGGGGAAACTGAGATGGGAGTAGCAAAGAAAGGAGTAAAACAGTCAGTGTGTAAGTGGGTGGTGGTAATGACTCTGCCTGAAAGCCACCAGGAAAAGCAATTCCCACAAACAACATCCAGCCTGGCTCTTATCTCTGGAGAACGTGGAGCTTTCCAGCCTGGAGGCATCTGAATATCTGCTCTCAAAGTGACACCAAGGTGGGGGGTGGGAGCTACTTAAACAGCTGGTGACTCCTCACTGTGCATGGCTGGCTTTCAGGGATCCTGGATATCTGGAATTCCACAGTTTGGCTAAAGGAAATTCAACGGATAAAAGGTTAGCTGCTGGTTTGCTGCTGTGCCAAGACTGTTCCTCCTCATCCCTAAAATACTCAAAGAGTAACATCATTAAACCAACGAGATTTTGCAAACACATTAGCAAGGGTTTCCTCGTGGTGTGTGAGACTGCTCGAGGTGTGGCCCAAAGGCAGCCAGGCTGGGAAAAGGACACCTCAGAGAATGAGACAGCAAACAAAACACAAACCACAGTGTGCTTGTGGCTTTCCCCTTGGACTGGGAAAGTAGGAAAAAATGTTCAGTACTGCAAATGTTCTCCTGGCACCACCCTCAAAGCAGAGCTGGATACCAGCAGGGAGCACACAGAGTGGATCCATCCAAAAAGGAGGAAGAGAAATTTCCAAGTTTTCTGGATTGTTTGAAAGGGTACCTGTGAAAACTCACTTGCATTAGGGGAACACAGAGTATTTAGTATTTAGTGAGGGAGAAAAGGGTCTTTCAGCTTCACAAATGAGAGCAGTGCCTGAGGTTTATCTTGGTCATAATAAACCTCTGCCATAATGTCATGGGGGAGAGGAAGAAAGTGAATAAAGGGAAGCTCTTGGCACCTGCCAGAGCAGCTCCTGCCAATGTGCAGACACACATGCACTGGGTGAGCTTCAAAAGGCTGTGGAAAAGGACACATCTGTCCTTCCTGCAAAGTGCTGGGAAAACATCAGGGAATGAAGTGGCAAGACTCAGAGGCAGAACACGAGGAGGGGCAGTTCCTGCAGCTGCTTACCTGGTGGATGCAGCAGAACCCTCCAGCTCACAGCCTGATTCTGCCTCTGAAAGGCCTCCTGCCTCCCTGTGTTGTGCTCTCAGCCATTCCATTTAAACCACATCATCTCATTAGTTTTCCACACTTGCCAGTATCTCCGATTTCAAAACAAATATTACTAATAATAAAAAGAATTAAAAATGTAATTTTGATTAGTTAAGGAAAACCCAGAAGGTGGTAAATCACATTTCTTCTCTGGACCCTGACACTGCAGAAAATTTTCCTGCTCGTGCCCACAGGCCACATGGTGCTCATTAATGAGGTGAGGTCACAGAGCTTTAAAGACAGACCAAAACCAAAGCTGTGATGGTGAGAAAAACAATGTTCTAAACATCAGGAGGAGGACAGGGAGGGAAGAAGGCACATGCATTCACACATGACATTATAGTCACAGGCACTGCTGCTCTCATAAATGACTTGAGGTCTCCAGGTGCTCTGTTTTTCCAGGCAGCACTGCTGCAGCTCAGGTGCCTCCTAAACCAGCCTCTAGAAAAGAGCCCAAAAGAGAAACTATTTCATGAGCTCAGGCCTTGGCTGCTGGGAAAAAATTAAATCCTCGTAAATACACCTGCAAAGATCGATTGGTTTCTCAGATGGACTCAACCAGCAGGGATGATGCAGCAGAATCACAATGCATCTTTGACTTTCACACAAAGAAATCTGTGCCAGAATCAACAAAGGACTGATGTGAAGTTTAGAATCCCATCCCTTTGGAGTGGATCCTTTCCACTGCCCGGCCTCACGCAGATCCCTTGAGCTGTGTTTCTGCAGTCTGGTTGTTCCATGATGCCTGGGAAGCATTGACAGTGTCCAGAGAGACCAATTCTCTGTTTTTTAGAGAATTTTTCAGTGTTGCTGTGGTCATCAACACCCCTGGCTGTGCATAGAGTTATCTGTGACCCAAGGATGTACCGCTGGGGAAGGAGCCAAATAGCAGAGGACTCATGAGGTGGAGTGGCTGAGCAAATGGTGCACATGTGTTTCCACTAACTGGGATTGAAATGTCATATGCAAGGATGGCCTTGGAGCACAAATGGTTTGAATGCGTTGCAGAGCATGGAGAATTATGATGTTGTGGTGAACGGCCCAGACCTCTCTTCTTACCAACACAATTCCTATGCCTGTTGAGAATAAAGCCCTCTGCACACATCCCACTGTGGCTGACACAGGAGAACGATCCCAGTGTGTTCTCACAAAACTGTCCGCTGGAACAAGCACCTGTCAGGCACTCATCCAAATCTACACCAGCACGGGGCAGCCAAAAGGGAAAAACAGAGTTCTATTAGAACAATTGCCGAAATGAAACAACAGTTCTTTCACGCTGGACATGTCTGAATGAAGTGTGCTGGAGCCTCCACACCAGCACCAGGCTGTAATAAATGCAGTGTTACACTGAAAACAGGGCTGGAATGAGGAATAACCCCTCGGAGATCAGCTGGTCCTTGCTCACACCCCGACACTTTCGTCGTGCCAGAAGGAAACATCCTTAGAAGCAGGCAGGCAGTCCCACAGAGCCAGTGCACACTGTTCCAGTGCACCCTTACCATCACATCCTTGCTGTAATTTAGATTAGGAATGCCCCTTGCTACAATTTCAACTCACTGCTTCCACTGACATTTATAAATTTTTTCATTTCCTGTAGGAAAATGATTGCCTTCAAATGCCCCTTTTGATTCCGACATTAATTAATCAAATTAGCTTCCACCACACTTGAGTAAGCACTGCACTGTGAATATTTCATCTGGTGATATTAAAATCCCATTTTCTTCCCAGACTGTCCAGAATTTCATGAAAATGATTTGTAATTCAATAAGACCTGAGATTAAGAGGGATGTGGATCATTTGTGAGCAATTCTGAGCATCGGGAGCTTCTCCCTGCATTTCACTGTTATTGCTCCCATACTTAGAGATTTATAATTAAGGTGTGTCACAGGGCATTGCTTCTGACCCCCAGATCTTCTCTGGGCAAACACATCCCTTGTCACTGCTCCAACATGTCCATTTAAAATTTCTGTCATGTGAATGGTCACGGTGCAGCTTTGGAATTCACTGCTCATCACTGTGCAGGGCTGAGCTCCAGTGGCAAGTGGAACAGCTGGAGCTGGACCAGCTCCCGTGGCTGTGAAACCTCCCTGAGTTCAGCTTTTCAAGGCAAGAGGGAATAAACCCCAACAAGGCAGATGCCAGGCAGGGCTGTGGCTCTGGGGGTCCCCCAGGACAGCAAACCTGGCCCCGTGCTGCTCACTGCTCCAGGGAGAAAAGCTGTGTCCATAGCTGTGCAGACAGGCCCTGGGGAGGAATGGCAGTGGGAAGAGAAACCAAGAGGGCTGGGAAAAAAGCCTGGAATGTCAGAGGAAAAGAGCACAAATCCAGGCTTGCCTTCACCTGAAGTCCCCAGGTATCAGCACTCTGTGCTCCAGGAGTTATCTGTGGAGCAGATCTGCGATTCCTCGGTCTCTGCACTGCCACTGCAGCTCACAGCACTGAAAATGAGGAGCCCTTAGAGGGACAGCCAGGGGGGTGAGAGCTAAAAGCACCTCTCTGTGGTGAGCCCAGAGCACTTACCCTCACAGGACACCCCGTCAGCCATGAGGGTGTACCCAGCCAGGCAGGAGCACACGGCCTCTCCTTCCACCACATTGCAGAGGTGCTTGCAGGGGCCGTTATCTGCATGGGGCACAAGGACAGACCACAGATCAGCACCCACAGCAGTTTGGGACACCTCCAGGTCCCAAAACCACTCCCAGCTTTGCCCACCGGGAATGCAGCTTGTAAACAACGTGACCCACAGCCCTAATCACTCCTGAGAACCCTCCCTGGCACCCAAACCCCGCTGTGCCACCCTCCACCCACCTTTGCACTTGTCCTGCTCCTCCTGTAAGGACACCACCAGGATGGGCTGAGAGGGAGAGGCTACTGGAGGGATGGTGGCTTCAGCTTCCAGCCTTGTCACCTGTGCCCTGTCAGGATCTGTAAGGCAAGGGAGGCAGAGAGGGTCAGGGACAGCACCATCCCCACTCCACATGGCAAGGGGCCTGGCCCCATCCATCCACCCCCATCGTGGTTTGGAGGAGGAAACAACATCACGGATTGCAGATCAGGCAGCCTGGCTGAAAAACAACTTCTGTGGAGGAAAACATTGCAACACCTGAATAAACCAGGAAGTGATAATTATATTTTTAAAAATCTCTGCTGTACTGTAAATACAGTGGCTGTCTTCCATTCAGTGTTTGATGGGAAAAAAATCCAAACCCAAACCAAGCCTTTGACCTTATTCTGTCCATCCTATTTCAGCACAGATGAACAGCAGACACTCACCTTTACAAGCACAGGACACTTTGGAATGACTTTTGTACAGCCAAGGGGAAAACATGACAGCTGCTGTCTGTCATTAAGATTTCCAGCAGACAGCAATGTTAAAGGTATCAGGACAAAAAAAAAGAGCTCTGTTACATCAATAAGAGTAATCCAGTTTATCAATATCACCAAAATAGAAGCCTAAATCCATAAGGCTGAACTCTTCCTAAACAGGGAGGTGTCCTGTTCCCACTGACTCAAGTTCAAGTGTCACCCAGAGCAAAGTGTGAGCACCAAAGAGTGACAACGTGAAATGAATGAGAGTGATTGCAGTGCAGGTTTGGGGTATGGGAAGAGTGATTTCATGAAAAAAAAAACAAACCACAAAGTCACCACAGACATACAGTGGGCTGTGGCACAAACAAAATCATCTGCTTGTGGCACAGCCTGAGGGATTTCCCCAGAAATGCCAGAGATGGGCAAACACAGAGGGGAAAAATGAGAAATAAAAGGCCAGGCAGAGCACAGGTGGTTTAGCCAAGTGTAACCAGTGAGGTTCAGAGAGTCACAGAATCCCAGGATATGCTGAGTTGGAAGGGACCCACAAGGATCATCCAGTCCAACTCCTGGCCCTGCACAGGCCCATCCCCAAGAGTCACCCCCTGTGCCCCAGAGCATCATCCAAACCCTCCTGCAGCTCTGGCAGCCTTGGGGCTGTGCCCACTGCCCTGGGGAGCCTGTTCAGTGCCAACCACCCTCTGGGGGAAGAACCTTTCCCTGAGATCCAACCCAAACCTGCCCTTAATTTGACCCAGGAATGACCCAGCAATGACCAACCCTGGCTCCTCCCATCCATCTCCGGTGTCCCACGCACAGTCCTCTCCCCTCATCACAGGTTTCTACCCCAGCTGAGCTCTGCAAATCCCTCCACACTTCTTGGCACAGCCACGGGCACCACAGACCAGCAGATCTGCAGGAACCCTGAGAGGACAACAGGATGTCTTCACCCAAATCTGCACCACCAGCTGGTGGGGGGGGAAGCAAAGCAAAGCAAAGCAAAGCAAAGGAAGCCAAACAACAGCACACACCCGCTCCAGGTGAGCCAAATTTTGCAGAGCTAAAATAAGAAGCTTTTCCTTTGCCCCTTTTGGATTAGGTTCCTTCCCCAAAGCTTTAATTCAAACAAGAGAGCAGACAGCTGCCACAGGAACAGTCGAAGGCATCGCTGATGTAACACCACGTCGAGAAGGATGACTTAACACATGCTCATTGTTTGGCTTGGGCAGAGAGCTGGGAAGCCTAAGGAATTCTGGCATTGGATGGAATCACTGGGTTTGCTCGTTAAATAACTGAAAGCACTTGTAACTAATATAAGGTTTCAACTTTTCGGCTTATCTGATTTGAAATCCTGCCACTGGAGAACTCCAGACATCAAAACCATTACGGCACAATAGACTTTCTTTTCCAGACTTCCACCACACTAGATAAATTTAGAGTTTGTTAGCACTGAAAGATGTTAATGATTTTAGATAAAAATCAAAGCTCAGGAAGCAATGCTGTCCGTCTGAACTGGGTTAAGTTTATCTAGAGGAAACCTAACTGTGAAATAGAAAATTACTCTGAGAAGAAAAGATAATTCATTAAAAAACCTTCAGAAATCCTCCTCTGAAAAGTGCAGACACTCGATCTGAACACAGGAAACATCACCCTGAGCTCACATCACCAACACATAAAAATACAGCATAATTACATTCCCTAAATTATTATTTTTCTTTATGTTCTAGGATTTCTACAGAACATGTCCATGCATCAACAGCCATAAAAAACCCTCACAGAAACTACAGAGAAGCTAAAGAAAAGCTTGGTAGATCAATGCAGGTGGCACAAAGATATTCCCTGCCCACGTTCTCACCTGGAGAGCAGCTGGTCCCATCGTCCTGCAAGGTGAAATCTGGGAAGCACGAGCACTTGTAGGAGCCCACGGTGTTGATGCACAAATGCTGGCAGAGCTCCCCACCATAGAGCAGACACTCATCCAGGTCATCTCCAGGCAGGCTGTTTGACAGTTCAGCTTCACTGCTGATGGACAGAGCTTCATTGTGTTCTTCCCTCTCTGAAACTACAACAGAACAGCACCTGTCGGTTCTCTGATGGGTGTTTTTGCAGTGGCACTGGACAGAATGGGGTGTTTGGTCACATAGACTCCAAATAAAGGCAGAGCTACCCGAAACAATTACTCCAGGGATAGAGCAAATGAACCCATCCTGGAAATAACACCAGTGTGCTGAAGATCCACCTTCTCCCTCTGTGAAGCTGGAGGGACAGGCATTTTACAGGAGCTACTGAGAAAAAGGGAGACCCTGGGAGGTCACAAGCTCCCCTTTCACACTGACTGCCAACACTGTTGCTGTTGATATCTGAACTCAGGTATCACACTGAAGCCTCATCTGAAATGGACCCCACCAAAGAACCCCACTGCATTTCACATTTCAGGAGAAAAACACACCCAGTTGGTTTGGAAACTCTTCTCAACTCCACAATTTATTGGCTCCTTCTGTACCAGCATCACCAGCAGCCTGGGAGCCACTGAGCAGTGACGTGGCTGCCCTATCCACTGCTGCTGAACACAATCCCTCTCCATCCCCAGCTAAGTCTGACAAGACTTTCTGTGATACCAAAACAAATTGTTCAGCGAGTCTCTCAGCCAGTTTTTCTTAAATAAACCTTTTTCCCTTGTTGGTAAGAGAAAACACACATTTAGTTCATGAGAACAGAGACCAAAATTGCACCCTCAGATATGCAGGAGGTTACCATGAAACTCGTGTGTGACAGGTGGGTACAGAGTGATGCTGGAGAGAACGTGATCTTGGGCTGAGCCCCATGGCTCTCCAAGCTCCAGATCTGCCACGTTCCCTCTGTCAGGCCTCTTTGGCTCCAGGATTTGGCTCTGCTCTTCAGCATCACTGTGTTTCTATGTTTAAGGATCAGAAACATCCACATACTCTTTGCTTTTCTGAAACTGTTTTAAGAACAAGTCTGTACTTGATCTGAGAAGCCAAGCAACTGTTCACACCACTCCTTCCAGCACCTCCCTGTATGACCTTGTGAGACACAGACCTTGTCTGTGATGTCTCCAGATGATAAAGGGGCACTTACCCTTCTCAGGGGTCACTGTTGGCAGAGGCTCAGGATGCCTTCTGATTTCTGGATGGATGAAGTGGTCCCCCCCCTCACAGCAGGACAGCATCACGTGGCTGCAGGGGTAGCCCAGGTTGATGTTGGACTCGCAGGTTTTGCCCTCACTCCTCAGCCTCAGGCCCAGGTTGCAGCAGTCACAGCATTGCTGCAAAGGAAGGGCACTGTCAGGAACAAGCATTTGGGAGCACTGGCAGGGCAGCAGTGGAGTCACCAACCCTGGAACTGATCTGCACTTCCCTCAGCATCTGGAAAGGCACTTTGGGTTCAGACAGCTGCAAACATCAAAGCTTTCCTTGTGCTTGTTTTTGCCATCCTGCACAGAGGGGTCAACTGCAGCCCCCCTAAACACAAAGCCTGGCTGTGCTGGGGATTTCAGCAACTCCACGTGCAAGGAGGGAGTGGTGCCACAGCCAGTTCCTCCCAGCTCTTGCACAGCCATTGTTTGTGTGTGCTATGAACAAATACTATAAAGAAAACAACACAGATCTACACCTCTTAGCATCAGAGCTCAGGAAATGGTCAGCTGTTGGAAGCAATGATGTGACAGGAATTGGAAAGAGCCTGCATGGACAGGAGGATCAGCAGCATCTGAGCCCTGTTCAGTGCGTCAGGAAAGACTCTTTCTGCACCACTGCCCTGCAAACCTGCTGTGACCTTTAACTACCTGGCTGTGCTGGGCACATCCTGCTGAGACAGTGGCTGGAGGAAGGCCAGGGTGCATTTTATGAGCTATTTGCCTTCCTTTTCCTCCCTGAGAGCATCCAAGCAGCAGCAGCTTTGCTGACAGGTTGATGCAATGGGGTCTCCCAGCTCTTGCTCTGCTGCAGGTGGCAGACAAAACCTGTGTGGTGCTTTAGTGAGTCCCATACAAACCCATTGCAGAGTCAGGCCACAAAACCACATCAGATAAATTAAATCAAATTCAGAAAGACCGTACTGTGCATGCAGAGGGGACACCTAACCCAGCAGAGAACATGAGGAGCTGGGAGTCTCTGCTGCAGAGACAGCAGGGGTCATGTGGGAATTGAAGATTCTTGGCTGGATTTAGATTTAAGTGTCCTCTTATATTTATATATTTTAATATATTCTATATGTATTTTTATACATTTTTTTGTGTGTGTATATATATATAACAGACAGATTAGTTATAAAATCTTTCCCTCTGCAACTCCTCTGATACTCATCCACTCCAGTAACTCAGAGTCTGCAGCTACACTGAAAACAGCCTCTCTGAACCCAGAGAGGTGACTTCAGTCTATCCAAATATTCAGCCAATGCCAAGGATCAGGCACAGACAAGCAGGGAATGATTTGAGCTCTGCAAGGATGGAGAAGCAGCAAATTGAACTCAGCTCCCACTTCCCAGGAGGGAGATCCCTCACCTGAGGAGGGCAAGCAGGAGAAGGCTGGATGAGCAGGGAAATGGGAAGGAATCATGTTTCAGGATCAGCCATCCCAGGGGGGCAGTCCCATTAAACCAGAGCCTGTCTCTGGTAGGGAAATGGGAAACTCATCCACTGACAGCTCAATCTGCAGAAACTCCTCCACGAAGTCACTTCTGTCAAGACTCAAATGCTGCAGCTTTGGGGTTTTTGGAGCATTTCACACACAATACACATCAGCCAGTACTTATGGCTCCAGTTTATGTCCCTGCTTCCTAACCTGAAAAACCCCCAAATATCATAAATAGCAGACGTTACTCACATTTGAAAATATGCACAGCCAGAAGGAGTTGCCTTTACGTGCCCAAATACATGTTTGTGAAAATTTACAGTACAGGTCCCGAGGAAGATGAATTATTTTGGACACTGAAGAGCTAAATCATCTTCCTAAAAGAAGTATTAAAAAACCCCAACCCAACTAGAATGGATTGTGGTTGTGCTAGAAAAAAATTCCTGTTTCCATCCTCCCCAAATCCAGAATCCTCAAATTCAAAATTTTATGAAAAGAAAATCCTATTTTCTGTATTTTTTTTTTTAATTTTGTCTCTATTTTTTTCAGCTTCAATATGCCCAATAGAAGTTCAGGGTAATACAAGTTTTTTTACCAAAGCACTATAAAATATGTAATATTTGCCTTGAAGAACCTGACTTCTTTCAGTCATGGTTTGATTCCCAATTTATCCCATGTGCAGGTGGGATAGGGAGTGTTAAATCAGTCAGACACCTTTAGGTTCACATATTTTCCAGGTGAACAAAATGGTCCCATTTTCCAGTGGAAAAAAGCTTTTTCGCTGAAAAGTTCCTTCCACAATGCAAAAAATTGAATGCCTTGATCTTCTCTCAATTGCTTTCTGAACTTCACAGGAATTCTACAGCTGATTTAACAGAAAATACAACTATTTTAACCTTCCAGTTGAGAACCATACCTTGAGAACCATTCTGTGGTTCACAGCTTTCTGTGTTCCTCTCAAAACTGTCTTTGCTGGAATCCAGCATAGCTGGATTTACTATCGTGGATTTACTATCTCCATCCTCCAGGAAAAAAAATCCCTAAGCATGTATTTTTTGTACAAAATGAGAAAATCTTTCTCGTGATACAAAGCATTACAAGGCAATACAAAGTCTGATTATTTTCTATTACAATGGTACATATTGTAATACAAAAGAAATACAAAGTCTCAACAGTCTCTGAATGTTTATTGATTTAAATTCTTTCTTTTCAAGCAGTAGCTGCAATGACTGAAGAGCTAAATGAGCTAACAGGTACCAAAGCTGTTTCTTCAGTCACTTTACCATTTCAAATGGTTTCTCTTGAAGAGAAAACATCCCATGGGAATTGGCATGAGGAACGAACCATTCCACAAGAGTATTTTGTCCCTTGCTTCATTTCAGACAGGAATGATGCAGTTATCCCTCTCCACCTCTTTCTGAGGAATGAATCTGTAATCAGACTTATTCTACAGCTTGGGCTCTGCCTGGCATGCAAACAACCCATGGGGAAAACCTAAGAACAACAATTCTCTCCCATTTCAAACATTAATGCCTTCTCCCAAATGCACAAATTCTCTTTTTAATTCACTGATAGACTGCAAACCCAAATAAACAGTAGTTCTGACAACGAGAAACTGGTATAGCTAATTAAACCTCAAACTCCCCAGTAGATGACCATGGATTTTGCTTTCCCAGTGAACAATTATCTGGGAGAATCACGGATGTAGCAGGACAGACAGAACTAATCAGATTCCTGCTGAGACAACAGAAGCTGCATTGAAGCTCAGCTCTAGCCATGGACATTACTATCAGAGGGAAATGGACTCCAGAAAGCACCCTTCAGGTGGAAACAAGACAAGTGAGCAAGCAAGCTGCTGAATCTTCAAACTGGTTTAAATTGGTTGGGCTCCACTGACTGTCATAAAGCAAATCTCATTTATCCAAGCGGGGGCTGTGGCTCAGTGTCTGTGATTTGCACCCTTGGCTAATGGGCTGCCTTTATTTATGAGCAAAACCTTCCATCACCATCTAAATGCTTGTTCCTCTAGTCCATCATTGTATTTAACTGAAAAAATGGGGTCACAATTCAACACTGGGGCCAAGTAAACTGTCCAGTAATGGGCTTTGCATTATATCTTCAATTAAGTTTTGCCCCATCGTTTTCTAAATTCTTCTACACAACAGATATAAAAACTAAAATGTACCATTCAGCTACTTCCAAAGTGAGGAAGCAAAAGCAGTGCAGCAGGTTAAGTCTGCAGAATGGAGATGGAAAGAATCCAAAACAACACTACTGTAAGACTTTAAAAGGGGCTGTAAACCCTAACGCAAACAACGCAACGTCCCTGCCGCATTCCTGCAACTTTATCTTTTCTGTGCTGTATAAGAAACATTTCCTGCTGAGTGCAGGAGACGAGGGCACCGAAACCCGTGGAAGCAGCAGAGCAGCTCACCTTGTAGGACGAGCCCGTGCAGGGATCGCCGTCCTCGGGGCCGCAATTGTCACCCTCCTTGGCAGCCACCATCCCGGCCAGGCAGCTGTTCTCCCGCACCGTGGACACGCAGCACTGCTTCTGGGCGATCCTGCAGGGGGGATACAACAGCACGGGATGTGTCAAATTCCTACGTGGATTTTAGTAGATGTTCCTTGAAATACTAAAATACTACTATTTTAAGTCTATGGTAGATTCCTCTCATTCAAAGAGGGATGTGCCTCCTTCATACATGTACAGAAGGGCAGATAAAATCCCACAGTGCTTTTGGTTTTACTCTGTAGCATCATTTAGGTTAGAAAAGATCTTTAAGATAATTTTGCCAACTGGAGAAATACAAATTTTTGAGCAATGAATTATTACTACCCAAATGTATTCAGGTACCAGTAATGTAATTATTATTTCTTATAGAAGACATCCAAACTTTCGTAACAATTTAAAAAAAAAAAAAAAAGACCACCAAACCCAATCAAATTTATTATTGACTGCAGAAATGACAAAATGTTACTAGAAGCATTTTTATATGCTCAAAGTATTTACTGTACTTAAACATTGCAATCTCTACAGATTCATGTTCTCTGAAATGAGACATTTAGCCATGAGAAATTCCTGGAGCACTGGAGTGTCACTGGCCACATTTTAGTATTTTTTAGATATCAGCACAGCTTACTTTCAGCTCCTCTATCCCCAGAAAATGAATTGGGAACAGTGTTAACCATCTTCTCTTAGTTTTTATCTTCTTCACAAACCTACTCTTTGCAGAGCAGAGAAGTGAGTTGGTGGTTCAAAGAAGGTTAAGATCATTTCTGCCTCAGGAAAGAGTTAATGAGTTGAGATCAGTGAATGTTTTAAGCTGCTGTGAGTCTCTGACTGGGACACTGAGTCAGCAAAGAGCAGGATCTGTGCTGGGACAGCTGATGCAAAAGCCACCCAGATAAACATTGCTCTGTTATGATAAAGCATATCAATTATAAGATAAAAATGACTATTCTGGGTCAGATGAGATTTCATCAAGCCTAACATCCCATTTCTGGCACAGCCTGGGAGTACAAGCTCTGGGAGTATTTTTACATCTGACTATCATTGATTATCTAAAGATTTCCTGTCCTTGCTTAAGTTTAAGTTCAGTGTTCAAGTTACTGCCCGTGATCTCATTCAGGCAGTCCCAGTGTCCATCCTGCAGCCCACGACTGTGGTCTCTAAACAGAAGGAGGCCAAGCTGGGACATGAATGTCCAGAGACATCAAGATACATCAACATCAAGGTTTTTTGCCATTTGAACACCCCAAGAGGGCATTTGGAAACAACAGACACATCAGTCTGCAACCTTTGTATGAACAACTTACAGCAGACACAGGGCAGGCTTCACTTCTCTGTAGAGAGCAGTGACAAGACTCAAGGGAATGGCTGGAGCTGTGTCAGGGCAGGCTCAGGGTGGATCTCAGGGAAAGGTTCTTCCCCCAGAGGGTGGTTGGCACTGAACAGGCTCCCCAGGGGCTGCCAGAGCTGCAGGAGGGTTTGGATGATCCTCTGGGGCACAGGGGGTGACTCTTGGGGCTGGGCCTGTGCAGGGCCAGGAGTCAGACTGGATGATCCTTGTGGGTCCCTTCCAACTGAGCATATCCTGGGATTCTCTGACTTGTTTGCCTCAGCTGAGATCAACCCTTTGTCATGGTGATTGTCACTTGTAAACACCAAATATTCATAGAAAACTATCCTGACAGAACAGGAGCTAATTTTTGAAATTTGTACCTATCTTCTATCCCCATCCCTGGGCGTGTCCAAGGCTGGACAGGGCTTGGAGCAACCTGGGCTAGAGGAAGGTATCTCTACCCATGGCAGGGAGGTGGATGAAGCTTTAAGGTCCCTTCCAACCCAAACCAGTCTGGGATTCCATGACTCTACTTTTTAACATCTTTAGATAGTTGAGTTAGAGGCAGACTTAGGAACCTGCCTTTCTTCCAGCACCCAGACAGTGCCCCAGGGTTGGATGAGTGCAGGGTCACCAGCCCTGCACACTGGCACATCTCCCAGTGGCAGCAGCAAGTTTTTGTCCTTGCCCTCAAGGTTCTGAGGCCAAATATTTGAATATTTTTTTACATTAAATATTTTCTTCAGACGTAACATTTATAGGTGGGTTTAAATCTTTAAAACAGGCACCCAACTGAAATTTTAGAAGTAAAACAATTGAACCCCTGATCTCTTATTCCTTTAAATCCCAATAGATTCACAGAGACTGAAACATTTAGGATCTGGCTTTTTCATCTAAACACAGCACTCAGATGTGCAGGTGCAACTCATTAAGGCATTGGATTTGCACCTACTTAGGCCAAGGCTGGAATTTTTTAATCTGTCTTGACTTCACAGACAGTTGGTATGTGTCAGTTATGCCATGCCAGACCCCAGTGGGGGGGATTTTCATCTCCCAGTGACTTCAGAAAGGTATAATGATACACAATTTGATAAGAGTGATTATGCCAAACCTTTTCAATGCTGTAAATGAGAATGTGAGTCTGGAGTAACTTTGCCTTCATCCCTCCCTAAGGCCTGTTTCAGACTAGGGGGAAGGGAATTGGATGAATTGCAGCCAGTGGAATATTGAATCCACCTTACTCTGCACCCATTCTCCTTCTCCTGCTGTGCAGGCTGAACCTGGAATACCTGGGACCCTCCTGGAATGCTCCTCAGGGCAGATGATCCCCCCTCCAGCTGAACACAGGCACCACAACCAGGGGCCATTCACCCTGGGCAATAAACACACCATTTCACGATACAATTAACAATTAACCACCACATTTAACATTGCCAAAGGGAAGCCAAGCTCTGCCCTTCTATTTATTTGCAACTCCACAAATGTGCTGAGAATGGGGAAAAAAATTTCCTCTGCTCACACAGGAGAGGCAAAAACCTCAACAGGCTTTGTTTAGAAGAGATTTTAGGGAAATGGAGGGGGAAAGCCTTCTTTCTAATTTGCCACGACACACTGCCAGTCTGCCAATCATTCAGACCATGAATGAAACAGTTCCCAGTCTCCTGGACATCCCACAAATTAAATTTGATTTCTTCTAAAGGACTGTTCTTTATGTAAATCCAAAACTTTGGGGGTCGCCTCACGTACCTGCAGATGTCACCATCCGTTCCACTCACGGGGATTTCTGTGCACTCCCCATTGTCTATGGCCCACTGTTGTCCAGCTCCACAGCAGCTCTCAATCAACTCCTTCGTGGAACCTGTGTAAAACAGACACCCAGAGTTTTTTATATGGAATGGATTGGGTTTAGCTCTAAATTGCCATAGTTCAGCCTTTTATTTTCCTTTCTTTCCACATTTCATTTGGTTAAATGCAAAAAAAAGAAACAGGCAACTGATACCTGAAGCATCTTGATATAACTGATCACTCGGTGATGCCTTTCAGGAAGGAACAGCAGAAGGAAATTAGAGCTTTACATACAATAAAAGACGTAAGAGGTTTGAAGAAAACTCCACATTTGACATCTCTGAACAAAAAAAAAACAACCTGTGTAAAATCGTGCTTGGTTGCCAAGCTGTAACAGTGCCCTCACTATCACTGGATTATCTGACCACATCCCAGCCCTGGAGGGTTCAGCTGGTTTAAAACCATAATGAAAAGGGTTTGGGGAAATAACTCTGCCTCTGCTAATGAGCTCCTGTAAAACACTGGCACCAGGGTGCAGTGACAGAAAGAGATGGATGCCCAGAACTGCTGCATTAATTTTCACAATTTTCCTTGTGGATTTCCAGCTAAGATGTAAATTTGCAGGTTAGAGTGAAATACAACTTAAATTTGCAATATCCCACATGGCTGCCGTAGAGAACAGACGAGGGCACATCACACTGGGCAGGAGTGGGGGGGTTTGGAGCCTGGAGAGCAGGCTGTGACTTTGATCTACATGTCAGTGCACACAATGAAGATGGTCTATCAGACCACAGGGCTCTGCACTCTCCAGAGTCCATGGCCCTGTGCTGAGTGGGAACAGCACATGCTTCTCTCCCTTGGCCCATCAGAAGTGCTCCAGTTCCTCTTCAAGCCATTTACATGGATATAAGGAACATTCTGTGCCTTTTATTCCTATTTCCAGGCCGGTCTCTGGCATATTTTGATGTTACCAGTGAGAAGGAAGAAAAGCAAAGCAGCCCAGAGTTGATGGAGATGGGTGGGTGCAATGGACCTTGGGGAGCCCCACTGAGCTCTCCTTGCCTAAGGCCCAGCAAGATTCTCTGCAAGAATCCATGGCCAGTTTTTACACCAATCACTTCTGCCTGAGGTAAATCACTCCTGCTTGCAGCAGGAGGGGGAAACCACTTTCTCTGCAAGGACTTCAGGAAAAATGCCACTGCTGCAAAGGGCCCTGCTGAAGATGCAACGCTCTCCTGACAAGACCTGGCAACAAAACTTAACAATTGGGAGCCAAGCCCTGCTGGTCTGGCCTTGCACAGTTTGGATCTGTCAGGGAACTGCATTCAGGTTGGCAGGAGGACTCTGCAGTCAGCCCATGTGAGCCCAGAGCCAAATCCTCTCCTCCTGAGTGTTAACAGCAGCATCAGATGGCAGCTCCTCCAACACACCCTGACCGATGAAAAAGTTCACTGAATCCTTCCCTCTGTCTGCATTTGGTACATGGTACCAAGTCAAAGAATATTTCCTTGCAAAATTGTAACACTTATAACTCTGTAAGTGAGGCATTTTTAGAAACAGCTGCATCTCAAAACATCTGGGCTTCCACACTGCACAATTCAGAAAAGCACAGACGACCCAAGTTACCAAACATTTCTGCTGCCACAGAACAACAGAGTGGGGAAGGCTGGAAGGGACCACAGCGGGCCATGCACTTAAAACAGTTATTCTGTGTTTCAAACAACAGTAGGAGCACTTTTTATAGCGTGTTGTAAAGCTAAGCAGTCATCAGATAGCAAGAGTAAGAAGTTTAAGTGAATTGCTCTCTGCAATGTTAAAAATATCGACACTTGCACAAACAGAACCACAGATTGGTTTGGGTTGGAAGGGACCTTAAAGCTCCTCTCCTTCCACCCCCCTGCCATGGGAAGGGACACATTCCACTAGACCAGGTTGCTCCAAGCTCTCCCCCACCCTAAATAACACAAACCTCCTCAGCAGAAGGCTATTCCTTTGCACCTTCCAACAGCCCTCGCCCTTCTCTGGGTTTCACTGGTGCACCAATAAACAGCAACTCCACAAACCACAGTCACACAGTGCTATAAAATACTTTTTTAACATAGTTTTAATTCACTCCATTGGTGGAAACTCCACTCATTTAACTGAGTGCTGAAATACATTTGTTGCTCTTGCTAGAACACAAGAACAGAGCAGAATTTACTTATCTATATTGCAGTAATCTACATGATTTATAAGGCAAATAAAAGCGAGTTACTCATTCCTCACTAAAGATTCAATATCAGATTGCTCTCCTGAAGGGTCACACTATTAAACAGTCATATTTGCAAAATATATCCCCTTTTGTTGTGATCTTATGAATAATTAAATCCTGACTGAAGTTATAATAAAATGATCAAATACTGCATTTTATCTTAACCAGGAATTAAAAAAAAAAGCACCTAAAATAACTTACAATAGGGCTCACAGTCATTAGCATGGATTTGTAATATTTTAATTCTCCATTAGCAAAACCAAATATATACAACTGGATACATGCACAGGACTGAAGATCACAGAGCTTCTATGCTGGATGGAGACTTTCAGCTCTGTGTATAACAGACTTTGAAATACTTAAACATTCAAACAGAGCTTTGTTTATTTGGGGCTTCCATTATATTAAGCAGATTTAGAAGCAGATTTGCATCTGCTCAGGGGAAACAAAGTCATTTTATCTGAGAACTCCATAACCATGAATTTTTTTTACACTGGGTAACTCTGATACTTCACAGAGTAATTTCACAAGACACCTGTTAATAGACAATTTGCTATTTATAGATTTCTTGACTAGGGAAAAAAAAAGCAGCTTCATTTCTGTCAGGCTGTACCACAGAACAGCAGCACTTCTTGCAATTCAAGGCCTCATTCCTGCAATTATCACTTTGAAGATATGAACTGAAGAACGTTTTAGCCTTATCTCTGAAATTAGTGTATTGTCTTTTTTAGAGACATTGAGAAATTAATTCAAATATTTAGAAAAACCTTTTCCTCTCAGAGCATTTTAACTCCTCCCTGACTGTGCTTTAAAGTTGTCTCAAAGCCTCCCACCTGCTCAGGGACACATCCAGGTTTTCCCCAGCCCTATGACAGACATGCTGCTACCCAGGAATTTTAGCTTTCAGCTAGAAAAATCTGCTATGGGTTTAAAAATGAGTGTGTTTCACAAAGCAGAGTTTAAGCTCAAACATCACCCTGAGGAAGACACACAATCACAGGCTGCTAAATTATTTCCCCCCACTGACATAGTGACCCACAGGTTTGTTGGAGCAGCAAAGGAGATTCCTCTCATTACAGGAGCAGCGAGCACTGACCCATCACAGCCTCCCACCCACGAGGGGCAACTGAGGGGTTAAATTTGGCCATTAGCTTTAACAGTACCCTGATTTCATTTAGTTCAAATAAACAGTTATTTTTCCCTTCTACTAAAGTTATTGCAGGAGCCATGACACATTAAGGGGTCTAAGATAGTAATTTTTATCTACAGAGAGACCCGTGTAAGGCAGACACAGTGCAGGGGCCTGGATAGACCCACTTGGTCCAAGGTAGAGCTAAAGTTCAAAACTGATATTAATCCCAAATAAGATGACCTGTCAGCCAGGGAAAGTCAGTGCACTGCATTCCAGAGGGAGCAGGAACCACCAGGAAGATCAGCATGCCAGGGGCAGGGTGATGTTATCAGCCCCAGGCAGCTGTTAATTGCTGCTGTTAATTAATTTCAGCTGTTAATTGCTGGATCAGCACTCACCTGTGAGAGAGGCAAAGGTCACACCCCATAACTGAGCTGAGCTCATGTTCTTATGATGAAACATCCTATACCATTCCTACACCTGGGAAAAATAGTTTATCTTCCCCAAAACTATAGTGCTTGCACATGGAAGGGAGGGGAAGGGGGGATTAACAACCAACAAACAACACAGGATCTTACAAGGAAATGAATTTGTGCACTAAGATTAATTCTGATGTGGAAACTCAGAGATGAGACACTCCATGAGGGCACATCTTCCTTCTGAGGAGCTCACTGCTCACCCCCATGGGCACTGACAGCTGGGACTCTTGAGATATCACACAATTCTGAAAAAAAGCAGCTGCACAAACCACCCAAGTCCTGAGCTGGCACAAATCAGGCACCTCACAGAGCCTGGTGGGGCAGCCCCACAGCCCAACTTCACCTGTGGGAAGGTCCCTCAACATCAGTCACCTGCAATATTGGGGCAGTTTTGGGCACCACAATATAAGGAAGATCTGAAGCAATTGGAGAGTGTCCAAAGGAGGGCAGTGAAGATGGGAAGGGCCTGGATTTGAAGCCGTGTGAGGACACTGAGGGCACTTGGTGTGTTCAGCTGGAGCAGAGGAGACTGAGGGGAGACCTCCCTGCAGTTCCAACTGCCTGGGCAGGGGCAGAGGAGGGGCAGGACTGAGCTCTGCTCTGGGGGGACCAGGGACAGCCCCCAGGGAATGGCTGGAGCTGTGTCAGGGCAGGCTCAGGGTGGATCTCAGGGAAAGGTTCTTCCCCCAGAGGGTGGTTGGCACTGAACAGGCTCCCCAGGGCAGTGGGCACAGCCCCAAGGCTGCCAGAGCTGCAGGAGGGTTTGGATGATGCTCTGGGGCACAGGGGGTGACTCTTGGGGATGGACCTGTGCAGGGCCAGGAGATGGACTCGATGATCCTTGTGGGTCCCTTCCAGCTCAGCACATTCTGTGATCCTGTTTAAGACACCAGGCTCTGAGAGCAGGTAACGAGTCTCCCCTGCAGCACCCAGGGGGTTTGTGCTTTCCCAGCAGCAAAGCAAGCCGATTCCTGGGGTGCTGGGAGGCACCTTAGAACAAAGCTGTTCTTTGGGACAGAAGCTGATCCAGAGGGGTGGGCTGCTTCCACCCCTGCAACCACCCTCACCCCCAGAAAGGAGTGCAGACAGAACAGAAGTGGTAACAGAGAACAGGAGCAGTTTTCATCACCTTCCATAAGCACATACAATCAAGGAAGAGATCAAAGCAGTGTCCTGCTTTTCCTGTCTAGTCAGGGCTCATGACTTGTTTCCCACTCCCTCATTAAAAAAAAAAAATCCAAGAAATGTACCTTGAAAACATGTTTATAGGCTTACATACACCTATCTTCCCTTTGAAAGGAAAGGGTATCTACAACTGCAATGCACCCAGCACATACATTTCACACAAACTGTTTGCTCACACTGGAGAAAAAGGTGTTGTATTTCCTCATCAAATACCTGCCTGAGACCATAAAACCATATATTATGAAAAATAATGAAAAAGAACCTCACAGAAGAACTTGAAGGGGTTCTTCAAATACTGAAAAATAACTGTTTCCAGTGGGTCTTTTTCCTGCTCCAATCTCTTCATCATTTAAAGCTTTAATAAATAAATAACAAAGTACTGGAGCTTTACCCCTTAATAGGTTGTCATTCCTTATCTTATCAACAGTCTGAGAGGCTTTATTAAATTCCCTCATTGAATTTCACCGTTTAGGTGTGCAGTGTAACATGTTCTTAACTTGATTTATCTGAGATGGCTGGGAAGACATTTTAATGAGGAAGGTAAAGACAAGAAGAACATTTATTTTGGCAGAGGCAGGGGAGGGGAGACTGACAACAGAGCCCCAAAGCCAGCTGCTTTCACTCCAGCCTGAGCTCTCACTTACGTCAGGAGGGCTGGTTAAGCTCTCCCCAGGAGCTGTTCCCAGAGAAATGAGGGATTTACTCCGTGCAGGTTCCTGCAGGCTCCTCCAAGTGCCTCAGTGTTCAGAGCATGTTTGACTCCAAATCTCACTGAAAGGGGAGCAATGCTCCAGTGTTTCCATGACCAGACCCCTGTTAGCTCAGGATGGGGCTTTAACTCACGTGCACTCCTTGGACTTTGAGGCTCCTCTCCTTGGAAAGAACAAAAAAGCGGATCACAGGAGAAATATGGGCTGAGCTGAGCATTCAACATCCCATGGCCTCAGGCCAGTGTCTCATCCTTCTCTCCTCTTTTCCACCATCCTCTTCCATTCCTGCTGGACTCAATCTTCCATTCCCTCACCACAGCAGTGGAAGGGAGGTCTGTCCCACTTGCAGCAACCTGCCTTCATTTTAACCTTCCTACAGCAGAGCGTTTTTCTGAGCTCTCCCACATCCTCTGAAGTCACCTGTGTCCCTTTGGGAATCCCTGCAGGACGAGTCCCTGTTCTATTGCCTTCTGCTTTCTATTTCAACCTGAAAATGTTCTGTTTCCTACATTATTCTTTTTTTCAGGAATTCCTTATGCTGGCTTGCTTGGCAAAACACAGAGAGTTGTGTCTGCCCAGAGACACAATGAAAAACTGGATAAACCAAACCCAACATTCTCATTTTACTACACACTGAGCAACAGAGACATACATCAACACAGCCTCAGCCAGCGCTGTTTGGCAGATTTTGTTCAAAGTGTGAATGAATAGCAACTTTATATTCCCCCTGGCTTTAGTTCTGGATAATCCCTGCAAGTCAAAACTTGTGTTACCTGTGCCAGAGGTCAGATAATTTAGACGATGTTTGGTCTTCAATGTTTCCATGACAGAATCCTTTATTAGCTCCAGGTTGAGAGGACAAGGGAGGGGGGGAGGAACAACTAAATAAATTCTTTAACCTTTTTCACCAGCTAAAAACCCAAGCAATTCTTCTTCCTGCCTTTAAAAAATGTGGCTCCTTTTGCTGTATCTTCTGTCCCCGAGTCTGAGGCGGAACAGTTCCTACACAATCACCCCTCTATTGGCTTCAACAATAACTCAGAGCAGGCAGAATGTTTCTTGCCCTTCAGCATAGTCTTGGCTGTATTTTCCCCCTCAACCTCCCTTCCCCAGATATTGCACAGAGCATATTTATGCTGGCTATTAACTTTCAAAAGAGCTGAGGCTTTGGAAGGCCTGGTTCCGATTATCCCGGTAATTCCTGTCTGAAGAATTTTATCTTGGGGCAGAGCGTGCTCTTTGCATGCTCTGTTTTGTGGCTAGGTAGGCTCCTTTCTTCAAAGCATTTCCACCAGCCCTGTTTAATTTTAAAGTTAAAAATTCAGGGGAATAGTGGTCAGGGACTGCCTGTCAGAGCACTTGGGGAAATTAGGCAGGATCCCTGAAATCTGCTGCAACTCAAACACTGAGTAAGCCAAGCACTTTCAGTATGTTCTTAACTTCAAATTTAACCGAGGTTGTAGTGCCAACTAAATTACAGAAATAATATTCCTTTTTCCTAAAAAACATCAAGGCAAACAAACAAAGAGGCAAATTGATGTGTGTTTGTGTATGGCCTTCATTGAGCTTATGTGTGCCCCCTGCTTCTGTGTGTTTATCTATAGAAAAAAACTGCATTAATTTCACCATGTAACCATTCAAACCACACACTGCAGTGGAAGGGACAGCCAGCCATTAAGACATGTTGCTGCTTTAAATTTGAAGAGTGTGGCAGTGAAAAAGGTCTTTGTTCTGGACTAGGAATGTGGATCAAGGACAAGCCAAGCTGTGCTTTACTGTGCCATTTTAGAGTTCAGTTGCTTTCAAAACACCAGACACACTTTAATCACGTAAATACAAGATTTGATCTCATACCCATGACACAGAAATTGTATTTTTGGTTAAAGTCCCAAAGGAGGATTGCACATTTGTATGTGAATCTTATCTGATCCCCTGGGGCACAGCTCACACTGCACACACCACAGAGCTAACCCCTGATGGGGAACTGGTTGTGAATACTCACATGAAGCCAACCCCAAAGTTCAAACATCTTTCAGGTTGCCCTTGTGAGCCTTTAGGTACTTAAATTTTGCAACTTTGGTACCTGAGAGCAAAAATCCCCAGCAGCTGCCCAGAGCTCAATCTGTTCCCCCCAGTGCAACACACGCAGCACAGGCTAAAAATACACCCCTGAGCTGCACTCCAGGAGAGCCCATCCAGAAACTGTTCACAGAAAAACCCTTCAATCATTTCAGGGGAAAAAAACCAACCAAAAAAACAACAAGATTTTCTTTTTCCTCGTGGCTAATTCATGCAAAGTAGAAACCCAGTAAAATTCATCAGAGGAGTTATTCAGTGTGAATTGAACACGCTCATCTCTATTCAGAACATCACCAAACAAACCGGGCAGATTCACTCACTGAGTCATCCCCAGCTGCTGGTGTCAGCTTGTTTTCTCTGCTACATTGCTCAGAACAGCTTTCAAAGTACCTCCACAGGGTATGGCAGCAGCAGCAGCAGCCCTTGAGAAGGCAAGGAGAGATGACAGGACACAACAGCATCAGCGACCTGAACACGCCCCAGGAGCCCCAGTGCTCCTGGTGAACTCTGTGCCCTCCAGCTCTGCTTGGGCTGAGAGTTGTTGGCCAAAAATTGCTGAATATCAGAGGAAGGAACCTCTGAGTTTCACTGAGAGTCTAATTAGTGCGTAGGGATGTTAAACACAACAGAAAAGTCATTGTAGGGCTCCACGTCCTTATTTGGGAATCTCCCTTTTACTCCTTGCTAATCCTTGTCAGGTTTATAATCATAAATTACAATGATTCTTTATTTTACGATGCTCTGAAGAGCTCTGTCATTTCCTCAGCCTTTCCTCTATGGAAGTTCTGCAGTCGGGGGTTTGGGCAAGAATTTCAGCAGCAGTGATTGTGGCCCAGGGCACTTCCTGCATTAATGACAGGCTGGAGGAGCTGATGGCCCACGGTTCTGCCTTGATCCAGGAACCCCAAGGAGGTTCAAATTCTCCAGGATGCACCCACTGCCAGAGCAGTTATTGTGAAGGAATTTCGGTGGGATACTTAAGTCAACAGCAACAAAACAAACTTCCTTTCATCCCTCACAAAAGTAGGAGGAACTGTTAATTTGAATGGGCTGATAATGGTGTTTAGATTGTTCCGGGGGAATTTAGCAGCCCCAGCAGGAAGCACAGCAGGAAATCTCTCCTTTCCCATACAGTTTGCCTCAGAACCACAGCTCTTGGGAAATAAGGGGTTTCAGTTCCCTAAGAAAGTAATGACTTGGGGTAGGAATTAGGGAAATGGGCTTTTTAACTTTTAAAAGAAGCACCTTGTTTGACGCTGTTACTGTGGTTTCACACGGGAGTATTGGGTGACTCGTTCTGCTCTTCCCACTTCAGACTTTGCCTCCAGCTCAGACTGGAGGTGCATCTCAGTGTAACCGGGGAATACAGTGAACATGAACTGCTAAATTCCTCAAGTCCTCCCTGTCAACAATCTCCAGCGCTCAGATCACACACACACAATTCCTATGTTTTGTTTCAACTCTGTTTTCCTAATTGAACCTAGCAAGGCACTATGTGTTCATCAAGATAAATGACACCACCACTGTGTTCCTGCCAGCTCTCTTACTGAAGTCACCTTCACACAAGGCAACATTTGCAAATGATTGTAAATTCTGGCAGAAGTGGCTGTTTGCACCTAAAGCTGGGCTTTGACCCCGTGCCCATGGAGACCTACAGGCCCTGCCTGCTCCTTTACTCCAAATAAAAGCCCTTGAATACAGAATCATAGAACCCTTAAGGTTGGGAAAGACCTCTGAGATCACTGAGTCCAACCATCCCCGCAGCACCACCAGTACACCACGTCCCAGCTGCCACATCCAAAGGTGTTGTGAACACTTCCAGGGATGGAACACTTCCAGCACTGCCCTGGGCAGCCTGTGCCAATGCCTGACAACCCTTTCCATGAAGAAGTTCTCCCTCATATCCAACCTAAATCCCTCCTGGCACAACTGGAGGCCATTTCCTCTTTCCCTGGGAAGAGAGACTGAGCCGGCTCCCCCCTCCTGTCAGGGAGTTGTAGAGAGCGAGAAGGTCCCCCTGAGCCTCCTCTTCTCCAGGCCAAACAGCTCCAGTTCAGCCTGGGGTTGTTTATATGTAGAACAATTATGAACATATTTATATTTAGGCAGTGCAGCAGCACTGATGAAACTCAGACTCGAGCTGAAGTCCACTGCTGACTCCAGCCCTGTCCCAGCGCGAGCAGGGACGACAGTGCTTCCTACAGGGAACAGCCAACAAGGAACATCTGCCTCCTACAAAGTAAGAAATAATCACAAGGATGTTGTGGATACATCAGCATTTCATTAGCTCACAGCTTGTATCTGTCTCTACAGAAACTCTTCAGCCATTCTCAGCACTTTGTGCTTTGTGTGAGCTGCACACTCAGTCACAATCCTTCCCCTTCCCAAGCTCTTACACCAGTGAAACAAAGATAAACACGACTGGACAGGCTGGTCCAGCTTAGCCATTCACAGGGGGGAAGAGGGACATGATGTGGTTCCACCATCCCACACTGCAGCATCTCGAACAGGCACAAGTGAAGTCTCAGCTGGATCTCCCACAGTGGACTCTGGCTCACACTTCCCACTTGGAAAACACAGACTGCAGCCACTTTTAAAGGCATTTACATTCCCCATCATATTTAACTTTGGAATCAGAGAGGAAGAGAGAGAGAGAAAGGGACTGACTTGTGAAAAGCTCCAAGTGTGTGATTTAAATGTGTTTTGGAGCATTTGGGATAAGGTGCCAGATTCTAATGAAGGGTGGAGGAGTCTCTTCATCTCTCCCACAAAGACTCCTCACAGTTACTGCAGGAGACAACTAAACCAGAGTACAGGAAAATATCAAATGAGACAGAACTTTACATACCTCTGTAAAGCTGGTATAACTTCCATAAAACCAGACTTTATTAGTTATAGGTAAATAGGTAAAGAGTCCACTTCTAAGTTGCTTTCTCTTTTAATATTCGACCACACACTGGGAAAACAAAGTCCATTCCCACACATCACCTGTGCAAATTATAACTGAATGATCAAAATACCAGGATGGCTCAACTTTGGAGTTTCTTATGCAGGTTTCTAGTTCAGGTCAGCCTATTCAAAGCTCATGGTAAGTGTGCAAGCCTTAGTGCTGCCCTGGAGGCTGTTGAAAATAAGATCCATACAAGGTACATCAGAAAGGAACAAAGTGTGTAGATACTTAAAGCCAGAAAAGCCTGGACGTGGCTGTAAAAAGAAAATAACTCCTGGAGTCATCGGCTATGAAGTAGGGATAGAAGTGGTTGGGGCACTGGGCTCGTGGTGGCTGAGGGGTTTTGGAGCACCACCAAGTTGTACAGACCCCTGCAGACAAGCACAACACTCAGGAGGGCCATGGTCCTTCCTATTATTCCCAGAATTTTAGTTGTTAACAACTGTGCTCCCCTAGCTGAGTTAGCCAACAGCTTCTATCAGGGCAGCGTTTGTTCACAGTTTTGTTCTACAAAATTCACGCAGAGTCAAGCTTTTTAATGTTCACGTGTTTAAAATAGAAGCTTTTCTCACACCCCTCTCGAGTTCTCAATTCATTCCTAAGGAAAATGAGCACAGTCCTTGCATCTTCACTGAGAAGGGAACTGCCCATTTTTCCTGGAGAACAGACAAATGCATTCACAGCCCAACAAAGCACAGATTTTATCTTCACATATTGAGGAACTGCTGCTTGCAGAGCTGCCTGCACGCTGCAGAGCTACAAACTCCAGCACAGTGCTGGGAACTCCTGACACGCTGTTAAAAGCATCATTTACAGCCTACATTCAGTCTAGAGGTGGTTTCACAGCCTCAAGTGTGTGGTTGCCACCTCAGCTGAGTTTCAGTAATCCAGCTGCTTTTCCATCCTTGAAAGCCCATCTCATCCCACCCCCTGCCCTGGGCAGGGACACCTTCCATCAGACCACATTGCTCCAACCCGGCCTTGGACACTTCCAGGGATGTGGAAGTGTTAAATCAAAGGAATAGCTTTATATCCTGCACACAGACCAAAACCACTAGGCAGATTTTACTTCTTCAGTGATTTTTTCTTCCTGTGTCAGTACACCTCAGGAAAAACAGATTCTTTATATAACCTCAGAGAGCACTGAGAAAATGAGAGAAAGATAAACTCACACCCTCTTCAGATCCAGGCCAACAGGACAAATATCTTATAAACACTGACATCATTCTGTAAAAATGTAGATTTTTAATTCTGTAGCTGATTTAATCTAATTTATTTTGTTATTTATGTACACAAAGTTCAGTCAGCACAAAACAGGTATAAACTACTCCATAGAAGCAGAACTCCACATAATATTTGGTCTCTCCAGCAATTCCAAAATTTTGACTTCTTGCTGCCGAGATCTATTTTGTTTTTATTTGGGTTTGGCAGTTACACCTTTCTCTGCTGTATCTGCAACCTCAAATGGAAGCAAAATTGGGTTTTAAAAGCAAGATACAACACTAGGGAGCACCTGCAGGCAACTCAGAGACCTCAGTAAAGTGCCAGTGGCATCTCCTCATTTCCTTCCCCTCATTTCCCTCAACAGACATAATTTCTTTCTGTGAGCCTCCAAAAAATCCTCTCATCTCGAGAAAGGCCTCTGACAAACCAAGCAGCACATCCCTTGGAGGCAGGAAAGGAGGAGGAGTTCCTGTGGGAAGGATCCTCCTCTCCAGACCCACCAGGTGAGACCTCTGTGCTCAGCTCTGCTGCTTTTCTGCAAGGTCCAGCAGCTGCCAGGCTGCTCCCCACCCTCCACCACCCATCAACTGGGCAAGACCTCCGTGGGAAGGAGACAGGGAATGGGGCAGCACGTTCTGAGCTGTTTCTGGGCACCACCAGCTCCCCTCCCCCTCCCAGGAATGCATTTTTCTTCATCAAGAGACAGGGTCAGCTTGCAACTTGCTGCTTCTCCCAGTCAACAAACACTCTTTGTTAATTGTCAGCTGTTTCCTAATCACTGCAAGCCATCAGCTTTCACGTAGGACAAGAGTCAGGCAGGGGGGAAAGGTGAAGAACTGTTCCCCTCTACCACAGAGTTGGAAACACAGGTCAAAATGTGACTTCTTTGCCACTCTGAGTAAACCTGCAGTGAGGAGGAAGAGGGGTGGAGGGAAGATGGGGTACATATGATGATAACAGCATACCAACACATCTCTCTGCAGTGTCTGCAAACCAAAAGAAAAGCTTGAAACTCTTCTCACATCAGAGAGGTGAGTCCTTAAATATTTGAAGTCAAACAAAAAAACCCATGTTTCCAACACAGGAGTGCTCTGGAAGGCCACCAACCCAACCAGCCCAAGCTGCAGGTACCTAAGATGCATCCTGATTTGAAGGATTTCCCAGTCCTTGCTGCAGATGAGATAAAGCTTTCTGAGCTGGCCTACCCTGTCCCCACAGCTCTGATGTTCAGCTCAAGGTCACGGGAGAGGCTTTTCTGGAAGGGCAGTACAGCTCGAGGTTGAAGCTGCCATGGCAGGGGCAGCTCCAAAGCTGCTGGGGGAAGACCCACTCTGAGCCAGGGTTGGGACCACCAACAGAGCTTCTTGGCAAGGCTGCTTTTAGGGAGGAGTTGTTTGTTTTAAAATTCAAGTTAAATGCACTGCAACCACATCATAACGGAAGATTGGCTATCTGGCAAAGGACAATAGAAACCCTCTGGGGATCACAAGCTTTCGAGGCAATTTGTTACAAAAACTTTCATATTAAAATATGAATATTCAGCTTTCAGCAGCAGAAAAGTGCCATCCACAAGTGTCAGGTTAGGACCTCTCTCTTTAATCTTCTTGTCTCATGCAGGGGGCAAAGGCAGCGCTGTCCCAGCTGTGACCAGGGGCTCTAAACCACAGGGACCCAGCTGTTGGGCCAGGAGTGACTGCAGCAGCCACAGCCCCTTCCAACACTGAGCAGTGTCATCTGTGTCCAGCTGGAGTCCTGGAGCTCTTACCCTGGAAGGTTTCCCTGTTTCACTACTGGTTTTTGTCTCAGGAGTCCCTTAGTCTTCTCCCTTTCCTACCTGTACACTTTAGTCCTGTTTTTCTTGACTTTTTTCCTTATCTCTCCCAAAATGCCATCTTTTTTCCCACATCTTTCTGGAAACTCAAAAAAAAAAAAAAAAAAAAAAAAAACAAAACAAAAAAAAATAATAATGCAGAGCTCCAGGACTCGCAGTGCTCCATGTATTCCAAGTGCCATGAGCTCATATCCCCAGGTCCTGAGGGAGCAGATCCACTGAGGGAGCAGATCCAGGATCCTGTTGGCACTTCCCCACCCCACAGCACAAGCCCTGTTTGCAGCACCTGAGCCAGCGGGGGAAATCAGAGGAATGTGACACTTGCAATGAATCCACACAACTGGAAGAGATTTTCTTCCTGTGCAGCAGGTCATTGCCTTTTACATGACTGTTAATCTCCAGTGCTGGCACAAGAACTGACTGGCACTACAACCCAGTGAATAACAGCTCAAGAACTTGAGAGAACATAGAAACCTGAGTTAACAGCTCCACGAATTCCCAACGATATTAAGGTGTCTTACATTTACAGTGAGTGAAGCATAAAGCACCAATGCCTGGCGTGGTGTAACCACTTCTGATTGAAGGCTAATTAGTTTTCCTCACCATCATCTCTCAAAGTAATGATTAGCACATCTCTGGGCACTTGATTCAGGGAGTAATTTTGGTAGATTTAATTTTGTAAGATTTAATACTGGACAGAGCAAAAAGAAGCCTCCTACACACAATTCTGCTTTCCACATCCTCTTCTACCTACAGAAGTCCCCATGTGATAGTTGCTTAATTACCTAGGGTGGGGAAACGGCTTGGCCACTTCCAGCTTTCCAAGGTTTTATGTTAATTTACATTTATGACACAAAAAAAGTTCAGTCACATCAATTGTCACTGAGAATCGGTATTGGAAAAAGTTACCCTGCAAACCTCTCTACAGCGGGGTTGGTACATAAAACCCAACTGCAAATGAGGAGAATACACTGGCACTTGAACACTGAAGGTTACATTAGTTCCCAAGAGGCAACTGGCTTCAGACAAAATCAGCCCAAAAGCCCAAATTGGCCAGTTCTGTGCCAGCAATGATCCAACTCAA
Organism: Myiozetetes cayanensis; assembly: GCF_022539395.1. NCBI lineage: Eukaryota > Metazoa > Chordata > Aves > Passeriformes > Tyrannidae > Myiozetetes > Myiozetetes cayanensis. The sequence continues at coordinate 90,942 of NW_026087632.1, read as the reverse complement.
ACAGAAACACCACCGACAGGTGAGACTTTCTAAGTGCTCTTTCCATGGACTACTTCCAGAACACTTCATATGTTCAAGAAGTCAATTAAATTTGATATATTTGCTTGACATCCAGTGATATTTGCTAAAAAGAAAGACTCCACATTTTTAACTCTTGAGGTAATATTTTCACAGTCCAGGCCAGACACCAAAACAAGTCACAAACTGAACTCATGAACTGTGTACCCAGCACCATCCAACACCAACTCTGCTGGAGCAGTGCAGTGACCTGGCATTTTACAAAGATACACCTACAATCAGCAAACAAAACAATGCTCCCAAACGCTCAGCCTGTCCTGATTTTCCTCCATTGCAATGCATCCACTCTTTTAGCAACTATTTCATTGTTTTAAATTCCGAGGACAGACTGACCCGGTACCAGTTAGATTGGCTTCAAGCTGAGGATGCTTTCCCTTCAACATGGCCATAATTTAAATCCCAGCAGTCTAACTCACAATAATCCCCCAATGCATATCTCCAAAATCTCCTCAGTGCCTCAGGAACTGTTCTGGCTGCTGGCAAGAGGTATCATTCCCATCTATAAGGATATGTACAGCATGGCTGAGGTCATCTCTATGTTACACAGATCTCTTCTCACATGACTTGTTCCTTCCTTTTTCACCTCAAATAAATAAATAAATGGGTCTATCTCACACCACCTTTACAGAATGCTTTTTTAAAGCAGGGCTCAGTTTTTATATCTTCTTAACCATCTTATCAAGGTACTTTTCCCTCAGTAGTGGAAATCTTCACTTACCAGAGCTGGTGCAATACAAACCCCCTCTTCCAATCCTTCTTCCCCCATATAAGAAAAGATGATGTAATTTTTCATGTTTTGCAGAATCATAAAATCATTTAGGTTGGAAAAAGTCTTTAAGATCAGCAAGTCCAACCATTAACCTAAAAAACACATTCATTTTCTTTTTGTAACTGGCTGGGTTTGAGGAAAGGAGGGTACAGGGAATGATGACAAAAGAGAAAACTGTGGTGGAGTCGAAGTCCCCCGGGCTCTGAGAACAGCAGGGAGGGACAGACTCCTCCAGACAACAAGGCAAAACATTCCCTGCCCCACGTCACACTCTCCAAGTTTGCCAGTCCTCGTGCCAAAAGCCTCAGAGGTGCCAAGTCCCATCAGCTGCCGGGCCAAGGGGAGGGGAGGCTGCAGGCAGGCTCTGCAGGGAGGTGCCAGCACATTCCCCGAGCTGGATGGATGGGCTGACACACCCAGGGCCTGGGATGACCCTCCCCATGGAACAGCAGCTCTGGAATGGGCCAGGACCACGCTGTGGTGGTCCAAGGGGCAGAGCCCACGACTGGGGGACACCCAAGGGGCTCCAGAGCAGCCCACACTCCTCCTCCAGCTGGGAAGGAGCCAGCAGATATCCTCCCTAGGCTGAAGATACCCTTTTCCAGCCATCCCCAGCTGCTGCTCCGAGGAGGAGCTCGTGCAGACTGTGTGAATTGTTTGCCTGGTCTGCTCCAAGTGTATAACCATCCCCACCTCCCCCAGGAGCCCTGGCTCCCCCAGCTCATGGGTCTGAGCACTGCCAGGCGTGATTTACCTCCACACACAGGTTCATCTCAGCAGAGAAGGGGAAAATAATACTAAAAAAAGAGGCCAGCCACGAGTCCTGCTGGATCAGCTGTCTCCAGCTTCATCCCACGCCGTGAAAAATGACAACCTGCCTTGTCTCACAGGGCACGGCTTCTGAATGACATTCCCAAGGAATCCACTGGTCAATAAATTATAACTGGAGTAAACCAGAGGACACAGGTCAGCAAAAGAGCGATGCCCTGGCAAGGAGCCAACAAAGAGTAAGAACTACATGTACTGTAAGTTTCTTTCTCACTTCTATACAAAAAGGATATGGATATGCACCAAAGAGCCCCCACATTTTGCTTACTATTCTCTGTTTCTTTAAAAATCCCTGAGACTTTGCAGTGCCAAATATGCCCATGTGTGTAAAACAGAGAGGAAGCTGCAATTACTTACCCGCTTCTATCTCCCTGACCCACAACAGTCATTTTTTTTAATTTCTGTTTCTATTTCCTAGAGCATCTCACAAACTGCAAATGACAGGAGTGAGCTTTTTACCTGTAGGGATTGATGCTGCTCATTGGAACACAGGACCCAGAGGGAAGTCATTTTGTGTCCGTTAATTGCTTGTAGGAAGATCAGCCTTAAAACTGAATTAGGGATGCCAAGTACATCTTCCATCACTTCAACCTCTATTCCCTGTGCCTCATGGCAGCTTTAAGCTCTGTATGATGCAAATATGTTGGCTTGGCCAGACTAGAAGACAGAATTGGCTTTTTCCTTTCCTGGCTGAGGAGCCTGGGTGGATGACCTTTCATCTGACCACGCTGAAGAGCAAGCGGTTCACACAGCCCTGTGCAGACCTCCCTGTTGCTCATTGCTCCCTTAATTTTAAAGTTCGGAGCAGATAAAACAAAAGAAAACTCCTAAAATGCTGTTGGGGGACCCCATTGGATCAGCACACAGATTCTCCTCTGCTCTTTTGGCTTTTTCACTTCCACACCTCACATCACCAGCAACACCTCCCAACCTGCTCACTTCATGTCCCTCCAACAGCTTCCAGTCTCATACATTGTTTTCATTTTAGAGCCTGGAAGAGGCAAACCAGCTTTGCTGGGCCTTGAAATCCTGTCCCACAGAGCAGCTCCTGGGCTCTGACAAGAGGAATCACACAATTTTTAAGGTGGGAAAAGCCCTCTAAGGTCATCAAGTCCAGCCATCAACCCAGTACCCCCATGTTCACCACTGCACCACCAGGGCCACATCTACACGCGTTTTGGGGCACTTCCAGGGATGGTGACTCCACCACTTCCCTGGGCAGCCTGTGCCAATGCCTGACAACTCTTTCCATGAAGAAATTTTTCCTAAATGCCAAGGTAAATCTCCCCTGGAGCAGTTTGGGGCCGTTTCCTCCGCAGTGGAGGTGATTGGTGATTCTCTCTGGGTCTGCAGTAGAGCCTGTAAGGATCCACCACTGAGGTGCTGCTTGGAGAGCCCAGGTGCCACATTCACCCCTTGCAATCCTGTCCAGTTCCCTTCCTTCCTTTTAGAAAACTAAGTTAAATCCCAGCCAGGTCATCAGTTAAACTAAACCCACTTGTCTTTCCCACAGAGATCCACCACGTGGCTCACCCTCTGTTTCAGTCACATAAATCCTTCTCACTCAGGAGGTATCCCTGTCTGCCTTGGCCCTTCCAAAACCAGGCATTCCAATGTCAGGAGCCATCCTCTCCTTTCCTCACACTTGGTGGGGTTTTGTGTATTCAAACCTGTCTCAGCTCAGATATTCACAGACTCAAGCACTGGTTTGGGTTGGAAGGGACTTTAAAGCCCATCCAGTCCCATCCCCTGCCATGGGCAGGGACACCTTCCACCAGCCCAGGCTGCTCCAAGCCCTGTCCAACCTGGCCTTGGACACTTCCAGGGATGAGTAACCTCTGCCAGGGCCTCCCCAGCCTCACAGGGAAGGATTTCTTCCTAACATCTATTCAAAATCTCATGTCTTTATTTTAAAACCATTCCCCTTGTCCTGTCACGATCTGCCCAATTAAAAAGTTGCTATTCATAGAGTTGAAAAATCATTTAGGGGTTCATTTTGGCTGCACCAATTCCATCAGGTACCAAATATACAGTCAAAGAAATATCTCTAAAGTAAAAGAGAAAGTTTCTTATCCTCCTTTTGGCAAATGGGTGTATTTAAACTCAAGCTCCATTAAAACCAACAGAGACTTCCACAGCAACTTCCATTTGTAAAAACACAGCCCTCAAGTGACAATCCAAAATTTCAGAGTGACAGAGAAACCTGCTTATCTGCTCATTAAAAGACAATTCAAAAATAAATTCCTCATTCTGATGAACCAAATTACCAGCAAACAGAGAGCCATTTAAATGCTACTAAATAAATCTTTGCGAGCCTCAGACTCTTAATTTCTTGATTGCATGCGTAATAAATACCAAAAGCTCGAGGTAATATAATATGCAAGAGGACTGAATCATTTTTTGGCCATAGGAAAGGAGATAATTTTAAAATGTTATGTAATCTTAACAGACTGACAGCTGAGGTAACCACCTCAAATGACATCTATCTAAAGAACTACATGGAGCTTGGCACTGTCCCAAAACTCTCCCCTCTGTCATCATTCATTCAGTGAAAACTAGTGTTCATGTGCAACTTTTAACACTAAAACCTGTTTTCAGCATGGAAAGAGAAACCTTTACCCAAATATGACCTAAGAAGCTTAAATAACTGCCAAAAATAGGTGGAGTGGAGAAGTCAATTAAAAGTAAAGATGATCTGCTGTCATGAGTTGCACGTGTGGGACAAGTGACAAGGGGGCAACTCCAAGCAGTGCAACGGCAGGGCCACCTCAGTGGGCAGAACCTGAGTGATGAAAGCCCCTAGAAAAGCATAATAAATTATTTATTCACTGCAGTGAAGCCTTTATTGAACATCAGATCCCATTTTGCTTACAGGAGGACGAGGGTGACTTCAAAGGCCAAGGGAGCTCATCTGTACAACTCAACGCTACCCATGAGCTGGAGGATGAACCTCTGAGAGGATCAGACCAGCACAGAGGGAACACTGAGAGGAGAAGGAAAGGCTCATCTCTGCAAGAGGCCTCCTCCTCACACACATCCCACCACCTGGCAGGAGCTTTCCGTGTTTCTTCAGGATCAACAATTTACTGGAGCCTTGAACTAAGAGCCTTAAAATGCCTGGTTACAGCCAGGGAATTCTGACAGGAGTCACACCCTCTACCTTCAAAGGGAGACTCAGAACAGGTTGTGTTGCACCCCCAAAAGCTGACAAACATCTCCCACTGGCCACACCAGTGTTAGGCCAGCCCTGCCCAGAGCTGCCCCCCAGCTCTGAGGGCTCTGGAACGTTCTGGTGGAGGCAGTGACAGCTCAGAGCATTCCAGCCCTCTGAGCCACACATCCAACATGGATTTCTTGGAGTCCTGTGGGTTCATTGCTTAGTTCACCACCCACCAATTCGCCTTCTTACAGCTTTATATCTACCTATAAAGCTCAGCAACAGAACCTTGTTCCAAGGGTGAGAGCTGACAGGCACAGACTCCACACAGACCCCTGGCACTTTTAACCCATTGAAGTAAAGCTTAATTAAAGCTCTAAGATGCACAGATCAATTAAAGCCCCAAGATGCACAGATCACATTGGGAATTTGTTAGACAGGCCTCCACACACTGACAATCTGAAAGGAGGAGAGATTTGTTCCCATTTCTTGTTCCCATTCTAGGCAGACATCAGGACTGAGACACGAGTATTTTTGCAATCTGGGCTCCTCAGCTGCAGATTCAAGACTGGAGACAACCTGAAAATACAAAATGTGAATTTTTAACTGAAAGCTTGCTTGAAATTTGAGATTTTTGTAGCCAGGAGCACCAGTTATTTTTAGGTTGGAAGGAGACTGAAGTCCTTTTCCAGGCATCCATTTCCACAGCACAGCAGCAATGAGAGGAGAAGCTGCTGGTGCAGGAGCTGAGTCAGATGGGGAACAGACAGTCTGGGAGCATCTGCAAGGCAGGATGGCCGAGAACTCTGCTGGGATGAGTCACCAGAGAGACGCAGGAAACGAGGATTACTCAAAACAGGAACCATTATCAGGGCAACATTATGTTTTATAATGGGAAATTAATGTTTTATTCAAGTGATGTTTGCTAGATATAATTCCTTGTAACCAAGCAAGTCTAGAACTCCAGCTCCACCTTGGATCTGATTTCCTGCTCAGTTCTGAACTGCACAGGCCTCTCTTGATTGTGCCTTTCCACAGGCTGGGAAGCCTGAATGGCATAAATGGGATTTTTCATACATAATGAGATGTAGACATGGATGAACGGGGGTTTTTTAATAGATAAAAGCTCTCTGGGAACAAACATTTATCCCAGTATATGGTATAAAAGATAAACAAGCACTATAAAATCTTCCGTGGATGTTCAGAAAGACTGAACCTCAAAGAACATCCAGCTCCAGCCTTATCCAGAAATGTAAACAGTTTAAGGGGGCTGGTTGTTGTCCACAGCCTGCAAGTAATTAAGCCCTAATTCTCTACCACCTACAGAGCAAGAAATTGGAGAGGGAATCCGGCACATTGCTAAGTGTGCACTTTTCAGCCAGACTGCATCGCTGCATCCCGGGAATCTCCATCATCCTCAGCGGAGCACTGGGGATCTGCCCTCCCCGGCCAAGAACTGACAGATGACACCAGAAATCTCCGGAGGCACAACGACAGATTGTTATCTCAAAGTGAGGCATTTCCAGAGGCAGCTGAAATTGTCCCAAAACATCCAATGCCACCCACAAAGCCAAGCCGGAGGAGAGGGAGAAACATTCCCAATTCCCTTAAGTGGGACTCATTTGTGATAACCAAATCCTTGAAAAGACCTTCATTCATTTCACCAAAACATTTTCCACATTATTCACAGATTTTTTTGCACTGAAAGAAGATGAAAGGCTTAGCTGCCTTATCTGTAATTAGACACACATTTGCTACACATTCCTGGGGCAAACAAACAGAATGTACCTTAATAGGGTGCTTTTATCCAGCTGAACTACTTTAAATTTGCTGCTGCTTTGTGGCACAGTAACACTTCACAAATAAAGCCCCAGCCCCGTGCCAGGAAAGCAGCATTCCACGGCATTTTTTCGAGACCTCCCAGACCTCCTGGGGCAAAAAAAAAAAAAAAAAAAAAAAAAAAAGGAGGAAACAGTTTGAAGCATGAAGGATTTTTCCCTTCCCAGAGTCTCCAGGCCCATGTGAAGCCCTGCTGGAGCTGCTGGGTGACGTCAAACACATCCCCATCCTCTGTGAGCTCCAACAAGGCTCCTCCAGCCCACTCAGGTTTCAGCACTCAGGTCCAAGTTTGGCTCTGGCCAACAGACTAAAAGCTTGGGCCAGACCTCTATTTTCAATTTAGACAAGTATCTATGGCAACCACGAGACTATTTTAAACTCTTCCTATTTGGCCACCTCCAGGTTGACAGCAAAGCAGACAAAAAAAGAACCAAGCCCACCTCATCAGCCACTGCTGTAACAGCTCAGTGTGGAACAAAGCCATGCCTGTCTGCTCATCTCCCTTCTCTTGTCCACGATGGGATCAGGCTTCATTTTCCCTCCTCGGTGATTTCTGTGGGTCTCAGCAAGAGAAAAAACCCCACAGGGTTTTGTTTGGTTTCAAACACTTGAGATTTAGTTTTTCTCTTAGAGGAAAACTGTGTGGGTCCCCTACTTCTTTTAAAAACATCTTTTAAGTGAAAGAGTCCAGGGGATGGAACCTTACAAATAACCTCAAATATCAGATTATTTGAAACATGTTGTCGGATTTGGCACTCATTCCTAAATTTTTTAGGTGATGTCCAAGGCATACATTTCCATGCTGGAAAGAGTTTTTTAGTCTCCTTTACAAGCACAAGACTTGACAAGCAACTTTTACCTCATAGCAGATTTCTCCTCTTCCTTGTTCTGAACGTGATTTGCCAGAAAAGGCAGAAATTTGTCAAATTCATCAATTTGCACAGCTGGTAGTTATGGTAGAAAAACCCAGGCAAGTGTTGCAGCTAAACATGAAGCCAGGTTCAGTCTGTTTACACATCCCCCTTATCAAGCTATAGTCAGAAATGCATTTGCTGGGCTGTGTTTGCTTTGCAAACCAGGCCCTACTTTGCATGACTCTGAGGATTTTCTCAGCCCTGGGGCCCAGCTCGGTTCCCCAAGCCCAGGCTCCCCGTTCCTCTGCAGTTTGGCTTGACCTCCAGCTACCAAACCCACGGGGCTCTGCAGCACCTTTTAAGGGACCTGCAAAAATTTCCATCTGTCCACATTCCAAGTCTTTACCCTGAGCCAGCAGGCATTCCCACCGCCCCAGGGGAGTAACTCTGCCACTTCCAAACTCCTGCTTACAAAGCTCTTCGTTCCAATCGCGTGAATTGTGGCGGTGGCCGTCACTGCTGTAGGACTGAGCTCTCCCCTGCTTGATTTGGGGAAGTGGTAGGAGCTATTTCTGGCCAAGGTGAATCTTGAAGTACACACAAGGAGTTAAAAATCGCTCAGCAGTTTTGAAAGTTACCAACCAAGTCTTCCCAGGAGGGAATAAGAAAAGAGGACAAACAAGACAAAGGCCTTTTACCTGCACTGACCACCAGCACCTCCAGAGCGGCAGAGAGGAGGAGACAGGTTATCAAAGCAGATCATCTGCTCTTCATTTGGGAAAACACACACATTGAGCAACACATCCCCACAGTTCTGAGAGTGCCACAGGCTACAACACCAAAAATATTCCTCCTCAACACCCACTGCTAACCCGCATTCTCCTTGCACTGCACCAATACTTGTTTCTTCTTATTTACCAGCAGCTTTGGCAGCTTTCAGGTTCTGAAGCCTGGAGTGGATTCAAGCAGCGAAAGGAAAATCTCAGCAAGGTGGCAGCAGCCAGCCAGTCAAAACAAACGAGAGGGGGTTAGAAAACCTCCCACTTCATCTCTGGGAACAGAATCAATCACCACGACAGCAGTGGGGTCCTCTGGTCCCCTGGGAAATGGGAGTCCTTCCTGGATCTTGCAGCAGAGGACTTGGACTTTATGATCTCTGAGGTCTTTTCTAACCTAAATGACTCTTTGATTCTATGATACAGATTTGTTTCTTGCCATTAAAAAATATGAAATATAGAAGTGTTATGAAGATTTCTTCACTAGTACCAGGGCCTACACCAAACCAAGCCAAGACTTGCTCCAAGACAGCAGCATCCTGACCTACTCTGAGGGCAGGGCACCAGGACAATTCTCTTGCTAAACACTTAGAAAACTGTGCAATTACTCTGTGTATCTGTGTTTAAAACTGACCACATGGTACAACACTGACCATAATCCACATACTTATGGTCAAGTGCAGGATTAACTCTCTGGGGGAGCCTGGACTTGTCTGTGCCCCATCTGAATCAGAGCAGTGGGAATCTCAGTTCTGTGATAGGGGCAGGGTGGGGGGAAGCACAGTCATCAATCACCACCAGCTCTTTTTCCCTAAAGGAATGTGGTTGGTGAGGCTGGATCAGGAGGCACCAAGCCCCTTCCTGCCTGTCATGGGAACAGGGGCTCGCTGACCATGCCAGGGGCTCAGTGCTGTCAACTGCATGTCCATAAACATCCATTTCCCAGACATTCAGTTTGGGGAATTTACAAACAAAAAGACAAATGGCTATAATAAAATATTTCTGTAATGATCATATGTTTATGAGGCATTCATTTACTATAAATTAACTGTAAGGTCTGGGAGAGGAATTTCAGTCTGACTGAAAAATACAACAAAGTTTTTTGTGACTGCAAAGAAAGCCTTGTGAAGAGAGACCAACTGTTTTACGTTCACATGGGATGCAAGGAGTTCCTTCTCAAAGACAGCATTTATTTTTTAGCATTTCTAAATTTTACTGCACTTCACCATTTTAAAGTCACACTGGAGGAGCAGTACAGCTAAAATGAGTGTACACTGAAACTAATGAGGTTAACATGGCATTGACAGGACAGCATTTGACCTTCAAAGCCTTTTTTCAAGAAAACATTATTGACTGCAGTTAAAAGCTGAAGAACAGCGAGCAATCTCTCTGAAATACCAGGGTCAGATTTCAAAGCTGTGCAGAGCTGTTCACCAGACCAAACTGGGACCTCAGCATTACCTAACAAGGGTCAGATCCTGGGGTTTAAAGGAGTGCAGACAAACAGCAGTGCTGATGAAGCACTGGCACTCTGCATGGTCCCAACCTTCAGGAGTGAAGGTTAAAGGATGCTCACGAGTGTTAAACTCATTCATCCTCAGGACAGGAGTGGGAGCATCCAAACCGGCCTCTCTGCCACCTGCCACGATTTATCTGCATACCAAATTCTTCACACTGGAAAGCAGGCGGAACTGCCCACTCCAGAAGCTGCTGCTCAGTTTAGCTGGTTGGTTATATTCATCAAGAATAGGAAAACCAGCAGTATAACCCTTTTTTCGTGTTTCACTGGGTTACCTTCAGCTGACACAAAGGCAGGGAGAGTCCCTGCCTGTCCCACAACAGACTCTTGGCCGTGCCACAGTGCACAAACCTGCTCCTCTTGCCCTTGGGGCCACGTGGGAAGGAGAAAGAGCACAGACACCACCAGCAAAATTGTCTCCTGGGGCCAGAGGCCAAGCAAGGCAAGAGTCTGTATGTCAAGAAACACATGTAAGGCACATTCATTACTTCAATGCATCATCTGAAATTTCTGAGACCAGAGCACAAAAATTTTGCAAAGTTCTCCATATTTATCTTCCACCACGCTTAAAGATGCAAACAAAACCACCACAGTCAATCCAAACTGACTGAAATGAAACATTTATGGAGCCTTTTAATGTCAAACCTCACCCTCGCTGATGTTTGCTACACTTTTCTTTTGACTTCAGTGCCATGAGTTCAGACACCACCTATCAACTTTGAACCAGAACCAGGAAAAGTGCAAATTCTATCATTGTTATACGAGACATTACTTAAGGGTTTGTTATCTTCAATGAAAACAGTTCCTGGGAGTAAATCTCTTTTGGCTCAAACCCTGGACGTTTGAATCTGGAAATGAAAACTCCCAAGTAGTTCCATGCAAGGCAATTCCCACTCCAGGAAAATTAATGACCACTGCAGAGATTCTTGGAGAAGAGGAAGAACTACACTAATCTTCAGCTGCTTATAGGCCATAAACAATGTATTTTATAGGGGTAGCTGCAGAATTACAGTTGGGTCTAACTTGAGCTTTACAGCCATCTGAAAGCTTGAGAACCAAACTCTGCCAGCACTTGGCACAGATGGGGGCTGTGAGGCTTTCCATGCCACCAAGCAGACAGTGGATTGACTTGATACTGTTCTCCTAAAGTCCTCCTCCTTGTGATTTCTCACAATCATTATTTAAAAACCCTCTTCTTTAAACACCATTAAACCAGCTGGAAGCTTCCCATTCTGCCTGTTCAGTGTGAAAGAATTCTTTAGCCCTATGGAAAGAACCATAAGAAATGGCCATTATATAAGCTCCCTTTTCATTAAAAAGATGTGTTTTCCTACATTTTCATTTCATAGCAATGAACTTCACTTTTTTTGAACACCAGTCTTCTACAGAACCTGTCCTGCCCTGGCACAAGAGGCCATAAACCAGCCTGAGCACAGGACATGCTTTGCCTTTCAGTGTTTGATTTTCAGGAAATTCTGGTTTGTGTTTCTGGAATTCCTCCTGCACGAGCCACGTGCCGGCAGCACACGACGGGTTTGGTGTCAAGTACAACAGATCCTGTGTCACAAACCACTGACTGCAAATATAAATGGTTCCTAAGGCCCTGTGGGATGTTTCCATCAGAATCTGAACACAAGGAGCACTTTTGATGCTTCACTTCATACAAGATGTATAACTCTATGCTATGAATCAATTTAACTCGTGTTCAGAAAATGATTCTGGTAAGTAGCACATGCAATGTCTTTGAAAACTCAGAATGAAACCAATACAAATAGTGAGAGGTGAGAAGAGAAGGAAACTGAGGTACAGCCAGATGTTCCTGCTGCAAGAGCTCATTCATGTTCTTCCCAGTTCTATCCCCACATAGGAGCCAGCTCCAGTCAAACTCCAGCTCCCCTGCTCCAAACACAGCTGCTGCTGCTGCTCCCAGGGAGCACAAGGAGGAGGTGAGTGCTGGTACAGACTGGAATATATTGTGTGAAATTGGCTTAAAACTGCTTGCACTGTGTACAATATCCATGGCAAATGCCACTTCATCCAACCTGGCACTCTGTCCCTCCTCAGCAGCGCTCACTGAGGACCCTGTGCTGAGCACACACTTGGTTCTTCAGCTGATTTGGATTTTGGTGACCTGTTGGCTGCTCTTACAGCACTGGAGGAATGTCCTCCTCCCAGGAGAGTTCCTGTGCTGGCTCCCAACGTCAGGTGGCCACCACCAGCTGCAGCAACCAGCACCCCCAGGCCCTGGCTTGGCTGAAAGGAGCATTTCCTTCATTTCAAAACCACATAAGTTGGCTCCTCAAGGGCTCTGGGAAGGGGAGGAGGACACACAGCAAACAAGGAAGGTGAAAATCTGTGCTGAGGCCCCATGGCAGCCAAAGCTGGGAAGGTAAAGGTGCAGCACAGGTGGCAACATAGAAGATGTAAATTCTTCTTCTAGACATAACATTTCTACACACTGACCTCATACAAAATAAAGCTCATCCTAAGCACTCACCTTCCTTACCCTTGATGATTTTCATTATTTTTAAGATGTGCATTATACACAGAGCAACAGCTCACAACAGCATCAGCTTTTATAACACCTTTTAAAAGTGACTGATGCAAATCCTCCCCTTTCTGGCAACTGTTTATACAGTTAAAAGGTTTTAAACCCAGAGCTGTTGAAGCCATAAACATTTATTTCAGAACTTGGTAATTCAACACTATGGCCAAACAACTCTGGGCCCTTCTGAATGCAGTCAGGCAGCCCTGTGGTTCACAACAGCACCACAAAAGCAACCAGCACTCAGAGCAACAGGGGACGAGGAATTATTGCCCTGTTTGTTTTTCTAAATGGTTTCTTTTTTGGGTGTAGGAAGGGTCTGGATAAGCTGCAGCCAGAACTGCCCCCAGCACGGCCAGGCTGCAGACCTGTGTGTGGGACCCACCAGAGCAGCTGCCACCACCCAAACAGCTACTGCATCACCACCAGCACATCCCAGGGGCGGAGGAAGACCAGGAATTCCAGCAGGCAGTGACCAGTTGTGGAGCCAGAGGCTCTGGAATGCTGCTGCTCACCAATCTGCTCCCCACAAGGTGCTTGGGGGTCCCAGACACTCCCCAGGTAGGGTGGGAGCAAGGGGGGTGGATCAGGGTGAGCTCTGCAGCTCCCTGGCATCATTGTTATGATTCAGGGAAGGGGAAAATATGCAGAGGAGGTTTGCTGGTCCTAAAGAAACCACAATGACTTCTTTCCCCCCTCTGTCTCTCAGCCTTTGGCTCAGTGTCACCACAGCCTCGGGAAGGGGCTTCAGGACTTTCTGGTGGCTTTGGAAGAGAACTGGTCATCTCAGGCACAGCACAGGCAGACTGGCAATAGTCAAGAAAACATAAAACCTGCTCACACATAAGGGGATCTTTATAACATTCCAGTTCCTGCTGCCTTGTTACCCAAGAATCCCTGAGAGGTAACAGATCCTGCTCGCTGTGAGGCCCAGGGTAATGAAATTACAGATCCTTTCATGAGTAAGCATGTGCTAGAAAGCTACATTTATCTGGCCTACACATTTGAAACTGTTCAAGAGGTTATTGCCTCTCAAAATTTGGATCAGAAATTACTACATACACTCGCCTTTTCTCTGACAAGGAGCTTTATTCACAGTTGGTTTTAGTTCCTTGGTGATCGATTGGAGGAACAGACACACTGCTGCAAAGTCTCATTTAAATTCTGCTTTCTGAAGAAGTATCAATCATGCATACAAAAAACCCCTACTTTCAGATACATACTATAAATAAACCAGCAAATGGAGCCCTCCTGAGAAACCTGGTGAGCCCAACAGCCTCGTCTGTTCAAGTGGGTAATTAATTTGTACAAGAAAACGCCCATCTTATTTTCAGAGTTTGTCTACAGCATGTTTGAATTTCAGAATTGAGATGAAATGTTCTGGTGGCAAACCACAGATGGAAATAACTTCGCAGAAGTGATGATTTTTGCCTCTACAGGATGGGCATGTGGGGTGGGTTCCCAAAGATAACTGGAATGCCCTCAGGGGTTGGGTGCTCCTCACTAACTGCCACAGGCAGACAGAGAACCACCTTCTTACACATCTCTGTTCACTCAACTGGCAGGTGCTGGGGTTTAAACAGAAAAGAACTCGAGACCTGAGCACTCCTGCAAGTTGTTTAGGCTCTGCAAAGCCTGCATTCCTGACTGTGACAGGCTGCCCAGCTTTCAGCAAAGCATGGCCCTGCAACTTGGCACTCTGAACAGCAGGCTTGTGCCTGCACCACCACACAGATCTCTGCAGCTCTAAGAAAAGATCCTCTAAACTATAAAATCTCTAACTAAAGATCACGAGCTGCTGGCTCAATATACAGTCACCACTCAAAATACTCTTTTAAGAAACAAGGACCAAAGCAGCCCCACAAAAGCCTGACACTAAAGTGCTGGTACCCAGCTGTGGTTCACAGCTCGGTGTGAGCAGGGGGATGCACATGAGGAGTGGAAGGAGGTCTGTGGTGAGGAGGGTTTGGGCTCCAAACAGGTATTCCTGCAAAGCTGAAGCCCAGCCAGCTGGAAAAGCAGCAACCAAGGTCTGACCCAGAGCAGTTCCCAAAACACAGACAGACAAGCAGTAGCCACGCAGCAACGTGTCCAGAGACATCCCCCAGACACAAAGCAAAGCCCCAGAACTCTGCTCCTGGCTAGGATGGGTCTGGACACTCTAAATTCAGCTGCTGCCTGCGTGCCTGGGCTCGTGGGCTGGATCAGCCCTCCTGATGCCAGCTCCAGTTCCTCCTGGGGGACTGCTCAAAGCACTTGCTACAGGCCTAATGCTGCACCCACTGAAGGCCAGGTCACATCTGGCTGTCCAGTGCCTGGAGATTGGATACTGTGGCTACTGTTTATGTCAGAGTCTGCAAATAATTATTCTGAGTGCACTCCTCCATGTCATCAGGGCAGGTTTGGGTTTTCCTTGCACCCTTTGCTCACAAATTCATGCCACAAGCAGTGTCTGGCACACACACACACAAATAAAATCACTGGTCTTGTAATAATGGAGAGTGCCAATGGGCCCAATCCAGCACAAGTGGTTCCCTTCATCACAGAATCGTGGAATGGTTTGGGTTGGAAGGCAACAGAAAGCTCATCCAGTCCCACCCCCTGCCATGGGCAGGGACACCTTCCACCAGCCCAGGGTGCTCCAAGCCCTGTCCAACCTGGCCTTGGACACTTCCAGGGATGGGGCAGCCACAGCTTCTCTGGGCAACCTGTGCCAGGGCCTGCCCACCCTCACAGTGGAGAACTGTTTCCTAATATCTAATCTAAACCTGCCCTCTTTCAGTTTAAAGCCATTCCCCCTTGTCCCATCACCATCTGCACATGTCAAGAGTCACTCCCAGCTTTTTTCAAAGCTCCCTTGAAGTACTAAAAGGCCTCAACGAGGCCACCTGGCTGTCCAACCTCAGCCCTACTCATGCTTTTAGATACTGGAAAGAAGACAAACAGATCTGCCAGGTGGTCCAAGGGAGGTTCCTGCAGGAGCCACTCATGGATTCACCACCAGGCCGTGGAGCTGGACCAGGAGGGCTCACAAGGGAAGAGGTGCAGGGAAGGTTGTGCACTCACAGCCATGAGGGAATCAGCCCCCACATGCCACACATGGGATTTTGGAATTCAATAGAAATGGTTTAGTTTTTTCTTTTCCTCCTAAACCAGCATCCAGCTGCCTCGTAAGAGCACAAATGCCATTTCTGGTGGGCCAGGTAGAGCTATTTTGTGGTTCTCTCTTTAAAAAGTTTTTAACTTTTACAGCATTTTATCTTGCTCTGCAAGTACCTCATCCTGCTTCATTCCCATCCACACTATCTTCCTCTAGGTTGTTACTATCTCTGGACTTCAGCTGCCAGGGCACCACGGAGTGCTGTCACCCTGGGGCTGTAATTCATGCTGACTCACACTTGCTGGCCCAGAGGCTTTTCCTCCTCACACACCACTCTCCCGAGGTTTATTTTTATTCCTCAGATATCCTGGTTTGAGGGCTCAAAGGTGATTTCTTCCTGTTACAGAGAGAACTGGAATAAAGGAGAGGACACGGGATTAAGCCTGAGGTAATTCAAGTGAATCTGAGGGAACACTTCACCTGATAGCAAAAAATGCCAAGTAATTGCAAACAGAGTTTGTTTCCAAAGGACCTTCCTTTGGATGGCATTCTCCCACCTCCAGTGCTTTTTATGGTGGCAATAAGAGAGACAAAGGGTGGGTGTGCTCAAAGAATGCTTCAGAAACCCTCCCTGCAGGTCTGCTTTCACAGAATCATAAAATATCCTGAGTTGGAGGGAACCCACAAGGACCATGAGCCCAACTCCTGGCCCTGCACGTGGATCTCCTTCCCTGTTTGTCCTCAGTTAGGAATTCAAGGTCATCTTGCCTCCTGAGCTTCAATACCAGCAAACATGCCACAGATGGGTTGGTTGAAATCTTAGCTACACCCTCAGAAGCGACACAAGAGCCTCCCAATAGCTTCTGCCTGATGAGGATTCACCTGCAATAAATGCCACTCTCACATCCACTGATCTCAGCTCACAAACTGGGGCAATTCACTTCAGCTGGAGAACAATTATCCTTATCTCTAAAAATGACCACAATTTAAAAAAAAACCAAAACACTAGTCATGGAGGAGTTTAAGAGGAAAAACACCTCCATTCTGAAACCCAAACTGCTGCTCAGCCTGCCAAAAACCAGGGTGCAAATCATAAAACATTCACTACAAGGCTGCTTTGCTACCTGAGTTGCATTTATCCAAGGAACAGCACTCTACTGCCAGAGCATGGGGAAATGGAAAATAGGGGCAAGAATCATAACAGAATGTGACAGCAACTTCTTGAAAGATGTTTTAGTCAGCCCTCCTCTGTTCAGAGCACTTTTAGGACGAGGGAATAGGAAATAAATAGGAAATTAAAACTCCCTCTGTTTTCTGCTCTTGCAGTAAGTGACAGGGTAAGATCAATGTTTGGAGAGACACTGTATAAAGAGAACAGTCTTCATTAATCTCATCCTTTCCCCTGGTGAGAGCTCTTAATTTACATTTCCTCAGCTGAGTAATTACCTCTACTTTACACCTCCAGTTCCTTCAGGAATGGAGTGACTAGCATTTGCACAGAGAGCCCAGTGGGGCTGTGTGCTGCTGAAGGAAGCTGCTCTTCAGCCTGTGCTCAGGACCTATGAAAAGTGCCCTCACATATGGAGTAGAACACAGATATTTCCCCCTCAGGGAGTGTTGTGGGCTGGTAGGGTGGCAGAAACCCCTGTGGAACAGCCACTGGACCTGTCAGAGGCAGGAAAACATCCCCTGGGTCACACAGCCCTGCAGAGCTGCTGCTGGGCTTCCCACCTTGCAACTAGAGAATCCAGCTCCCAAAAGAGCCCCTCTCTCTGTGACATCCCCCCTGGGCACCACGAGTGGTGCTGCTGCTGCCCCAGGGAGCCACCAGCGAGGGCCTGGCCCTACACAGCAGCCAGAAAAGCCACCAAACAGCTGCTCCTGCAAAGCTCAGAGCAGCCAAAGGACAGGGGGAAACATTCCCCAAACAAATGGCAATTCACTGGAGTGCAGGAGTGGAGATGCTGCAGAGATCACCTGGGCTGGCTGATGTGAATACAGTGTTTCAGATGACACAGAGGTGAAAAACGATGCTCAAAAGGAGAAAGAGAATCAAAACACAAAACTAACCTTTCCCAAGCACCAAAGTGCTCCACGTTGTTTCCACCATTAGATTACATATGAGCCAGCAGAGATTTGGGAGATGAAGACTCAGCTACATGTAAAACCAAAGTGAGGTACATAAAATACAAGTAATGAAGCCAAGTTTTTAACCAAAGGCATCGGGATTCAACCACATCAGAGTTCTGGAGACAGGATGCAGCTAATAGGAGGAACAAATGCAATGGCCATATGACTTGGGCTGAATTGTTAGTGCAGCAAATGCCTCTGTGGAGACTCCTATACTTTCTTAAACTCTGGAGAGAAAGAAAAACTAAGAGAAAATATACAAATATATCTAGAATGTCTGTAGAGTCACAGAAATGTCCCCACAGCGCTCTGCTGAGAACTGGTTAAACAAAACCTGCACTCGCTGCCAGTGGCTGCAGCCTCCTTAGGAAACAGCATCACAGCCTTGCAGGCTCTAAAAATTAGGGGACTGATGCAATTTACATCCTGCTGATGACTCTTGATGGGAGAAGAGAAGTTATTTGGCAATTCTGGTTAGATTCTGTCATTTTATGGCTGGAAATACATGTGCAAAACCTAGTGTTTTCATTGTATATCTGTAGGCGAGATTAATTTTTCTTTCAAGTCTGACTAATACCCTCACTCCCCCTCTCCCACTGGCTCAGGAAGAGACAAGCTGCGTGTGTTTTATTACTTGAAACGTATGGATCTACTCACATGAGTCACACCCACAGCCACTAAAACAACAAACCCACTGGAAATACCACCGTCCCCAGGCACGAGCAAGGGAGATTCTGGAGTTTTGGAGAAGGTTCTGTCCTGTTTCCACCAATATTCCTAATGGGAATGGTGGAGCAGATGGGGAAGAGGGGCTGCCTGGTCACGGCCCACTTGTCAGTGACTGGATAGACATGGTGTGATGACACTGGCACTTGCTCCCAGAACATGCAGCAACTCCATGGGTCAGAGAAGCAGCAGCCTCAGAGCTGCATCATCCACAGCCAGAGAGAGAGTTCTGTGCTCCCAGGGGATATTTGTTTTCAGTTCTACTTTTACAATATTTGAAGGAAATCGCAGATACCTTAGCTAAGAGGGAAATGGCATCCAGTGATTCCCAAGCCTACTTCTGTTGGCTAAACCAGCCCTGCCTGACGTGACATCCATCACATTCTGCTCCAGGCACCTCAAACTAATCCAGCCCCCAACCAGACCGGTCTCAGCCAAGCAGCTCCCAGGAATCACAGGCTGGAAATCACCCAAGGAGACTCTAAAACACAGCACTTGGCTCCTTTGCTGAACACTCACCCTTTCTTAAAGCCTCTCAGTGATAATTTCACAGTGAACCCATCTTTCCTTTTTGAAAGAAAAAGAAAAGGCAACTTAGCTTTAAGGAAGTTGGGGTTTTTTAAGTTACATCAGAAAACAGGTCATTGCAGATAACTCAGACCCATGTTGCCACACACAGAGCTGGTGCACAGCTCAGCTCAGATTCTGAGGTGGCTGCAACAAATAAAAGGGGAGTAGGAAAAGGAAAAGGCTGCCATCTCCAGTGTCTGGTGAACAGTCACGAGGTGCTGCTTGTGTTGGGACCTGGAGTCTCAGCTCCACATCTGCCTCCTCCTCCTGTCTGCCTTAAACTTCTCGAGTAGATGGGACTGGACAGCTCAAGGTGTTTAAGGGCTCCCTACACAACCCAGGAGAAATATCAGTGTCTGGGGACTAATCAGTATTTCCTGCAAGTGTTCTACAGCTGAGTCTCATGAGAACATTTTGTGCCACATCTTGAGAAAGGAGGCATTGCTTTTGATTTGATGACAAATGAATTGGAAATAGGAGCTGCACACGTGCTAATTTCCAGTGATGAAGTTGGCATTCATTACAGTAATGAGGACTGCATAAAGCATATAATCAACATTCCCTGCAGATGTCAGGAGGAATCCAGAGGCAGAGAGGAGATACATACTCTTGCCATAAACACCATAAACTTCCAGTCCCCAAAAAACACAAAGCAAGAGGCAGTCCTTTTTCTCCCTAGTAGCCCTCAGGGGTATTTGAGTGTATCTATGAAGTTCTTGAACTAATGAGCTTAGACAGGCTTTCAACCATGGGATAAATATTACAACAAGTGCTGTAAATATTTTCATAGTGGAAACACAACTGTTTCACTTTCTTCCCAGAAGCAGCAAAAGCTACAAATGTGATTACATTGAATTGGTAACTGAGGATAACTAATTAAATCCTTTTGTGTAGAGGAAGATGTTTCTGTTACATCCCAATAGAAATTAAAAGCCAGTAATTGAAGGAAAAGGTAGCAGTTTAATAAATCATCATCTGAAATAAAGTTGAAACACCAGCAAACACCATCCCCACGCTTTGTAAAATCAAAGCAAGGTGGGCAACAGTGAAATGGTACCTGTTACGTGAAATGAAACACAAACATCTCCTGGAGGGACGAAAGGTGAGTGGGGGTTTGCCTGATTTCATACCCATGTGCAGCAGCAAGAAGAACACACCAGGGGATGCACCACTGTTATTATGAGCAAGCGTTGCCCATGCACCCGGGCTGGGAGCAGCTCTTACCTTCTGGCAGCCTGGGGTTGGCGTGGATGGAGTTGGGGTCCCCGTCCTCCTCGGGGTGGTACCGGTACAGCATCTGGGACTGCTTGGGGGAGGACTGGCTGCGCTCCTCCTGGAGAGCAACAGGAGGAGAGGTCGTCGCACTGAACTTCACCGTGGGGAAATCGTTTCCCTCGAGGGCTTCATGGGAAGATTTTGTCCAGCTCGGCTCTGTTAAATTCCCCTCTGTCAAGCCCTGGTACATGCTGTTTGCTGGCTCTTCTTTCCTGACATGCTTCTTCATTTTAGAGTGGGGGGCTCTTTCCTGCTCGCGCCTCTCCTTGTTCCCTTGCCTCCCCTTCGGTCTCCTCTCCGGCTCCTCCAGGTGCTGGGGGGTCTCAGTGGTGGCCGTCGTGTGCTCCAGGGGAGCTCTGGTGGTTGCCGGTGGTTCCCTGTGTGTCCCTTGCTGCAGGGATGCCGCGGTGGTGCGGGGCACCCTGCGCCTGTCGCTCCTGTCGGTGGCACCGCGCAGCTCGGCAGGTCCCAGGGGCACCGCAGTGCTGGTGGCAGGGGGCACCGTCCCCTCGGGGGCAGGAGGGGCTGGCGGCGCCGAGGGAGCCACGCTGGCTGCCGGGTAGTCATAGTCCTCCCCCTGCTCCTCCTGGCTGTCCTGCTCCAGGTGGGACGAGTAACTGCGGTACTTCTTGGGGGACTCCCGCGGGGCGCTGTCCCCCTCGGCCGCCTCCTGGTCGTAGCTGTAGGGATCGTCGTAGTGCCTCTCGGGCTCCCCGTCCTCGGCGTCGCCGGGGCTGGCCGTGTTGAGGGCGAAGGCGTCGCAGTCGGGCAGCTGGTAGCACATCAGCTCCCCGCCGGCGTTGGGGCAGTGGCAGACCTTGCAGGGGGGCATGTGGAAGGTGTGCCCCGCCACGTACTTGTGCCCGTCGTGCAGGCAGCCGATCCTGCCGCACTGCGGGCACCCGTCGGCGGGCACCACGGCGTCGATGCAGTTGGGGGGCAGCTCCGGGCACAGCATGAACTGGCAGCTGATCTTGCCCCCTCCCTTGGGGCACGAGCACTCGGTGCTGCCGAAGTCCACGAAGTAGGACTGCCCCTCGGGCACCCTGCCCTTGGTGAAGCCCACGTTGACGCAGTCGTAGTACTGGTAGCCCTCGCAGGTGCAGCCGCGCTGCAGGCACGTGGCGCAGCACTGCCCGGCCTCCAGCACCTCCTCGATGCAGTTCTCCAGGGGCTGGCACTCAACGCCCGTGCAGTCCCCCTGCGCCCGGGCACTGCCTGCCCACAGCAGCGCCAGCAGCACGGCGTTCCAGCAGCTCCGCCGCCCATCCATAGCCTCCAGCCCCAGCGTCGCGCGCTCAGCGCCGCCCGCTTTTATTCCCTAGAAGGCCGCAGGTCCGGCTCCGAATCCGCGGCGAGTTTCCCCGAGTTACCTTTTTCTCATGGATCCTGGAGTTATGAAAGAAAACTCTGTTAAAAGGGCTATACCCGGCACGTATCCTGCCAAACGTTAGAGGTCTTTAAAAGTTGGGACGGGATCCAACATCTGGAAACCGGAGGACAAAATTAATCGTAATGTCTTCCAAGCATTGTAGGCACTAAGTTTGGAGTTCCGTGGTTCCCCCGCCCCTGGTTTTGAAAAAGAAAGGAAGAAAAAAACACAGTTGTGACTGTTCTGTTTTGAATCTGTTGACAAAATGTATATATATTTCAATAAAAAGAAGGCCTTTATGCTTCAATGCCTTTTTTGTTAATCTTCCTAGCTAAAAGGATTTTTTGGCAGGGAATAAGTAAATACACAGTTCTTCCTCTGCAAGATACAAGCTTGAGATAATTATTCCTTATGTTTTAATTACAAATACCCAAATCTTAAGGAATTTTTATAGACAAAACTTGGCCCTGGGACGTGAGAATTTGTCTGTACACATGTTAATACAAAATAAGGACTTTTTTCTGCCTCCTTCCCCCGCTGAGCAATCTTTTGCACTTCAGTCTCCAGCATTAACATTTATTTCTTTGCTCCAGCAGTGCTAAAATAGAACTTCTTTGTGTATTGTGGTTACTTTGTGGTTACACATCATATTAGCTATCCTGTAATACACGTTAGGGGCCGGATTCTCTGCTCACAGAGGCTGGCACAGCTCCACAGCAGGACTGTGGTGCACAGAGGCACCGACTCCCGCTTCACTGCAGGACAGTGACACCAACTGAGGACGTGCCACCACTGGCAACCTCTTTTTTTAGTATTGACAACACCAGCAGTGCTTTATAGCGAACTATGAACAAAATACATACATTTATATTTATGTTTATGCTTACGTTTTTATATATAAATAAATTGGCATAGTATCACTTTGTTAAAACGCCTTGAAGAAAAGGAAATGGTTTGCGTTTTAATTACTACACCCTTTGACCTTAGAAAAGTTTAAGAGTGAATCAGCTGTTGTCAAAATTATGCTCAAAAAGCTACACCATTAACATGGAAACCCACTAACAACAACAACAACAAATTGCCTATAGAATTTTATAGAACTAGTGATCTGATTATTTTTCCAGAACCCCTCCCATCATCAAAAGAATAATGACCCTTGAACATTTATCTGGGGGGGGTAAAATACAGCCACCTCCCCAAGAACAATAAACCACACATGCAGTAGGAATGCTGCCAGAAAATCCATTCAGAAAGATTGCTTCTCCCATTGGAAGTGGGCTTCCAACCAGTCTGCTCCATCCCTGCTGGCATGGGGCCAGGCCATGGGAAAAGCGTGCCTGTTCTGATAAGATATGGACAAACTGTGCTAAGAATTTCCACAGTTCTGCCCTGGAATTTCAATTACTTCACTATGTTGTACAGAGACATAATTCTTACAAATATAAATGGTTTCCTATTACTAATTTCAGTCTATTTGCTGAATGTGCTAAAAGAGAGTGATTGAAGGAAAAATAAAATTGTCAAAAAATACAATAATGGTTTGCTAGGGTAGTCTCACTGTTTCAGAACTGTTCTCAAAACGGGGCTGTTTCTTATGAAGGAGAATTTTCAATATGTGGTGCTGAAATTAATTCTTCAGAACCCAGCCTGGGAGTTAATAATTTATCCTCCTTTCAGCAGCTTTTCCAGGTAAGCCAAATTTGTAATTGTTTCATCACTTTAGCTGGGAAACAGTGAATGGAAGGACAATTACAGATAACTTCTGTGAGGGTCTCAGGAGGATTTTGTCACCCCTTCCCACTGGTACCTTCCTGGCTTTAGTGCTGCAGCACATCCATGTCCCTTGGTCAGACTCCACGGTGGGGGCAGCTGAGCTCAGCTCTCCCCTGGCCCATATTCCCTCTCCCACAGCAGAATTCCCAGGATCAGAGAGCCCCAGCATCCTGCCTGGGTGTCCCAGCCCCAGGTGTGGGCAGTCTGTGTGTGTGCACAAAGGTGGGGCACATGTAAAGGGCGAGCTTGTGTCACCACCCCATCAGCCCTGGGGCAGCACAGCCCAGCAGGTGAAGGGGACCCTCAGGACACCCCTGGGAGCTGTGTTTGTTTGTCTGCCCTGTGTGGACATTGGGGTTTCCAAAACTCCTCAGGCATAACCTGGAGCTCCTAGCAGGAAAGTCCAGTGATCCCTGTGCAGAAAGGCAGTCAGAACTCACATGCAGCACGTTCAGGGATGGCTGAGGGTTCACCATGGGGCAGTCCTGCCTCTGTGAAAGGAGCTGTTCCACTGCCCTGCCCTGGACAGTCACCTCCTGCCCCCCTCCCCCACAGCCCTTTCCGTCCAAGGGTTTGTTTGCTTGTCCAGGTCACCTCCAGCTCTTCCTCTCTTCCCATCCTTGCTCCCTTGCCTCTCGCCCACTGAGAGGCCCAGAGAGCTCTTGGCAAGTCCTGTCCTTGCTCCCACCTCTCACACTGTCTGCTCAGTGCCCTGTTCAGTCCCCCTGTTCCCTTTGTCTTCCCACCATTTCCTCATCCCTCAGCTTTTGGGGGTTTTCAGGCTAAGCAGATAAGGCTGAAATCCTTACAAACCCTTTCTGTGTCAATAGAACCACAACCTTCCCCACCCTCAGGCTCACTTTCCTTCATCAGAGGCTCCTTGTTCCTGGTGTAACGACTCCAACAAAAGCACCTCTTTTTATTCCTTAAGACCGCTGCGTTTTCCCTGTGCTTTCTCCATCTGTTCCCCACACCCATCGCTCCCCCCCAATCCACAAACTTGCATATCAAAGAAACAGCCTCTACTTGAGGCACAGAGAAAAGCAGCTTTGAGTGAAGAGCAGAGACAGGAGTGCTGAGCCCCTCTGAGACAACCCAGCCCTCCAAACGGGGGTGTGTGCTCCTGCCAGCCCCTGTGCCTCTGGATCCACACCCTTCCCTAGAGCGGGATGACTCTGGAGACAGCAGATCTTTACACGGTAAAAAAGCTGGAGCTGGAAATAAAGGTGTCTAAACCTTCAAATAAAAATACCCTGTCCCTGAAGGATAGGGGAGTTTAATAGCAGCAGATGTTACTGCAATAATTCTCTTCCATTCACGATTTTAACACTTTCCCTGATGTCCTTTTACACAAGTGGGGTGATACACAAGGGAGAACTGGGACTCTCTGCTCTCACCAATGTCCTTCACCCTCTCTTATCGATGTCACTGACTCCTGCTGCTCCACTGGGGGAGATGCCACAACAAATGGCATCTCTTATACTTAAAATAAAGGTCTCTCTGCCCACCTAAAATAAAGGTCTTTCAAAGGCTCTGCTGAAAGCTTTACAGAGCTCTACAGCAAGGTAGCCCAAGTGCCACCCACACCAGCCCTCAGGCACTGCTTCATGACCCCAGAGGGCTCCCATTTCTGTCCTTTGTGGAGTTTCATAACCTGTATATCCTCCTCTCCTTTGGTTCAGTATCAAATCTTTTTTGTTTTACTGGGCTGCTATTAAAGCAGTTGTTGCCATTCCTGTGCACACAGTGTGTCCTGAGCAAGGGAGGGGCAGTGGATGAAGACTGAGGCCCTCAAAGCCTATAGAAGCAAACCTGTGAGGGAAAGCAGCAGCAGAGGATGCTCAGACCACTACAGTTCCTTAGACCTTGATTCCTTCTTTAAAAGTTATTCCCAGGAAATGCAAAGACACCTTATGGAAAACCTGCTTAAAAAAGTAATAGGAGTCCAAATGAGCATGAACTCCAGGCACACATCTTGCTGGAAAAGGAAAGGAGAATGCTTCACTTTGCAGACTAAACCAGTATCTGTGAGATGGGACATCCAAGGTTTAGCAGCAGCAGCCCTCAAAATTATAACTAGTCCTGGCTGAAAAACATCATATTCCTGTCTCCTGGCAGGGGAAGAAAACAAGATTTCAAGATGCTTATTTCAATTCAGTTTGGGGCCAAAAAGTTATAAATTCTGACATTTTTGCAAAACAATATACTCTGAGTGATTTACTTCAATCAAAGCCATAACATAAAACCAAAAGGAAGAATGCTGACTTGATTAAAACTGTTCAGTCACATTACTGAAAAATGTTGATGAAACCAGTGTGTTCCCACAGAAGATCTAGACATTTTAAACGTGCAACTTCTTTAAATTAAGGGGAGTATTTTATTGGGAGATTCTTTCTCCAGATGGTTTTGTTTCAGTGCTGAAGCAGAAAGCTTATTCTAGGTAGGCAGAGGTGACAGGAGGCACTTTCCTTCAAAGACTTCACTCAAACACCACGTTTCTGTGTGAAGGTTGCCCCAGAGACGTGCAGGAGGTGTGCACATGTGGGAGGGATAGTGCAGCAGCAACAGCATTCTATCAAACGATCACTGAACAAACAGGGGCAGCCATTCATAAAAAAAAGGCAATTAAGAGAATGAATTCAGAGCACTGTAGGGGACAACAACTGCATGGGAACCCAGTGACTTCCAGCCTTGAAGATGTACCTGCAGTCTTACCAGAGCAGGTTTAGAGAGAACACCACTTTTCTCATTCCTACCTCTCAATCCCCTGCTAAATTGCCATTTTTGAGGATGGCACACACAGCCCTGCTCTGGGATGGTCGGTGTTTTGGTGATGCTGAATCTCTTCTCCCAGTGGTGAAAGCACTAGCACATGTGCACACCCACCCCAAGGAGCCAGGAGAAGGTATTTCCCCAGTCCCTGCATTTTCACACCTCTCCCAGCCAGAGCTCTGGGGCTGCTGCAGCTGCCAGCAGCTCTTCCCTGGCTGCACTCACAGCTCAGGCTGAGGGAGGAAGAAGGGAGGGGATGGAAGGAAATAACAATTTAAAACAATCCCTCTTAAATGCAAGAGAAAATGGAAATTTGTGAGAGATCTTTCTTGTATGAAAACAGAAAAAAAACCCCTAAGCCCAGTAACTCCTGAGTGGGCTGTGCCAACCCGTGGATTAGATCTTCCTTTCACACCCTCTCAATCCGGAAACTTGTGATCTCACCAGGTTGGAAGGGATTGCTGCTGGAAGGGAGTGCTGTGGCTGCTCCAGGCCCTCTCCTCACAGGGGGAACTGCAGGGCTGTTCACTGATGAATGAAAAGGGGAGAAGGGTTTCCTTCACTGCTCTCATGCAACACTCAGGGCCCAGAACCCCTCATCTCTGCCTGCTAATTAATGGAATTTGAGCCAAGCTCAATCCAGCCTTCTCATTCGGGGCACCTGCACTGGGCAAAAAGAGCAGAGGGGTGGGATAAACCCCCATGTAAATCCAAATTCAACGAGCTGCTTTTCCTTACCAAAAGCAAAGCACGGGATGCTTAGTCACTCTGGAGTTGTCAACACTCCAGTCCTTGGCAAAACCAGCCCGTGTTCAGAAGTCATGGCTTTTGCAGGTGGTTTCCCTCAGCTTTATTTTCAATAAGAAATCAGTTACCATTAACCCCCCTTCACGGAAAAGCTTTAGAAAATGGACATTTGAGAGTCTGGAGGATTATTACTTAATTCAATAGCAAGCTCAAGAGTGGGACAAACAAGAAGCAAGCAGGATGGGATCAAAACTCACACTGTCTCCCAAAAGTTGCTCTGGTAAGACCTCCCTTCCCAGCAGAAGAGCCCTGGGGCAGAGATGCTCCCGAGCTTTCCAGGACATTCCCCACCTCAAATCCAAACAGGAACCTGCCAGGTTGCAGGAGTGAAAGAGCATCCCCTCTGAGGTATTTCAGCTGGAGTAGCCAAGCATTAGCAGGAGTGACCAGGCAGCTCTGGGATGTATCCTTGCAGAGTGTGCAGCTTTTGAAGGCATTTTTGGAGAGCAGAGGCAGCCTTTTTCCAAAGGGATGACTGGGGCAGAGCTTGAGGAGGGGAGACTCATGGCTTGGGTGTAACAGGGCAGGTACTTGGCTCACTGAGGGGCAAAATCCCATGTCATGGGATCTGCAGCAGCTCCAGAGTGACTCAGGAATGTGTGGCAGAGGAAGGACTCACATGGGGAAGGAGGCAGAGCCGCCCCACCCCGAGCCCGGGGCTGGTCCCTGTCCCAGCTCTGACACGCTGGCACTGAGAGCTCAGCACGGGGCTGTGCAGGGCCAGAGCAGCCAAGAGTGCCAAGGGCTGTGCCACAGAGTCCCTGACAAACCAGCCACGTTTGGCTCCTCTGGATGATGCACAGGAGGCTCAGCATATCCTGGCAGCTGGGCCAGGGTCACAGCTCTGCTGCAGAAAGAGCCAAACTTTTGCTTTTGAGCGAAAATAAATGTGTTTGTTATTGATACACTTTTTTTCCCCCCTTTCTTCTTACATTGCCAAGTTTCAGGTGACTATATGTACTCCTCAGACACACAATCAAATAATCCAGCTATTTCCACGCCAGCCAAAGAAATCTGGGAAAAGATTAAAGCAAACTCAGCAACAGCCACTCAAAAACGTTTCCCAAGGCGCAGCCAACAAAAACTTGTCAAAGCTCATAAGTTATGAACTAATTTGCACAGAGAGAGCTCTTTTGGCAGCAGGCAGGTCCCTGAGCTCCACAGCACCTCGAGCAGCCGCACACATGTGGAGGCAGCCCCTGAGATGGGGCAGCACAGCCCCCCCTGAGCCCTGCCCCAGGGGCCAGCACCAGCTCAGTGCTCCGGGCTCAGCTGAGCACTGTCAGCACTGCAGGCTGCTCTGAGCAGGGAAGGAAAAAAATCTTTTCTCATTGACTTAAAGAGCCACACTCCCCTCCTCCTGCTCAGGGAGAAAAATTCCTACTTTCCACCACGTTCCCCATCATTTAGATACTTTTTGGTGGGAAACTCAAGCAGAACACATCCCTGGACAATCTCACAACTGTGCTCCTCAAACACATCATTTCAAGGTGCTGGGTTATATTTCTTAACCTGCTTGCTCGCTTTCTTTCCCTAATTTTCCTGCAGGATGCTCCAGCCCCCTGGCCCTTCCCACTGTTTCACAGAGCTCACACTGGCAGGGCTGTTGCTGCCTCTCACCAAGGAAAAACCCTCTTGCAACCTCAAGGACAGTGGCACACAAAACCCAAGCGTGTCATTCCCACTCCCCCTGGGATCCCCTCTCCCCATTTTTCATTTTCTCAATGTGAAACAATTAAGATGCAGTTCCATAACTTAGAACTCTCTGTAAGCAACAGATTTAAGTTTTGGGTTTTTTTTCCTTAATAATAGTCTTCTGTGATGCACTCTGAACCCCACTGCCCTGAGCAGTGACAGTAGTACAGATCTTTTGTTGGGAAACTTGCTGGTTGGAACATCTGGGCACTGCCTACCTGTTTCAGGCAGCTCTTTTGGAACAGTTGAAACCGAAAATTCCCCCACCCCCACCCTAAAATCCAAATGAGGCAAAAAGAAAGCCTACCACTGAACTGACAGCTTAGCAATGGCCTTTCCTGCCCTGTGCGCTGCCATGTGCCAATTTGGAAATAATTAACAACAGTTTTCATTCAGGGAAGGCTGAAGGGAACTGCAGCCCATTTTTCCACCGGCTACCTGTGAGGCAGAGCTGCTCACAACAGCCAGAGGAGCAGCAGCAGCTCCTCCATCGCCTGAACCTCAGCCTGAGAACTGAAGAGCTGGATTTGGGACTCTCCAGAGTAACTCAGAGGGGTTTGCTTCAGCCTGCCAGTTAACTCCAAATGAACATCAAAACATCGATGCAGTGAGTTTGCAGTAAATAATTTTTCAGTAACTGTGTCCTGACTTCGTCATTGCCATGATTAATGGTGAGATTCTGCCTGCTGACGTGGAGACAATAACACGTGCAGTGCAGAGAGCATTTTATCACATCCTGCTAATTTGGTTCACGGTTTCTCCTCGACAGAGCTCTGTCAGTGCCCCTCCTTTGATCCACAACACAGGCAGTTGCTGCCTACAACCAAGATTTCTCTAGGAAGAAACTGTGAATCTTGACACAAGGTTTTTCACAATGCAGTGAAGTCCCCAGAAGGGCCCAAGATCAAGCCCCTTTCCTTCTTGACTCAACAGGATCCAAATCTGTCCCTCAAGAGAGTAAATGTGCTCTCAGCAACCAACTGTAGCAACAAACCAACTCCTTTCATTAGCTGTGCTCTGCTCCACAGCTGAGAAAATACATCCTCTGCTCTCCCAGCTGCACAGCCTACCTGGGACTCGTGTGACAGCAGGTGAATTTGGCACACCCACAGTCCTGCCTGTGCTCTGGCTCTTAAATAAATAACCCTCAGACAGCACACCAGGCCATCCCTGTGTTCCATACAGAGAGGGCATTCTCTGCCCTGTCCTTCAGGAGAAAGGCTGGGGGGAAAACTGGAGAAGCAAAACCCCTCAGCTCAAATTTATCCATCCCTTGTGATTCCTTTCAGGTTTTGGAGGCATCACTGCTGTCATTTCCACCTCAAGGGAATATCTGCCTTGAGCCACTGGGACTGCATTTTCTTCGTTACGTTAAGTGCTCTCAGAATTTGTAATTTATAAAATTTCCAGCCCTTTGTGTGGCCCTGAGCACATTAACACTGCCAGAATGATGCCAGTTCTGCCCTTGGCAGTGCTCCTGAGAGTTTGCTGTGCTCTCATCTGGACAGAGAGTCTTCTTCCTGGTGAAGGAAGGGAAGCCTGAACCAAAGCCTTTGGGTTTCCCTGCAGGACAGATTGCACAGGACCTCTCCTGCCAGAGCCAGGCTGTGCCTGCAGCTGCACCAGGATCCATGGACACAGCTGTGGATGCCTCTCCCACCAGGAAGTGGCACTGATGTCCCCTCCTTTGCTGTGCCACCTCTCAGCCTCACTTCTTGGTTCCCCAATCCTGTGGTTTTCTACAAGCCATGAAGGAGACAGGATTTAGAAATCAACACCACAAAGACAGACTGCAGTTAAGGATCCAGCCTTGAAGAACATACAGTTAATTAATCCAGTTTAGAACCTGCCCACGTATTCTCTGTCCTGAAGAAAAGGAGCTTGGATTTATCCCAGCACTCACACCCATGCCCTGTTTCCATCCCTGGACTCCATGGACTGCAGACAAGAGCATATCTATAGCAAGTGTAATGGATGTACCACAATATTGGATGGCACAAAATATTCCCAATTATAAATTAATAAAGTCCAGAAAAAGCAGCAGTGATCATTCCTCAGGAACAGTTTCCTCTCATATGGAGACAAAAGAAAGCCCCTATCAGGGTTATTATATATGCCAATTAAATTCTTTAGTTAAAGCAAAAACTTATTATTTTAATGGAGGAAAAAGTAGAACATTTGGTCAAAATGTTCTCATAGAAATGTTAATTACCACGGGCATTAAACAAATGGAAATCAAAGCCTACCATTTGTTGAGCACTTTGAAAAGTTTTAATGCAAAAATCATGCTGGAAAGAAACCCTCAATTTTTCCTCATGAATGAAAGCAAATCCCTGTAAATGAAGCTGCATCTATCATGCTGCTAATCAGTCAGCAAATGCAATCCATCAATCCAAAGTGTTCCTGCACAAACTTTCCGTAAGAGATAATGAAATTAATTTGGTTTGTTGGATACCAAACTGTGGAAAAATGCTATTCCACCTCGGAGCCCGTCACTCAGAGACAACAGCACTGCCAGATGTAGCTCATGGGAGCTACACCCACCCTGGGTTTATCCTTCACTGGTCCTCAAAGGGCTGCCTGGAAGTTTAGACTTGTGTGACTCTCACTTTTGGAATACAAACCACCCTGGGCCTCACCGGCTGGGCACGAGGCTGAGGAGGGTTTTGTTCCTCAGTGTCCTGTGAGCCCTTGAGGTGATGGGATGAGCAGGTCCAGGCACCCAGCACACACTGCTGGGACCTTTTACATCTGCTGGAACTGCACTGTACAGAATCCCAGGATATGCTGAGCTGGAAGGGACCCACAGGGATCATCCAGTCCATCTCCTGGCCCTGCACAGGCCCAGCCCCAAGAGTCACTCCCTGTGCCCCAGAGGATCATCCAAACCCTCCTGCAGCTCTGGCAGCCTTGGGGCTGTGCCCACTGCCCTGGGGAGCCTGTTCAGTGCCAACCACCCTCTGGGGGAAGAACCTTTCCCTGAGATCCACCCTGAGCCTGCCCTGACACAGCTCCAGCCATTCCCTGGGGGCTGTCCCTGGTCCCCCCAGAGCAGAGCTCAGTCCTGCCCCTCCTCTGCCCCTGCCCAGGCAGTTGGAACTGCAGGGAGGTCTCCCCTCAGTCTCCTCTGCTCCAGCTGAACACACCAAGTGCCCTCAGTGTCCTCACACAGCTTCAAATCCAGGCCCTTCTCTCGATGCTGCCCAGGAAGGTGTCGAGCTCCTGCAGACTCAGTATCTGCCAGAGAAGTTTAGATTTACAGGGCTGTGAGCCCTGTTTATCCTCCAAGAGATGCCAAGGCCAGGAATGCCACCTCATTTGCTGAAGTTTGGGATCTAGAGAAGCATGTCAGGGGATGCCTCTCACTGGTTGTCTCGTTTGCTTCTTCAGAGATGAGATCTGTTCTCTTCTAGGCAGTACATTGATTTATAACCAAGCTAAAAGAGATTTGAAGGTATTTAGGGGTCATCATAAAATGAAAGGAGTGCTTGCTACCCTGAAACTCATGAAAAGCAAAGCTATGGAAAGGAAAAAAGTATTAATTCTTGCTGAAAGGTTCAACATAAACAGACACAGAAATACACATATTTCTTTCCCTCCCCCAGCATCCTTTTGGTCTCTAAGGAAGGTCCACAACTCTTTTTGCCTGCAGCACATGTGGAATCCTGGATCTTGACCTTTGCTTTAGACCAGATCCAAGTTGTCCAAGGTGTAACCTTAACTTGGAGGAACATATCCTGGTGATCAGAGCATTGTTTTTTTTCTGTATCTGTACAGAATCCTTGGCTGACACACCCAGTGACAGTTTGCTGAGTGTCTAAATACACTGAGACACCTCCTGCCCTCGGATGCACAGGAGCAGTTCTCATGTTCATAGTGATTTGTGGTTCTGTACCATATTTAATCTACAAACCAGAGTGGTATTAGAAAACCAAGTCTTGTTTACTTTGTAAGTTACCCAGTACATTTTCTATTTCCACAGGAAGCCAGTATGATCTGCTGGGTAAATACACAACCCATACTCCTGAATGTTTTAACAGCATCAACTAATGCAGTGATAACTTGGCACTACAGGCAGAACATTTGATATTAGACACCTCAGCAATGCAGAAACACTGATACTGCATTGACAAAAAAACCTGATTGAATATTTTTTTGTTACCTTATAGAGCTACATATGATTCAAAGAACAAGAATACTTCTTTTCCCTTCACAGCATCTTGGTTTCATTGAACACACCAACCAAACTGTAAATTCAATCTGATTTTCATCACAATGAACAATATTCCACTAAGGTGGTGTTCATGAGTGCACACAAATTGTTTGGTCTTGGCACATTAAAATACATATATATGTTTTGGATAATGACCTTCTGGAAGGGAAGGAAGCTATTCCATTTTCCAGCTGAGGAAATCCTACAATTAATGCAAGGGGAAAGAATAATTAACACAATGGGAGAAGGAGGAGTTGGTAGTCCCTCCTTCCACATTAGTTATGCACAGTCCAGCACATGACCAAGAAGGAAAATTAAGACTGAAAAGTTGCTGATATGAAAAAAGAAAAAAATGAAATCAAGCTTGCCAGAATCACAGAACACTCGGTATTTAAAACAGGAAAAGAAGGGGAAAAAAATCCCAAACCAAAGACCAAGGAAAGTAAAGGAAGTGCAGTGGGAGGTTTTCGTGTTCTGTCGAATCCCCCGTCAGGGCTCCCCCAGCGTGAAGGTGCAGCCGCCCGGCAAAGAGGCACCTGCAGAGAGCCCTTCCTGTGGCACGACCCCCCCTCAGCCAGGATGACTGACACGCTCTGGCAGCCCAGTCAGACGTGCACACCCAGCCCACTGCCTCTGGAGCCTGGGACAGGCAGCGTTTGCACTGCACTGCCCCGAGTGTGAAGCACATCAGCTCTGCTGAACCACTTCTAAAAGCAGGGGCTGATCCGGTGATCCTGGCTGTTCAGAGTCCGAAGAGTAGCCCCAGAACAAAGAGGACCAGGGATTTAAACTCTCAGAAGATCACAGGGGCAGAAAGAATAGGTTCAGTTTTCTAGAAGTCACCTCAGTGATGAGGTTTTCTCTACAGTCAGTGGGTGAAACTCCAGAGGGTAACACTATGATTGATAAACTGTTTGGGATGGATGGATGGACTGTGCCCTAGATATAAGCTTGTCTTTAACACAGAATCCCAGAATGATCTGGGTTGGAAGGGACCTTAAAAGCTCACCCTGTTCCACCCCCTGCCCTGGGCAGGGACACCTTCCACTAGCCTAGATTGCTCCAAGCCCTGTCCAACCTGCCCTTGGACACTTCCAGGGATGGGGAATCCACAACTATGTACCATTAGACAGATCTTACATGATTAGCTGCCTTATTTCCAGGGAGGCAGAGCTGAAGAGCCTGTGATTTTTTAGTTTGCAAAGGAGAACTCTACTGGGAACATGAACAACATTTATAGGAGTGTAAGGAACACAGATAAACTGAAGGGGATATTCATCCACCAAATGTGGACCACAAGAAGTAATCAGCCATTCCCATGAAGGTCAACTGGAAGAATCCCAGAATTCCAAGTCTGGCCTAGCAAGACTTCCCATTTGGGATGTTTAACCAAAATAAGTGTTCACCTTTAAAATAATATTAAGCAGTATCTTCCCACATTACCTGTCACCTCAGCTCACAGGCACTGCTTTTCCCTCAGGAGAAGATTTCGAGTTGTTTGACTTTATCTTGTTTACTTTACACAAATGCTATTCCTTTCTTACAGATGGATATGATCTGCTGAAGACCTGAAACGTTTTATCCCCCAGCAAAACTCATTCAGAAGTGCCATCTGTTCCTCCTGCAGGGGCACAGTAATGCCAGAAACTGTTTAACATTCCATAAATTAGGACCATATAATGGATAGCTCATTGTTAAAGTGAAGCGAGGAATCGTTTGGAACCTGATGACAGACACTTTGCTGGGGTTTTTCCCTAAAAAGACTATCCAATGTATTATTTTTGGCTTGCTTCAAGAACTTCCCATTCCACATTAAACAGCAGAGATGGGTCACAGTGTAACCTTAACAACTTTATCCCCACTTTCAGCAGGATCCTTTCTAGTAACTTCAGGAGGAGGCTTGGAGTGGACCAGGGGTTGTAACAAATTCACTGCAACACCAAACTCTGTTCTCATTTCCCCTGGGAAAATCTGTTGTATCTGCAGGAAACACTTCCCAAGAGAACAGAATCCAATCTTCAGGTGCAAGAGCCATTAAAATATCTCTTATTTTATAGATGTTACACTTACTACACTCACACACAGCTCCCCACTCTGCCTTACGCTTACTGGTAAGAAACCCCAGCTAGAAATGAACTGCTTTTGCTATTCCTTTCTACCCAAATGCCAAGATATTTAATCAATAAAAAGGCTGCACATAAAGTCCTGCTATGAGATTGTGTCATCCTAGTCAACATTAAAACAGCCTTCATTTGCCATTCATACAGAGAAACCATGGAATAAAGAGGGGAAAAAAGTCTACAGAAAAAAAAAAGAACAACCACACACACACAAAAAGAAAAACAAACCAAACAAAAACCACCAAAAAACTCCACACAAAAAAGAAATCAATAGTGCTTAATTGGAAAAAAATGGCACTCTAAAATCCTCCACCCAGGAGTGGGATGCAAGTGGCTCCGTGCCTGGTTCCTGGGGCTTCCTGGGGACAGGCAATCCCTGGACACGCAGCTCCTGTGTGAGCTGAGCTCCAGCTCCTCAGAGCTGGGAACCACCACAGACCAGCCTGGCCAAGCCCCCCAGTGCCACAGACCAGCACATGGCACTTGCACACTCCAAGTGATAGGAGTGATCATCTGAAAATTCCCTTATTTAAGCCCATAAACTCATCATTTAACACCATGTAAGTGTATATAATTATTACCATCTCTCTGTGAAGCTCCCACACTGCTATAATAAAATCCACAGAAGAACAGCACTTTTAGCCCACCCATTCCTAATCCCAGAGACAATGCCTATATTTTTCCATCACATCAGATCCTGGACGGTGGGGGGAAGGGCAGGAGCAGCAGGGAGAGGGGGGAAATGCAACTTGAGAAGTGGTAAAGTGTGTCAAAATCTGACTTACTTGGAGATATTTTGCAGCACAATCCTCCTTTATGCCTGTGCAGCTCGGTTCATATGGCTCACATTCAGCCTGTCACAGTGAATCATTGCTTACTCCTTGACTTACATTAACAAAAACAAACCCAACTTTCGCTCCAGCCCGTGAGGTAAAACCCTCTCCGAATTCCCAGTCAAAAGGGCCAGAAGCAGCATTAAAATTAATTGTTTTTGTAAGAAGCTCACTTTGAGGAGAAGGCAAAAAAAAAAAAAACACCAAAAAAAGAAAAGCCCGTGAAGATGTGACTAATAGCACAAACACATGTGTTGCTTATGGAGTATTTTGTAAAAAAAAAGGCAAAAAGCTTTGTCCACGAGCGGAGTAGACCCAGCTTTAGCAGCCTTAACTAACAAAGCAAACCCACCCCTCCCTACTTAAGTCTTTAAACTGTATGAAACAGAAGATATTTAGCAAGAGCTTTAGAGCCCCATGAACAGTTAGGAAAGTAAAGCTGGAAAACAAAGTTTAAAACTCCAAGCGAAACCCAGCCAGAGACAGCCTTTGCAACCCGCACAACACAAGGCACAAAGCAAAGCCGGCGCTCAAACAAAGTTATTTTGCACTTCTCCTAGTAAATCTGCAACTAATGTCCCGTTAGGAAGGATTTCTGCTGACCTGTGGATGAGCAGCAGTGCAGATGTGGGGAGTTCTCCTGTCACCTTTTGTTCCCAGCCATGTCAGCTGTGCTCTGCTCCAAGTGCTGCTCGCACTCCCAAATCCCCTTCTCCAGCTCTATCTTAGGAACTGCCCAGATTTTGTAGTGTAATCTGAGCAGGGAAGTACCATGTGCCTATGATATGGTTAATTCACTTTTTACCCCCCGCAATGCCTGAGGAAGCTGCTTCACATTTCAAAGCCCAGCCTAGGGCTGCCTGACCCAGGTACGGCCAGGGCAGCGCTGGGGCTGCCTCCTCCTCCTCCCCAGGGGGACCCCAAAACGGCTCCTTCCCACCTCCCAGGCCCTGGGCTGGGGAATTCACGGGGCTGCTGAGGTCCTGG
This sequence comes from Myiozetetes cayanensis, assembly GCF_022539395.1. Lineage (NCBI taxonomy): Eukaryota > Metazoa > Chordata > Aves > Passeriformes > Tyrannidae > Myiozetetes > Myiozetetes cayanensis. The sequence continues at coordinate 54,204 of NW_026087632.1, read as the reverse complement.
TGTCCCTCCCACGGTGCCCAGTGTGGAGGGGAGCAGAGCCCAGCAGAGAAGGGGCCAGCCCTCCCTGCTGAGGGCAGCACCATCCCCACGGCCAACACCAAGGATTCCACGCAGGGAGCTCTGGGGAAGCCCCTCAAGAGCCAGCAAAGCCCTGGGCAGCTGGTCAGGGATCTCTGGCACTGCAGACACTGCACAGGTTGGGCTGCAAGAGTCCCATCCCTTCCTCCCCAGTGTTGGCACCAGCCGAGCGAGAAACACCCTCCACTTCTTCTGCTAACAGAAGACACCTTTCTACTACCAAAACAAACAAACAAACATAAAACCCCAACGAAAAACAAGCCTCTAAACTTCGTCAATTCATCAATATCCTTCTACAATTGTTGATCTACTTCTGTTTGGAATTTGCAATCACCACCGTGCCTAATGATGACAACACCACACTTCAGAGAAGGAAATGCCTCTCGCTCCCAAATTCTGCAGAGGGAGGAATTTACCAGTTGTGAAGCTGTCACACACACACACACACATACACACCCCCAGAGAAGGTGCAGAGCAGAAGGACAGCAGTCCTCAAATCCTGTCCCTCCTGCTCATCCAGCCCCACCATCAGGTCCTAAGCACTGTGCACCGAACGCAGGTGATCCCACCCAGCACCAAAAGGGTGGAGGTGCTTCCTGAGGGACAAGGGTGAAGTGCAAGCTGATCACGGCTGTGCTATTCCCAGCTTTCTGGAAAGCAAATTCCAAGTAATCCCAATGTCAACAGTGTCAATGACCCAAGTGCTGCTAAATCAAATTAGGGGGGACGAGGGAGCCCGTCCTGGCAGGGAGAGGGGAGGTTCCTGTTACTCTCTCCACCAGCCCCAGGCAGATGGGGGGAGCAGCTACAGCTGCTTCTGAACAGCCAAGAAAGGGCCCCTAAAAGAGATTAAAGGGAAGAAACAGTCAGGGATCTTGGAAAAGGAAGGATGTAAGACACAAAGATGGCAGAAAATAGAAAAGCTTTGGGGAAACTTTAGGTCTTGGCCAGAAGGCGGCAAAACAATTTCGTGTAAGGAACCTGCTTTTTAAATTCTTGGCCCTGTGTGTAACACCTATAAATCCCTCGTGTGGGATTTCTAACCATTACATTCTGCATCTGCCGAGTTTTCCTGTCTTCAAACTCCAGACTTTCGTTCTAAAGAAAAGGTGAGAGTTGTATCTTCCCTGTTGTGCATAATTTACTAAACCCAGTTATGCTTGAAATTAGCACGTGGCTAAGGTAAAACTTGAAATAATGCAATATATTGGACTATTTCAGAGAAAAATACATATTCTTCAAGCCTGAATTCAACATCTTAGCTCAGAAATTTGATCTCGACCAGTTATAATGACAATTGCTTCAAAAAAAAAAGTAACGAAAAGGAAGTGAAGTGACCTCAGAGGTTAAGAATTGAGGCCAAGAGCCGTCTCTCTTGCTGGCTGTGTTTATATCATGGAATTATGGAATGGTTTGGGTTGGAAGGGACCTTAAAGCCCTTCCAGTTCCCACCTCTGCCACGGGTAGGGACACCTCCCACTAGCCCAGGTTGCTCCAAGCCCCGTCCAACCTGGCCTTGGACACTCCCAGGGATGGGGCAGCCACAGCTTCTCTGGGCAACTCTGGCTTCTCTGCCAGGCACAGGCACCATCTCCACTGTGCCCCAGCAGTGCTCTGTGGTCCTCACCTCCCCACCAGGTGCCTCATCCTGATTTGTGGGGGTGTCCCCGTTATTTCTGTGCCCCCCAAACCCTCCAGGTGATGCCCAAGCAGGGCACAGCTCCCTGCAGGAAGCCAGATCTCCACTGCTTCGTTTCATTCGCCTGGAGAACACGCTATAATTTGCTGAAATGGTGATTAATTGAATTTATTTTTCTCTAAGGCAGCTAATGAACAGCCAATTAAGTGTCTCAGTAATTCAGAAATAACAAAGGAATACTCTTGGAGTGACAACCAGCAGCTACTCGACAGCACAAGCAGCCCAATAAAATCACAGGGTATTCTGAGCTGGGAGGGACCCACAAGAATCTTCAAGTCCAGCTCTTCAGTGAATGGCCCCTCCAGGGACTGAACCCACAACCTGGCCATTCTTAGCACCAGGCTGTACCCAGGGGAGCTAATCCAGCCTGGCTGGTTCATATCTTTTCCAGACTCCAAACAAATCCACAAATCCTGCATTTTGATCACATAAATCAGGGGAAGATTAAGATACATAAACACAGCTTAGCACGGTGCCCAAAAAGCAAGGACTGACATCGTTAAAAGGATCCATAATCTTGTTTTTTTGAAGTATTTCTTCAGTGGGAATTGTGTTGGACCAAAGAATGCAAAACTTAGAAGCTTCCAAGAGGGGGTCATGTGAAATTACTCTATTTCAAGATTTTTCCAGATCACTAATATTTTGATTCTGAATGTATTTGTAGGAATCTGCCAACAAACCATCAAACCAGAGAAGTTTTTGCAGTTTGTAACCGTCTCCCCTTTTTCCAGGTCTTAAAAAAAACCCACTGTTTTTGTAGAGAAATTATGTCATTTCTGTTGAAAATTCTGCAATCCACAATGACACTGCATATTTTTTTCAAGTAAAAAAGCAAACCTCCCAATAAAGAACAAAGAACATCCTTTGTTTCAGACGAAGAATTTCAGGAGAAACCACAAAATGTTCAAGCAAAACATTAAACATTTGATTTTCCACCCATTTTGCCAACAGTCTAAGCTTTCCCATACTTCTAATATCAGTGTCAATAAGGAGGGGAGGGGAGGCAGGTCAGATGGATGACAAAACCTGTTAAGGAAATGAAGATGAAAACAGGATGTTTGCAGAAAGCATTTTCCTTCTTTAACTTAGTTTTTCTTCATAATGAGGAAACTACTTCATTTAGACCTACTTAACTTACCCATCAGGAAAAAATGCCACTGAGAAACAAGCAGAAGTTGTTCCCAGTGTTGTTACACAAACCCTGGGCTCTGCTCCTGAGAACACCCAGCTCTGCACCCACCCCAGTCACCAGGTGGGTGTTGTGTCCTCTGCTGAGGGCCAAACACAGGGATATTACCGATGGCAGATGTTATTGAGGCTCTTTCAATGAGCTTTAGGAAAGGGAACTCAAATGGCCATTTCAAACCAAATAGAAACGTTTCCTTCTAAACACGCCCGGTGGAGATAACTTGAAACACAGACATTTCACTGCTTGTTTTCATGGAATGGCCACAGAGTGATTTGGGTTGGAAGGGACCTTAAAGATCATCTAGACCCAACCCCAGATCATCCAGTTCCAATTCCCCCAGTTAGGGGGATTTTTCCCAGTGCAAAGGCACGTGGCAGCACATGGGACCTCAGCTGCACGTCGGAGCCACAGTGCCCAGCACTGCACAAACACACAACAAAATGCTATTTACAGCCCCAGACTGCAGAGGTGCAACCAAGAATTAAATTCACGAGCTGTCTAGTCTAGAGAGATGCTTCATCTTCACGGCAAACATCATAAAGTGCTGATTTATTTTTTCCCTCGTTATAGGAGGAGAGATTTTAGTAAATTTAAGTACACCCCAGTGAATTTCCTTTCTGATTACCAGCTCCTTAGTTCAGTTTGTTTAAATGGAGGAATAAAAATGATGCAGGCAAGTTAACCTGTTTGCCCAGACTGGAGAGACTTTATTAAATGTTCTTGCTCTTTTACACATCCTAAAATATTCAGACACTTGCAGCACCCCAGGGTATAGTGTGCTGTGTCAACACCTTGAGAAGAATGCAAACATCTTAATAAAAGCAAAGAGAGATTGCTTATCAGGCACTCTTGCTGTTAACATCTGCATTTTACAAAAGCCCATGGATTGTTACCAACCCTTCCCACAGGACATTTCCTCCTGGACACGAAAGCAGCCAACGAGGAACCAACCAGCAAGTCGGAAGGCAACTGCATTTTTGGTTTTGCTCTAAAGGCAAAATGTTCCAGAGCATTCTCAGCTCCCCTCACTGAGCAGAGCTGCTTCCACCACTCACCAGTTCAGAACTGAGGGGTAATCCCCCAAACCAAGCTGCTCTGGGAGTCCCAGAGGACACCTTTTCCAAGCAGTCTGACACGTGAATCACACCCAGCCCATCAGACTGTGTGTGACACAGAGCTCCACTTGTGAGGCAGATCAGATTAGAACAGGAAAATGAGCCTTGCTACCAAGTCTAGGTGTTCTGGTTATGAAAGCCGAATAAATAATAAATAAATAAATAAAAAATAAGCCTCAACAGACCTGGTAGGGGCAGTGGGCAAAGCCTCAGCAGCTCGGTCAAAGTTGTTCTCTCCACTGCTGGCTGGTGGTGAGTCCCTGGTGGCAGTCCTTGGTGACAGTCCCCTCTCCGGGGAGGCACCTCCAGCTCTGCCCTCCCACCCACAAGAGCCCAGCTCCCTGCAGGTGTGTCTGGTCCTGCAGCCTCCCTCAGTGCTCCCTCATCCCCTGCAGGAAGGAGAGGCAAACCCAAAAGCCAGCAGGGTTATCTTCAACAGCCTAATTAGTGGCTTGAGATAATCCACGTGGTGTTGCCTGAAGCAAATTAGGCAGTGCTGGTGGGAACTCTGCAGTGCCAGGGATGGGAGGTAGGGCCCAGTCACAGCCCTCACCTGGGAGAGGGGCTGCCAGGGCTCAGATATCTGCACAAGCTGCCCACCCTTCTCAAGGGGGCTCAGAGGGTGCAAACCAGGTCCAATAACTCTGCTCAGGAGAGCTCTTACCATCCTCTCTGCCAACTCCACTGAAAGCCACTAATACACTTAGCAAAGCAAAACGAGATTAAAAATAAAATAAAATTGGGTTTTGCTATCAAAACTAAAATCTGGCAGCCTGTTCCCATGCAAAATCCCTCACAAGTGATACATTTGTGGAGGACAGCTGGAATAAATCCATGACATTTAATGACATGCTAAAAAGCAAACCTTGAGCAAACAACTTTAAATCATTTGAAATACTACTGTGAATAGATGAGACTTTACAGAGCTCACATGTTACAGTAATTAATCATTTCTAAACAGTTGGGTTTAATTCTTGAAAGAAAAAAAAATCATTTGCAGAAGTGTGTGTGGGGATTTTTCCCCCATTACAGGCATATATTTAGAGTAGCATTCTCCTGTGGAAAGGTTTCACTTCAGAGTTTTAAATGTATTCTCTTGTTCCAATCTAAAGATTCATGACACCAGCAGAACAGTTTTTCCAGCTTCCACCTTCATTTTTTTATAAGTAACCTGCCCTCCAAAGCCCAAAAGCAACAGTCCTATAAATTGTTTCTACAAAACACTTCAAATGGGATGGCACGGCAGCTCTGACAACAAACTGCCTTTTAATTTAAATGGAAATTCCTATCTCACAGGCACCCTCTAAACCTCTGTCTGTGCATACCCAGCATCATCCTAAGAGGTTCACAAATCCTCAGCTAAAAGAACAGGTCTGTCCTTCCGTGGGTTCAGTGGGAACCAGAGAGATGCCCTGCAGGATTCCAGCTGGTCCCACCCTGCAGCACCAGGGACCTGTGAGATTTCCCAGCAGGAACAGCGAAGGGCTGGGGCACAGGTACCAACCTGACATGGTTTAGGACAGCCACGACCTGAGGGGCACATCTGAGGCTGATCCAGCCTGGTGAAGGTGATACTGGACAGATGGCTCAGCTCTCACTTAAGCAAAGCCTGGGGGGACACCCATCCAGTGTGTCCTGGCCTGGCTGGAGCAGGAGTTGGCTGAGCCCCAGCAGCTGGCTGGTTGTCCCCACCGCACGTCTGGCAGCAGGGACAGAGGGAACATTCACTGCACTAGTGCAGACTCAGCTCACTTCAGTCAAAAACAAAGATGGTTTGAGCTAAGCTGGCTGAATTTGCAGTGAGGTGGATTAAGAACACCCATAAGACCCCTCCTGCCAGCCCTGGTGGGGATATAATCTTTGCTGGTTGTGTTTTCTGTTTCCAAAAAGTCATGTATGCCTGCCCCAGGAATTGCTTCCTCTCTCTCCCTCCATCACCAGTCTAGACAAAACTGCATTAAGATCCTTTTTTTTTGACTTCCATGTACAGGTGTAAGGGGTTAGCAGTTACTAAAAGCTTCTGTGGCCACAGGAAAAAATGAGCTCCTTGTCTGTCCAAGGTGTGCTCACTGAAGAGAGGCAGGAGCACAATCCACAACTGAGCTAAAAGAAGGATCCAAAATAAAAAAAGGAATTAGGAGTGTGTGGTGATGGTGGGACCGGTGGGACCTCCTTCTTGGTGGCTTTTTCTCCCCGGGGTCCCCTCAGCCCAGCCCAGCCCAGCCCAGCTGTGCCCTGGTGGAGCCCCTGCTGCCCAAGGGCTTCTCCCGCTCCCGCCTCCACAATCCCACATTCCTGGCACTGCTCTGGAGGCTCGGCAGCCACTGCCCGCCTTCATTCATAAAAAGGAGCCCACGCTGCTGAGAGCCACCCAGCCATCATCGTCAGGGACATCTCCCGGCCAAACACTGCCTTCCCTCCCGCCGGGCAGGTCACATCTGCACCGGGAACGCGCTGGATCTCTGACAGTGCTTAACCTGCCCCCCCGATCCTGGATCCAACCCACAGAGCTCATTAGCAAACAAGACAGACAGGAATGTACGTCTGTCTAAAAGCGGACCAAGAGATGCAATTAACGCGGTTTAATTTTCACGAATAACATCTTAGGTTTGTAACACACCGTGACTCAAAGGGGTCTGGTCTTGCTCTAATCACGTTCAGCGGGAGCAGGAGTGGATCCAGGCCACAAGTGAGCTGCATTTCTTCATATCTAAGTGAAATATATGTTTGTTTCAACAGTTTGATTTCTCACAAAAAGGCCACACTAACGTAAGCAGCAGAAAACAAACCACCTTTTGGAAAGCCCCTTGCCAAGTTTCTTTTTGTATAATTCCTGATCTATATGAACATGGACTTGGAAAAGGGATATTAAACCCAGGCCACTGTTTTTAAAGGCAACATGTCACTTCCAGCAGAAAGAAAGGTTAATGTTATGCCAGCGAGCTGGAAGGAAACCCAAATTTCTAATGCAGGAGAATGGGGGGAAAAGCTAAACAAAAGTGAATGTATGAGACCATATCACGAGATCAGAGCCTTATCCTAAACACATGGGCTGGTGGCACAGCGAAGGCGAGATAAGAGGCACAATAATCAAGCATCAAGGTTCTTCTATCACCAGGGATCTGCACAGAACTTACAAAAGAAACACCCCAGCCCCGGGATGGAGGAGGAAGGGGAGCTCCCAGGGCAGTGTGACGCCACCTGAGATGGTGGTGGCCCCAGGGTCAAAGGCTCGTGGAAGAGAAAGCAGCCCCCAGCCAGCAGCTCTCTGGTTTCTCCTGCTCTGCAGCCAGGAGGCAGCTGTAGGAAAGCACGTGCCCACTGTGCAAGTCCTTCAGCAACCACAGAAATCTCTGGAGAATTTAAGGGACACTTCTGGTTTTGCCAGAATCAGTTCGATCCCACCTCGTCCCCACAGACTGTGGGAAGGAGCTCTCAGGCATGGAAACATTTCCAAAGAAGAGGCTGAAAGAGAGGACCGACACTGTAAACGTTCATCATCTCCCGGAATTCAGGCAGCTGTGACAGGCATGGTTGGCAGGCTTGGCTTGGATTGCATGGGATGCAAAATCTAAGGGCACGGGGATGAAGGGGAAGGACAGCCAAGATCCTTCCCATATCCAAAGTGTCTATGCAGGCTTTGAGAGCTGAGAGCAGAGACCAGGCACTGCAGCAACGAGAGCAACAGCAGCAACAGAGGTTCCAACACACACAAAAAAGAGGCACAAAAAGCATAATTTTTACCATGGAGTGTTAAAACACAGCCTGGAGATGGGCTGTAACTACTCTGCTGCTGCAAAGGGACACCCACAGGGCTGGAGGGGTTCTGGCAGTGTGGAAATGCCCCAGCACTGTCCTTCCTGTTGTTGAGGAACTGTCCAGCAAAACAAAATCTTTCCAAAAAGTGTAATGCCAGGGCTCAATCCCAGGCAGAGACAGTACTGGAGAAGATCCCATCAGGTTCTTGTCTTTGGTGGAGAAGGTAAAGCTCCAGTCACCACACTGAGCTCAATAAATCCCGCTCAGAGCCCTGCCTTTGAGACTGAATACATGGATGCAATTAAAATAACATGGCTGTGGAGGAATAAGGCAGCACTGGGAAAGGTTTGCCAGCAAAGTAATGCCAATTAAGAGTGTGATTTTTGGATGATATTTTTAGGCCAACATTAGCCCTATTAACGCTGGTGTAACTGTCTTCAGAGTGATTTTGAAGGTCCAGCTGACTCCACTTGGGAAAAGAACCAGCTAAAAGACCTTTTTTTTTTTTTTATTCTCTGTAGGCTCCGTTCTGCCATTAGGGGAAAATCTTTCATAATAAAACTGGTTTCATCCATTCCACTAATAAGGCTGATTTGTGTCTAGAAAGCTGTGTCTCTCAGGTAATTTTACACCCGTTAACCACATACCATGAGCTGTAGTTTTTGTTGTTAAATGACCTCTAACCAAGTTATAAGTAAAGACATGTTAGGAGCTGTGCCCAGAGCCTCCTTCAGCAACCAAAAGGCCAAGGATGCCTAAAGCAATGACGTGTCATGAGGAGGAGCAGGGAAAGAGATCAGGTGCTGCTGGTGTGTTAGAAAAGCACAGGAACAGATCGAGTCCCAAACACCTCCCCTGGACTCATCACCTCCAGCTGCAACAAAACAAAACAAAACCAAACCTCGTGCTAACACAACTTGGCAATCACAAAACACCTTCTCCTTCAGTACCAAAGGTTTAGAGGGACAATTTTAGATGAGAAAGGGAGAAAATTCAATGCCAGTGGGGCACACGTGAGATCAAAGGCCCTTTCTGCGAGGTGGGACAGACAATGTGGCCGAACCCACCTCCTCTGGCAGCTCAGCTCAGGGCGAGCAGCACAAGCCTTTGAGCGACAAGAGGAAGAGATAAGGTGAGGGGAGGTTCGGGGTCAGAGAAAGAACTGGCCGGGTCCTGCTCAGCCCTGAACACACCGGCAGCGATTCTGCTGCTTGGGGATGAATTTCTCCACTACAAGCCTGGTCCCCCAAACCTCCCCAGCAGAGCCCCCTGCTCCGCTGGTCCCCCAAACCTCCCCGGCACAGCCCCCTGGTCCATTCAGCGGCTCCAGAAACCCAAGCCCAGCAGCAGAAGCGGGCAGAGAGCGCTTTTCTCAGTCATCCCGTACACTTTTCTCCTCTGACTTCCGAACTTCCCATTGGTTTTCTTTCGGCTCACGGGAGTCGAGCAGTCCCTCACAGCTCGGAGAACGCGTTCATGGAAACAATTTCTGCAGCTTTCCCCCCACCTCCGAGTGACATTTTCCTCTGCGAACACTCCCACCGCCCCGCGGGGCTGCGCTCGCCTCCTCCACCCACGGAGGTTGTTTTCAATAAAGCAACAGCTCCGAAACATCTTACAGCAACTTTTCTCTCTTTGGTGCTGTTGTTGTTGGTTTTTTACCCTTTGACAATAATTTGCCACTTTCAGAACGACGGGGATGAAAATAAATAAATAAATAAATAGATAGATTTAAAAGGCGAAAGAAAGCAGAGGAACAGCGTAAGGAAATACCCGCGGATTGGAGCCGGCAGGGAGGGCTTTGGGTCGTGTCCGCTGCCCCGAGGGGCTGAGCGGGGCTGCCCCGGGACCCCCGGCCGGGCTGCGATGGGGCGATGGGCGGCCCGGGACCCCCGGCCGGGCTGGGGGGCTCCGCTCCTCGCCCGGCCCGCACTTACCGCCCGCGCCGCCGCTCCGTGCGCTCCGCTCCGCGGGGAAGGGGCCGCGGAGCCCGGGAGCCGGAGGAGGGGCCGGAAAGCTGCGGCTTTGGGGGGTTTGTCCAAGCTGACAGCGGGGCCGCAGCCACGGCCGGGCGGGAGGAGGAGGGACAGGAGCACCCCGGCCCCGGGGAGCCCGCGGAGCTCGGCCGGCCCCGCTGCGCCGAGGGGGGATGCTGTGAGGGGGATGTCGCGAGGGGCATGTCGCGAGGGGGGATGTCGCGAGGGGGATGTCGCGGGGAGGGGATGTCGCGAGGGGGATGTCGCATGGGGATGTCGCGGGGATGTCGCGGAGGAGGGGGATGTCGTGGAGGGGGATCGTTAGCGAGGAGGGGGCGCGAGGCAGCGCGAGGCAGCGCCGCAGCCCCAGCCCCGCGGCCGCATCGCACCGGGAAAAGCCGGGGGGTGAGAGGCGAGCCCCGCTCTGCCCAGCTTAACCCCCTTCTGCCGGTCAAAGGTGGCCTTGAAATTGCGCTCAGAAGGGCTTCTCATGTTCTTTTTTTGTCCCACAGCTGCTTGCGGAGATGCCGGTGGCCCCCGAGCTTACCTGGCTGTAAAGCCGTCAGGGAGACATCGGACGGCTGGACCCCGGCGTGTTCATCGACAGGGTCCCGTTGTCGTATTTATGTGACAAGAGAGAATGTTTATAGAAACCCATCCTGGGATAAATTAGAGAGAAATCCCCGTGAAGAAAAAAAAGTCCCTGGAGCACTCTGTCATCGGGAAAACATCCCTCCTCAGAGGGTCCTCAGGGTAACCCTGGGTGCTGCTCCCCCCCTGCCCAGGGGGCTCAGTCAGAGGGAGCCTCTCGCCCTGGATGGGAGCTCTGGGACCTCCCTTTAGGCACCAGGTTCTGCATTTCTGTCCCTTCAGTACAGGCTGTTTCCAGCCCCTCAGCCTGGCTGTAGGGCCAGCCCTGGAGCTCTGTCCCAAGCCCCTGGGGCAGCACTGGGACAAACAGACAGGATGTTTTCACTCTGCAGAGCTCCTCCGTCTGCTTGGGCACTGGTTATGGGAGAGGGAGAGGAAGGGACCAACCAACCCCTGCCACTGCACGCCCAGGCCTCACTGCTCAGCCTCTCTGATGTCCACCAGGGCTGTTGGCAGCACAGCTCTGCCCAAGCCTGCAGGGAAGGGCAGCAGGAGCAGGGCACTCACTGTCTCACCAAAGCCACGGTCCAGCCCACAGCCAACCAGCTCTGCAGCACCAGCCTGCCCCTGGCCCAGGCCACGCACACAGCTGCAAACAGCACAGCATCCATGGCCTGGCTGCCAGCTTTGCCCTTCCTGGCAACCACGGCATGGAGCAGTCAGAGGTGGTGGCTCTGTGCAGTGCTTGGTCACCTTCTGTCACTGCCACCCTGAGGCAGAGGTTCCTCATCATGCCCTCCTCCTCCTCCTCCTTCACTCTCCTCTCTTCCTTGTGGCAAACACAGCCCAGCCTGGCTGTGACAGTGAAAATGCAACATGTTGAAGAAACTTTTGGGCTGGCTCTGGCTCTCAGCTGCTGCCATTCACAGGCAAGGCTCAAGTCTGCACAGACAAAATGTGTGCACAATTAGGCAAAAGTAGCAGGGTAAGAATTTCCATCTCTGAGTGCTGTGGTATCCTGTCTCCAACACATCCAAAGCCTGGGAAAGTGGGACTGTCGTACTGTGTGATGCTGCAGTGTGTGTGGGGAGGGGGTTTGCTGCTGGACACCCTCAGGGATGGACCAACCATACAAAATCATTGTGTAACTGCAGCCAGAGAGAAAAATGCTATTTACTTAGTGAGCAAACAATCAGCCCTCCAAAAATGATCCTGCACAGTCTTGAATTTCATCTGGAGGAAAAATGAAGGCATAGAAGGACCCGAGGACTCTGATTTCTTCTACCTCTGCAGAGATGCAGTGTGAGCACTGCTGCTCTGAGGGCAGTGTTATAGTCTCCCTAAGTCTGGTGACAGCCCCTGAGTGCCACTTGCTGTCCCCCACTGTGGCAGGGGCAGATGGGGAGCAGCAGAGCCAGTGCTAACACTTCATCTGGGCTTTGCACTGGGTTTGTGGCCGAGCTGGGAGCGAGCCCACGTCTACCAGCTCCACACCCTGACTGAGTCACACATGTTTGAGGAACACCAGGAGAGAGCAGTGGAGTCAGGACTGTGATAAAACTAGAACAGGAATTACAGAAGTCTCCTAAAATCATTCCAGCAATTTCTGTTGTTGAAGCCATGATGGGCATAGCAAGGCAATGTTTGTAGGTAACACTAAAACCTCTCCCAAGACCAACTGATGCACATGGGAAATACTTCAGCAGCTTCCAGGCACACAAATCCTTCCTCAGATCTGGGAGGAGGTGCAAGCTGCACCCCTGGCTCTGTCAGATCTTCAGCATGAAGTTTCCTCTCCCCAAAACACCTTCTAACTGTTACCACCACTACAACCCCCACAGGCAAGAGATCTTGACAGCAGTAACACATGCAACACAGCCCCAGAGAGCCTTACTGGAGAGAACAGAACTCAACTTTGCTCAGCAGAGCAAAACTGTGTTTAAGTGACCTGCCAGCTCTGCTCTGCTGCACCTCAGCACAGCACCCAGGAATGAACCCAGCAAGTCCCAGCTGAACCCAAAAGTTCAAGTCCTACACGGGTGGCCTGTCTTTGGGCAGTGCTTTCACTCAATTTAGCCAAGTAAAAGTACGGCCCAGAAACCAAGTCATTTTTTTAACATCACAAGATTGCTTGAAATATTCTGCTTTGACTTCAAGTGACACAGAAGAACTAATACATCCAGGATTTAATGAGGTGAGGCTAAAGGAAATATCCATCATTTCCCAGTGAAAGAAAACTGACAGCATTGTCTGGGGACTGAGAGGAGGTCGTGTGAATCCACACAAAGATCCAGAGCAGCCTCCCCCATGGGTGGGATAAGCACATACCCACTCAGGGACTAGCTTTGGAAAGCAAAACTAACTCTTTGGAAGTCTGACTTGAGAAGGGAAAATGTTCATCTGATTCAGCCGGTTTGTGCATCTCCAACATTCCTGAAGCTCTGAGGTCTGCACTGGGACCGAAGGGGAGAGGGGTAGCACTGCCTCCTTCCAAGAGACAGCCAGGGAACCAGCACACAGAGAAGCCTCTGGTGTGGGTAATCCTTGACCCACTTTGAAGAAACTTATTTTCCAAACAAAAGCCCCGAAGAAGAAGAAGACCCAAACCAGGGGTGAGAAGACCAGAGCTAAGACACAAAAACAGTCTTTAGTGTTTCTGAAGCAACATTTTCCTAATTGCAGCCAGTGGGAACCACACCACCAGTGTCCTCTGCCCCTGGAAACTGTAGGAACTCTTGCCACATCTCTTCTGTGGCTGTGCCTTCCACATGGCTCTGGCATTCCCACTTTAAAGTGGTGCTACTCTGGCTGAACCACCATGGAGCAGAGCAGAGCAGAGCAATTGTCAAGTGCAGGCAGACTCAGACTGAAATATTTGCTCGCGTGTCCTCACCCAACCACAGTTTTTGAGAATTTGGGAAGATGTCACAAAGCAGCAGCAAACAAAGCCTTCCTGGCCAAAGTCAGGCCGCTCCCCAGCGTGCCTTTCATTGCAGTGCATGGTTGGGAAACATCAGAAATGCACAGCTCACACAGGGAAAGCTTTTAGCAGATGCTGCTGCTCTGAAATACCACTTCCAACACATTTCAGTGGTACAATGTATAGACCAGCCCAATCCAAACAAATCAATCACAATGTATGTCTGCTCTTACTGTTCTGGAGCTTTCTGACCACCAGGACTCAGAGATTTGCCATGACCTGCACGGTTGAACTCTTAACAGGGAAAAGTTAAAGAACCAGCTCACAGGAGAAGATTCCTGCGGTGCTGGATGAATGCAGTGTGAGAATTACCTACTCAGACAGTTTAGGAGGAAAACAGCATCTCCCTTTCTTTATCAGAAGCCAGTTTTTCTGCAGGTGTTTGGTCACATTCACACTCTGTGCCCTGGAAGGAAATATGGTTGTACATGTGAAACAGGGTAAAGCATAATTCTTTAAGCAGGGAGAGAGTGTGCCTGACAGTGACTTCCCATTAATTTAACGTACTGGCAAGCCAAGAGCACTTAGAAGCAGCATTTGATAAAGTATTCTTTCAGATTCTGACATTTTACTGCAAAGCGGCTGAGAAATGTACCCAAATCTAACATCAAACAGCCCTTCAGGAGACATAGCAGGAAAATTAGCTTTATCTTGGAACCTGACTCGAAACCATCCCTTGTTCCCAAGGTTTTTCACCCCCCAGGGAGTGGAGCTGGAAAGCACAGCTGTGGGAGTGCAGCACTCTGGTGCCAGCACGTGTCACCTCAGCGAGGAGCTTTCAGGTGGCAAAGGAGGCAGGGACAGACCCTCTGCCAAGGAAAGCTCTCCCTCTACTCCACAGCCATAGAAACAGGTACAGCCCCTCCTCTGCCAAGGCTTGCTGCCTGTTGTCACTTTTGTCACATGTAAAGCTCCCAAGAAACCCCAGCTGAGGGTGTGAGATGCACTTGAGTTTGGACTGATTTCCACATACACAGTAGTGGCTCAAATCTGACACCTATACAGGTGTGTCTGGAGCAGGTAAAGGTCCAAATCTGACATCCATACAGATGTGCAGGGAACAGGCAGAGTGGTGTTTTTCCCCAGTCACCCTGTTGGCATCTCCCATTTCGTCCTGGCCACCCCCGTTCCTCTCACAGGATCCTCTGTAGCCAAACAGTTTGAAAGTGAGAAAGTTGAGGATGAAATTGAAACAACGAGTTTCTTCCTATTGTTTTATTTTTTTTTTAAAACTGTTCAGTGTTGATCTTGAAAGTTTTCAAAGGACAGATGAGGCTCCAGCTCTTGCCGTGGTGGATGAGGTGACTAATGCAGACTGTCAAAATCCACTTCAGATTTGCTGCAGCAAATTACATGCAGGTTGTAAACAAAACAAATATCCAAGATAAGAGTGACAGCCAAGAGGCTGCACCCCGTGAAGCTCCCCTCTGAGTCTGAAACCCGCTCCTCGTTTAGAAAGGATAAAGTATCGAAATGCCATTTCAGCAGAACTTCACAAATATTTAAGGTTGCCAAGCAGGACCCAGAGCCCACGGGCTCGTTCTGTGTGGGCTCTTCTTATGTGGGTTTTTGCACCCACAGCCAGCTCTGCTACTGTCTGCAGGGTTCTTTCTCTGTGGGGGCAGAGATCTGTCAGCACTGCCCAGCCTTGGTGGGCAGAACACAGGAGAGCAGCCAGTGGGAAAGTCAGGATGGATACAGGGTGGAAGAAAGCAAGCAAGGAGAAGGCTGAGATGCAGGCTGAGAGCAGGGCCAAAATGCCCTGTGAAGCTGTGCATAAAGTCATAGGATACAGTCTACAACTGCCTGGGCAGGGGCAGAGGAGGGGCAGGACTGAGCTCTGCTCTGGGGGGACCAGGGACAGCCCCCAGGGAATGGCTGGAGCTGTGTCAGGGCAGGCTCAGGGTGGAGCTCAGGGAAAGGTTCTTCCCCCAGAGGGTGCTTGGCACTGAACAGGCTCCCCAGGGCAGTGGGCACAGCCCCAAGGCTGCCAGAGCTCCAGGAGGATTTGGATGATCCTCTGGGGCACAGGGGGTGACTCTTGGGGATGGGGCTGTGCAGGGCCAGGAGTTGGACTGGATGATCCTTGTGGATCCCTTCCAGCTCAGCACATTCTGTGCTACCATGTCCCCAGGGGCCACATCCACATGTTATTTAAACACTTGCAGGGATGGTGACTCCACTGCTTCCCTAGGCAGTCTGTTCCACTGCTTGACATTCTCTGGGGAAAGTGGTCTACACTGACAACTGGAGTGGCTCTTCATGACAAGAGCAAAGCCTGGAATCCTCTTACAGTTCTGGTCCCCACTGGTGCATGGAACAAAGTATTGCCCTGAGGCAGGAATCTCATTTCCTGACAGGGCTGTGCAGGGCTATTTCAGGGCAAAGGAGCAACTAAAGGTTAGGGCATCTCCCACAGCGCACCCACTGAGCAACTGGCAGGCAGTAAAACCAGGAGAGGGACTGACAGCAAAGAGAAGGCAGCAAAAGGCCTCTCTTTGGTGACATTGGACCATTTCTTCTCCAGGTCCAGTTGGGATCTGAGCACAGGGCAGGGGCACAGGGAGATCACAGCAGCAGCAGCAGCCCCTGAGAGCTGCCCAGCAGGAGGAAGGGCAGCAACCCCCAGCAGCGATGGAGAAGGAATGGAACTGGAAAGGCTGCAGTGTCACACAGCCACCTCCAGGCAGGATGGCAGGGAGAACTTTAAACTCTCCCTTAAGTTTGTGTGGGCTTTTTTTTTTTTTAAACCATTGACCTTTCAGTGCAAGTAAGGACTTGCCAGGCTTTTTGCCTGAAATAAATTGTATCTTCTGGCATTCCTTTACTTAGACATTTAGCTTACATACCTCCTGAGTGCTGAATTTTACCTGCTCACCTTCTATTGCCAGGAGCTTTTCCCTTTGTGGAAGTATTTCTGCTCAGAGCAGCACTGTGGCTCCTTTGTGTGGCCAGCTACAATTAACAGTTCTTGCATTTGTTTTCAAGATGAGCACATATCCATCTCCTGCTGCAGTATCCTGTAGGATCAGAGGGAGCTGCTGCTGCTGCTGGAGTCAGAATCTTTGCCCATACACACCCTGCTCATGCCACAGAACCCCCTAAAAATGGCCAGTGTGTGTTCACTGGCAGCCCTGCAGTCAGTGCACATTCCTGTGCACTCCTGTTCCTGCTGTTATCAACTCTGGGGTTCACTCCCATACCCACAACATCAGTTCTGTGAGCTTCTCACGGGCACCAGCCTATGTGGGATCCCCTTCTGTCCCTTCCAAATTTACAAAATAAATTTGTCAAGGTCACTCTGGGCCTGAATATTCCCAGATAGATTCCAACTGCAAGTTTGTCATCCCTGTAACACACTCCATTCCCAACCCAAAATGAGAGGATTGTGTCTTCATCCCTGAAGTACGATTTCCATCTGCTACTGCTGCATTTCACTGCCTGGGAAGCCCCATTTCCCAAGTTTCTGCTTTGCTGTCTGCAGTTCCTCACTGCCTTTGCCCACTCACTGAATTACCAGAAAACTGCCAGAAACATCAGCCCTTCAAAACCACTCGAGTCACAAACAAGACCAGCTCTGTCTCATCTCTAGTTCTCACAAACACACAGTTTAAGCCTTGCACAGTTCTCTGCTCTCCAGCAGGACCCCCAATCCCAGCAGCACTTTCCATCCCCTCATTAACTGGGGCTGGTGCTTCGTCTCATCCTCTGCAGGTACTGGGTGCTGCTCAGCCCTCACACACCACTCACACACGGCACCTGAATTTCTGTGAGGCACTGGGAGTAACCCCAGCCAGGTGACACAAGACAAAGGACAGACTGTCATTGCTGATGAGAGGTGTCCAGCTCAGCCCACACAGGCACAGTGAGTGTGGGTCACTGGCAGTTTGGAAGGTACAGCAAGGTCCCCTTTGACAAAGAAGTGCACAAACCCTCCTAATTACTCGTCACAGATCGTTGTCTTCCTCTGGTGAACTAGCTCAAATACAAATGTTTGCACTGAGGCCAAAAACACGGGGTCTGAGCTCAAGTGACATCCTGGGTTGGTAATAAATACCCACTGCACAAACAAACCCCTGAATGGCTTTTCCCCAGGTGTCACAAAGTCACCCCATACACAAACTGCTGCTTGATGCCACCTGCTGCCCCAGCCTCAGGCTCGCAGCAAAAAACCCAGTCTTCTGTTAAAATAAACCCATTGGGATAGAAACCAGCCTATCCTTACAGAGTGTGCAGTTGTCAGTGCTGATTTCCTTGCTTCTTGTAGAATACAAATGACCCAAAGCAGCAAGTACAACTGTGTTTTGGCTGCTGTGGGGACACGGGTGACGGTCACCAAGTGCTGGCAGACCAGCTCTCTCCTCCAGCCACGGGCAGGGTCTCGTATTAGAGGCTTCCCAAACTGCATAAGGTGTGGAGCTAATAAAAACTTGAACGAGCCAGGAGACCTGATGATTCAATCTTGGAAAGCTGAAGGCCATGTGAGCTGGTTAGTACTGACTTCTGCCGTGATGGATCTCTAAAAACATGTGAAAGTTATCAGCCATCCCTGTTGTTGGGCAGTGCAGACACACACAGCCAGCCAAGTTCTTAGCAAAACCAGCTCTTGAGCCCCCCAGGGACTGTTTGGAGAACCTCATCCTGCACAAATACACCCAGTGCGCACAGAAACATCTCAGTTCAAAGTTAAAAATTAGCCCTCGTGTTACCTGCTCTGGAAAACCCAACTGCAACGTCTCATGTTGTTTTCCCACCGTAGCTGAAGCTGCAGCGCTCCATCTGTGCAAGAGGCACCCACATACAGGACGTGCTTCCTCACTGGATCTGTGGATGCTGCTGGCAGGAAGGGAGCAAGGCTGGAATACTGCGTGGCCCTGGTTAGCTCGTGCTCAAAGGTCAGCTCCTGATTACCTTGGACGTGGTTCCCCCATTCCTACTGAAGGGAATAACTGACCCTATAAAACAAACAGCAGCAACGCCCCTCTCACAGCTGCCTCCAGTTTCCCTCCTGAAATTTGGCTGGCTGTTTACTTCAGCATTCAGAACACAGATGTAAACTGTTTAGGGATATCCCTATATCCCTGTTTCTCCTTAACAACGCCAGAGAGAATGAAAAATGTGGCCCATTAGTATTGTAACCATCAGAAAGAATAAATAAATAAATAGAAAGAAAAAAACCCAACTCTCCACAGCGAGGGTCTGACCTGTAGCAGCCCAGAGTGTTTCCTCAGCACGTTCCAGTTTCTCGGGAAGGGCTGCTCTGAAGAGATTTTCGGGCAGTGGTGGGCAGGTCCCAGATGCCCACAGGTCCCACCCCAGTGGTCTGCAGTGTGAGCCACCAGCCTCTGTGGGGAAAAGAAAGGGTCACAGAGGAAACTCTGTTTGTTTATTTGGACTGGGGTTTTTTTGTTGTCCTCAAAGGGAGATCTGAACACTGGGATTACCAAAACACTGTGGCAGCTGCCCATCAAAACAGCTCCCCTTCCCTGTGTCCCCTGTGCACCTCCAGGCTTTTCAGGAATACTTCTCCGTAGTCCAGCATCCTCACACAGGGGAGAGGGAAAATGCTGGAGTCTCACCTGAGCCCTGTGCAAACCCTGGCCCCAGAGAAGGAGGGGGAACCTCATTTTCCGATTTTAACCTGAGGAGGAGGAGAGGGGACTGTGTGGCTGCCAAAGGCTCTGCTGGCAAGAGGGGACCCCTCAGGGGGCTCCTCATGCAGGAGGGTCTTTCTCCCCCAGCACCTTTGGTGCAGCCAAGCAGGGTCTGGGCAGACACCTCCAAGAGGTGTTTCGGCTCAGGGTGAGGGATCAGGGAACCATTAACACAAGGAAAACACAGGAGTGTGCCCTGCCTGGGGTGAGGAGCTGGGGCTGCAGCAGCCCTTCCACCTCTGGGCACCACCAGCCATCGCTTTCTTCTTTGGAACCCCTCTGGAGCAGCACAGTGGCTTTGGCTTCTCATGGTGTCCACACAAAAAGAACCCTTTCCCTCCTTTCTCCTCGTACTGGGTGCCTCTGCAAGGCTGGGGGGCTGCAGAGGCCCCTCTGGGAGGGGAGGCTGGGCTGGTCCCAGGTTGTTCCACAGCGGTCCCCCCTCAGCCCCTCAGGGAGGCTGCAGCCCCTCAGGGCAGAGAGAGCAGAGAAAGGTTAAACTGCCCCTGGTCTGTGAAGAAAAATGTGTTAGAAACAGCCCAGTGACACCCCAGAGAAAAGAGGGGAGGAAGGTGCTTTAGGGTTTTGTTTCTGCCCACCTCTATTTCAGTGAGCAATAAATTAAACGATTCTCCCCGAAACAGCAACGCTAAAGCTTCTGTGACAAGACAGCACCACTGACTGAGAAACTGGAAAACATGATGAAGATTTTTCCCTCTTTGGCATTACCTATATAAAGTAGGACAAAACATAGTTGGGAATCACTGCCATAAGTAGAAAACCTGATGACATTTGGGGTGAGTGGTGGCAGCTCCTCAGAGTTCCAGAGGGAGCCATCCCAGTGCCAGCCCCCCACAGCCACTCTGCTGCTAAATTCCACCCCGAGGTGATGCCCACGAGGTGTGGTTAATCCCTTATTTACCTTCCAGGGGAGCTGTGATGTTTAGTCGGTGCTTGGGAACAGCTGTGGAGCCGAAGAAAGTCACATTCCCATCCCTGTCCCCAGGAGTCACCTCAGCGAGAAGTTTTCCAGTGGAACTTCGGCGGTCTCCACATGAGGCTCAGAAGGGCTAAATTTAAACTTGCTGTTAGTTAGGATTTCTTTTTTTTCTTTTTTTTTTGGTGAGACGTATCTGTGTGCAAAGCTCTTTGCAGAAAGTGTGTGTGGGTTTGAGGAGTGGGAGAGAGCTGTGAATAGATTCGAGTCCTTCAGCAGTTACCAACAGTCTGCTTGAGATGGAAATTCCTCCTTAGCACTGAGGTCTTGAAAACGTGTGGAGACCTGAGCTGGTCTTGGTTTTATTTTATTTTGTGTAGACCTTTATCTGCAAATAATAAACAGAAGCTTTACCTCATGAAAGGCATTGCTGAAGAGGGAGAGAAAATGTCCTTTATCACCTACATTCTTGTTATGCAGCATCAACACAGCACTTAATAAAAAGCATCTTGATGTAATAATAGTTTAAAGCTTGTTTTCCAAACAAAACTGTTGTTTGCCCAGAGTAATGTAAATCTGCAGCTCTCCTTTACACTTCACAGACGGTGAGAGAAAAAGGTTTTAAGATCTCCCCAAAGGAGAGATTTAATTGTAAAACAAAGCACTAAGTATGACATTTAGCTGAGGCTGTAAAGGCTACAGTAATTAAAAAAGGCTAAAACATATGGTGCACTTCACGAGGCTGGTTATTACGAGCTCCCAAACTGCACCTTTTTGTGCCTGGGAAGAAATGAGAGGAAAACACAGCTATTCTTCCCCAGTCTTGAACCATAACAAAGCAGTCCTGGTGAGGCAGGAATGGCACTCCCACCTTCACTCACTCAATCTGGAGGAGAGGGATTTCCTTCCACCGGCTAAGCAAGATGTGAGCGACAGCTGCGATGTGGGTTATGCATTTACAGTGTGATCTGGGGGAAGGAAATGGTCACTGGTGCCCTGTAACAGCCTGTCAGCAGTGCCAGCACAGGACAGTGCTGGAGAGGCGTCCTGTAATCAGCACTTACCTTGCCCCTCGGGCACCCTCCCCAGCCTGCAGTGACTGGAGATGGGCTGTGGACCACAGGGAGCCCTCGTGCAGGCTCTGACAGGCTGGGGATGTTGCAACAGTGGTCAAATCCCACAAGAGCAGAGATGGAAACAAAACAAACCCACAACAACAACAATTACTTGTGCAATCTGATAATGCAGAGGAGCTGAGAGCCAAGGCCTTAGCTGGTGTTAACTAGCACAGCTCTTTCTACACCCGGGTTTTTGGGCTCAGTTCTCATTCTTTCGTAGCTTTGAAGCTCTACCTTCCCACTTCAACGTGCAGAAAGTCTATAAACTCTGGGTTACCAACTGGAAACTGTGTTTTATGAAAATCTCTGCTTGGCTGAAACCCATAAAGGTCTTTTCCAAACATTTTACCTCTTGTGCTGCTGTGGGTACACGCGGTTTGGATGGGTGAGGTGCCTGTTTGGGGCAGTGTGTCCATACCTGCTGGGCCAGTTGAGAGGGCACTGGCATTTGAACTGAGAGCCTTTTGGCTCTCAGGAAGATAGTCCAAAAGGAAGCCAAGGAAAAGGGTGTATTTCTTCTTCGTGCTCCCTGAAAGGGGGGGTTGGTCAGAAAAATAAGAATATCAGCAAAAGGCAAAAATATATAAATGACAAGAAAATCAGATAAGAAAGCACATCTGACTGCCCTTGAGCCCAACATTATTTAGTGCCACAAGTTTGCCCCTGTCACCCAGGGGTGTGATATATCCATTCACAGGGGCACCTTCAAAGGGAAGGAAAGGAGTTTTGGCACATTTTCCCTGGAGGAAAGCCTGAAGCTCAGAGCCCTCTGCTAGCAGGGTGTATAAGACATAATTTGCCCAGTTAATTGGGTCACTGATGGAGAAAGGTGGGCTGATCTGTCAGACCTGCAAAGCAATACATGTCTGTGCCAGCAGCAGGTAGAGAGCAAGTGCAGAGCAGTGACAGCCCAAGCCTTTAGCAAAGGAAGGGAAGTTCTTCCTGAGAATGAAAAGTAATAGCAAGCTCAAAAATGTGTACAAGTAACATGGAAAGAGAAGAAAGAGGATAATTTCTCTGGCACTGAAGTGCTTTCTGACTGCAGCTATTTCTGGATTCCCCCAAACCCAACATTTGCAGTTTGATCCCAGGAGAAAATTGCGTGGTTTGCATGTTCAGGAAGAAAACCCCTCAGATTAATTTGGGCAGATTTGCATATAAATGACTTTCAGGCTCAGCATCCATCATGATGGCAAGTCTGGTTTGTGACTCCCAACTGTCTGTGGTCTCCAGCCATCCCAGCAGCCTGCAGGTATCCTCTCCACTTGGGTTTGCTTCATTTGAGTCCGAGCTCAGAGGCAAAAATATGTTCTCCTCTACCAGATGCCTCATTGAGATGTGATTTACATAAGGGAAAAAAGCGAGAGAAATATCAATATTTGCATTCTAAACATGATTTTCAGGGTGTCTGCTGTGCTTCATTCATCTGGTTTTTTGGCTCTTCAATACATTGAGGTCACCTTTATTTGACTGCACGAGCATATGGGCCTCATTATCTTAATGACAGGCTGATTTTATTCTTCATCCTTGCTGGCACTTCTTAACTGTGGGAGGGGGGTGTGTCAGGTGACCTGTGGGTATTCAGAATTATCCATATCATGCCTGACTGGCATCTCCCTGATGCTGCCTAAACACCCAAGGAAATTTTAAGTGGCAATCCTCTTTTTGGGAAGGATGTGGTTCCTCCCTGCCAGGCAGAGGCTTTGGAGAGGGAAGGCCCTCAGGGACAGCTGGAAGTGCCTCCTGAAGGTGACTCAGGATTGGCAGCCAGGTGTTTGTGTTCTGAGCGGGTTGTCTGGTCTCTGGTGTTTGAACCAGGTCCAAACACCCTTCCTGCCACCAGACAGGGAGATCCTGTCCTGCTGGGGCAGCCAGAGAAAGCCTGGGAGGAGAGGAGCACCTTCCACAGGGGCTGGAAGTGCCCATCCTAACACAGGCATTGTGAGCACTTGTCACTGCTCCAGGTGACGCTGGAGTGCCACACACACCTCCCTGGAACCCAGAGCAACTCCCTGGGCAGTCACTATGTGGGTCCCATGGTCTCCTCTAGCTTTGGTTTCAGCTCCAGGAGTTTTCCCCAGAAATCCCTGATCAGGTTCCCTGATCCCCTGGGTGAGTTGCCTTTAACAGTGTCAGAATAGCAGATCTTTTACCTCTTCCCTTCCCTGAAGGAAAAGAGATATAGGTGTATAAAACCACTGAGTGACTAAGCCAGCTCCTGGGACACAGAAAAAACTGTGTGCTTAGATATGTTCAACAGCCTCAGAGCCTGCAGAGGGAAGGTGGGAAAGGAAGGAATCCTGCTTGGAAAAGCTCCTGAGGAAACGAGGCAGCTGTCTCTGCTAAGGAACTTCTGCCACAGCCATTTAACGCTCCAGGCTGAGCCCACATGCCCAGGAAATGCGTGGGTAATTCACCACTTATCAAGTCACAGAGTCACAGAATATCCTGAGCTTCTGGAAGGGACCCACAAGGATCATCCAGTCCAACCCCTGGCCTCGCACAGGACCCCAGGAATCCCACCATGTGCCTGAGGACGTTGTCCAAATGCTCCCTGAGCTCTGACAGGGTTGGTGTTGTGCCAAGCAGTGAAGTTCACAGGCCTGTGGGGTATTTGCAGGAACACTCCTCAGTTTTCACTGAATGCAACTGATAAAAGCAATAAAGCAGTTCTGACCTCCCTTGTAAAACCTTCCCACCGTTGCTTCCTCGCTATTTCCACCTCTCTGCCCACCTCTCCTGCAGCCTGAGCGATGATGGATCAGGGTGCAGGATCCCCGGGGCCCTCCCAGCACCATCCTGCACCTCCCAGTGCCCGCTGTCCCTGGTGCTGTGACCCCTGGCTGTGGCTGGGATCACACTCAGACTCCTTCTTCGGAGCAAATCCCCTGGGTGGCAGCAATTTGGAAGCATTAACACCCACCTGACGTGCCAGAGATGAGAAAACTGTTGAGAACTACAGCAACTGAATTTCCTGGCTCATCAAGTGGCGCTGAACAGCCTTCCCCTCCCCTTCAGATTTCACACCCAGGTCTCTCACTTTATCTTTCCTGTAGCTCCATCACTGCTGAGGAGTTTGAAATGTGCAGCAGGTTGTGGTGATGGAGAGCTGGTTCCAAAGCTCCCCTTGTCACTGGGGCTTTCTAGCAGGGACACTGAAAAAAGTGCCTCCCAAAACAGTCACTCCCCAGAGCTCACCTTAGCAAATGCCATCTTGTTAGCCACCAAAAATATCTTCTGATTTAAAGCCTGCTTTGCACATGATACACAAGAGCATCATTTCTGTCAAGAGCTACTTTGCATCATAAAGAAAGAGAAATTACACATGAGAAGGACTAAACAGAAAATTGGTTGTGTTTCGAGAACTCAGTTCCACGGCAAAAAAAACCACCAGCTCCCAAAAGCAGAGATATTGTTTCCTTTCAAATTTCTGCACACAGCCAGCAGGAATACCTAAAATAAATAATTCCACTGAAATAGGGGGCCAAAAAAAAAAAAAAAAAAAAAAGAAAAAGAAAAAATGCACTCTCCAAACCAAAGTCTTCTGTATGCGAGGGCAAGGGAAGCTGGTACATTTTTACAGCCAAATTCACTCTGCTGGTCCCCAGGGCTCAGAGATGATGTGGCTTATCCAACCTGTCCTGCTCCTCACTCCCTCCTGCATCTGCATCTCCCACTCCAGAGTTCTCAGGGCACTGAGCTCTCAGGAGTCTGGAGTCCATGGGAACTTGGGGTGTTCAGACACCTATTTGCATTTGGCTCAGGAAGACAATGCAGAATTCTGAGCACGTGGTTGGGTTTTCCCCTCACTGCATACATGGACCTTGCCACTTCTGTATATCCTTCCATGTCCATCTAGGGCTGTATTTTAATAGCTGTCTACCTACCAAGCATCTAATAAGATGGAGAAACCATGAAATATTGCACAGTCCTGGCGGTGGGAACCCATGCTGAGCTCGGACCAAGCTGTCCCTGAGGTCCCTTCTGCCATCTACCAATTCCACACTCCAGAGATGCCCTTAAAATGCAGGGGAGAGCATCACCCATCCAGGAAAAGAGCCTAATAAAGCAGTTGGTTGCTGACAGGCTCCCAGCTCTTCCCAGAGTGTTCCAAAATGTTGTGCACAGCTATCAGTTTCCCAGGAGCTGGAACAAGAGCAGTAAAACAGTGGGTAGCATCATTACGGACCAACACAGGGAAGAGGGGAAATGAGGCTCACTTGACATTCTGTTTGTGCTTCTGGCACAGCAGCAACAAATGCAGTGAAAGTGCCAGGGCAGCTCTGAGCCTGGAAAGGAGGGGAGTCTGTCTGGAATGGCAGCAGCTGAAAGGCAGAGGTGATGAATGCTGCTGTGGTGATGAATGCTGCTGTGGTGATGAATGCTGCTGTGGGCCCAGCACCATCAGCCCTGAGCCTGCGCTCTCTTCACGCTCAGGCTCACAGGCAGGGTGAGCAGTGGTTTTAGTGATACAAGGAATGCCAAAAAGAGCATTTAATTGGTCTGCTGTGACAACAGAAAATCCTGCCTGGGAGTGAAGCAGTCGGAGCACTGAGGATGAGACACTGCAGTTTGGGGCTGGTGAAACACGGACGGGCACGCCCTGCAGTGCAGCAGCAACCCAGAGCGTCCATCTGAGCCCAGACAGGCTCTCCTGCACCAGCAGCCCCGCTCTGGGGTCCTCCCTGCCCTCCTGCAGGGCATCTGCTTGGCTGAGGGTGTTTGATATCATGGCTTAAGCTCTTCTGTAACTCTTTAATGGAGCACGGCCCGATAATAAGAAATATTTGGAGAATTAATGATGCATGAGTAATGCAGCAGCCTGATCCAAGAAATGTTCCAGCATACTCTCATATTGTCAAGTTTTTCCAAACACCTAATTCCACGAGTACCCACGGAATATTGGAAGTGACTGGTGCCCATCCCAGGCTGTGGCTGGAGCAGCCGAGGCTGCCCCGGTCCCTGCCGGGCTCCACTGAGGGTGTGGGGTGGAGGATCCTCAGCAGGAATCTCTCAAACACATTCATGGAGTCTGCACAGCTCCTGAACCTCACTTGAACAAGTGATTTGCATTAATTTAGAATATGCAAAGAAACTTCCCTGAAAGGTGTCCAGGGGCACATTGACACCATCTCTGCAGCAGCACCCGGAGCTGCTGAGGGCACTGGGTGTGTTCAGCTGGAGCAGAGGAGACTGAGGGGAGACCTCCCTGCAGCTCCAACTGCCTGGGCAGGGGCAGAGGAGGGGCAGGACTGAGCTCTGCTCTGGGGGGACCAGGGACAGCCCCCAGGGAATGGCTGGAGCTGTGTCAGGGCAGGCTCAGGGTGGATCTCAGGGAAAGGTTCTTCCCCCAGAGGGTGGTTGGCACTGAACAGGCTCCCCAGGGCAGTGGGCACAGCCCCAAGGCTGCCAGAGCTGCAGGAGGGTTTGGATGATCCTCTGGGGCACAGGGGGTGACTCTTGGGGCTGGACCTGTGCAGGGCTGAGGAGATGGACTGGATGATCCTTGTGGGTCCCTTCCAGCTCAGCCTATTCTGGGATCTCCAGGCAGCAGCTGCCCCTGCAGTGCAGCCCTGCCTGTGCTGCCTGGGAACTCCACAGCCCTGCTGCTGCTGCTCTGTCAAACCACAGGATTCCTTTTAGCTAAAACCCTCCCTTAACCAGCATTTCTCAGAGCTGAAGAGGTTTTGGAACTCAGAAGATCATATGGGGTTACTTAATAAATTGCATGTATTGTCTTGCTTCTGGGTGCTGATTTTTGGTAAGATAATTGCCCAGGCTGCCTCACTGCAGTGTCTGTCAGCTGGGCCAGGCCCCCATCAAGGTGGGGATGTGGGTGTGTTACAGCACATGCAGCTTCCACACAGCCTGAAGTTTCTTCCCAGAAGGGTGGCAGCAGGTCCTGGACTCCTTGGGTCTGATGTGCTTTCTTTCTGAATTAACCAGAAAAAAAAGAGCCATTACAGGCAGTCAGCAACTGAGCACTCCCCAGTTTATCTGCACTTCTCTCTCCCTTCACAACCACTGACATTCTGTGCTGAGGACACCCAGCAGTGTCTGGATGAATTTGTAGGTGCATTTCCAAAAGAATGGATGAACTTGGGCCTTTTCAAAAGTATTACTGATTTTCTAAGAGGTTTTTCATGCGTTATTTACAACTGAGCTACCTGGCACTGCCCAGCAGTGCTGGTAAAAGACACACAGATGAAGCTGCACAGCCCCTGATTCCACAGGACCCATCACATGCAGGCCCTTTGGTTCAACTCCAAACTCCTGCTATTTTCCAGTGCATTTCCAGTTTGGGAAGCTGGCCTGGTGGAGTTTCACAATGATGTGGAAATCCAAGGAAAATGATAATGTGTGCTGAGTTCACAGGGGAATTTTTTTCTTTTTTCTTTTTTTTTTTAATTTATTGCTGAGACTACAAACCCCAATCTGGGATCTGAAAGGCAAGCTGGATTCCTTCCCTGACATACCCTAACTATAAAGATCTGTAGAAAAACCTCACTTAACCCTTCTGCCTAATGAAAACCATCCCAAGCTCTGTCTCCTGAGCAGCTGGGGAGGGAGGAGAGGACAAGGCAAGGGCAGAGCAACCACCAGGGACTGGAACTGTGTCTTCACCTTCAAAAACTAGGAAACTTTTGGAGGCTTTGTTTTTAATTTTAATTTTTTTTTTCAGCAGTGAAAACAAAAAGATATTTCACATGAAAACTCAGGTGACTGTTAGGTTTGCAGCATCACTGTCAGATTCTCCCCAGTCATCCAGACTGGCTGGATAAAAGGCTAAAGCTTTGACAGAGCAGAAGCAGAGGCTTCATTCATTCCCTCATTTTCCTGCTTTAGTCCCAGTCTCACTTTCCAGCCTTTGCACCACTCCCCAAGGATTTTCTCTGAGTCTCACTGGCTGATCTGAATTTCTGGTTTTTCTCCACTTCTACCCAAGTTCCCACAGTAAGTCTCTCAGACATTTATCACCCTGAACCTCAGCCCTCTCTTCTCCAGCCTTTCTAGGCATTTAATGTATAAACTCCTCTTTCCAACCCTTGCTACTTAGCAAAGGTAAATGCTATGGCTCTTCTGTCAGAGCAGCAAACAGGTAAATATTTTGCCTGGCAGTCCTGGCTGCAGAAGGAACATTGTTTTGTAAACTGAATTTCATGCCCAGAGCGATGAGTTCCTTTTTATAACAAAATACACAGTATACAGGAATGCATGCTCAGATTTCTGTACCTGTTATGGAAAGAAAATTTACTGTAAGAACCCATAAAAATGTGAAATCAATGTATCAGTTGCTGGCATTGCTCCTGTAAGATGAGGGGCAGGCTGGTAGCTGCAGTTTGAGTTTATACCTGTGAAAATCACACCTCGTTACATTCATAAATGAGATTACCTGAATCGATTCCTGAAGTGCAAAACAAAATTACACTTCCCTTACTGTAAGACAAAGTCAGTAAAGAGTTGAATTTTAAAGAGCTGTGCAAAAAAAATGCTGAAGCTGCTGCTGTCCCCTTGACAGACAGACACAACCACGTCAACATTTCCCACAAAGCCTCACGTGGTGTGAAAAATAAGCGTGGTTTATCTCGCTCCTGGAGAGCAAAAAATTGCTCCATCTCTACCCCAGAGCAGCTCACCATGTGGTTGTGCAATGGAAAGGCATTCCAGCACAGTGTAAACCTGGGACTGCATTTCTAAAGTGCTGAGTTTTCCCTTCGTGGTTAACCCTGCAAGAATGAACAGTCTCTGGTGGTGCCAAGGCCCTGCTGGTTCTCAGCAGCCCCGAGCCCTTTGCACAGGAAAGATGTGGTGCAGTGTTTGTTATGTCACACACACCCTTTTACCTCTCCTGGGAGATCTGCTGGGCAGCAACTCAGCGTGAGGTCACGGATGCTGCTGCTCCAGGACTGCTCCCCATCCCACAGGCAGCCAGAGGTGCCCCATTTCACCAGGCAGCCTCCACATCTCCCAGCGCCAGTGCAGGCATTCCTGCTGGGAGGGAGGTTCCCAAGCCTTCATCTCACCCCCTTTACTGTAAGGATATTTTCTAAGGATATTTTCTGCATCACTGCAAACACCAGCAGGTTTTCCCAAGGGCCTTCTGGTCTATCCTTCGATGTAACCAGTCCCAAAGGGTCAAAAGGCCAATTCAGAGTTGAGGGCGAACAGAGTAACAAATCATAATAAATAAACAAACAAACAAACAAAGTGACATTTTTCACTCTAAAGGGGTTTTACTACTTCTGTTTGACCAGAATACTGATGGCTTTGTGTCAGGTCTAGTTCCATTTCAAAGGAACCCCTTCCAGCCCCTGGAGGAGCTCACTCCCATTTCCCCTGGAGGATCCCTCTCCTCCTCCTCCTCCTCCTCCTCCTCCATGCCTGTTCCCTCATTCCCCCACAGCAGCCCAGCCCAAGAGCCCACCCCCCCTTGGTTGCAGGCACCCCGAGTGGGGAGCACAGCCCTCTCAGCTCCCCTTCCTGCTTCCAGGCCCCCTGCGTGGGGTGGTGGGACCTCATTAGACCTGCAGCCTCTTGGGCTTCAATGTTGCTCCTATTTTTCCTCACTGCTCAGCTCCTCAGAGAAATTCTGTATGGCCAACTCAGCAGAACAAGCACTTTTTAAGTGTGGTTTTGGGTGCAAAGGGCCTTATGTCTGCCTGCAAATCCCGGGCATGCTCACGTTCCCATGTTTTCCTGCATGGGTTGCACGCTGGACTCCAACCCCGGGCAGTGCTGGGATGACACGGCCACCACTCTGTCTGCTGAGGCAGCCCTAGAAATCAGGAGTCATGCAGAGGAAATCTTCTGTGGCCACAACAGATTTAACACAGCCTGCCCGAGGGTCTCTGAGCTTGCTTTGCTCGTTTCTCCACGCGGTGTGTGGAGGAGCCCGATGTCTGGGGGAGTGAGGTGGCTGCAGAGAAGTGTCACCATCCAGCTGGCTCTGGAGCCACAGAGCATTCTGGAGGCAGGAGGAAGCTGAGGCTCTGCATTCAGCACGCTCTGAAATTCCCCTTTATCACACTCCCATTCCCCACGAGCAGCAGAGGCGTTTCTGACACAGCAGTGGCCAACTGGCAGGCGCACACGGAGATCAAAGGCTTTCCTGTGCTCCCTGGCTCTCCAGCAGATCCCTCTCCACAGGTCAGGCCAGAGCTTTGTCCTGTGAATTGTGTGACCCCCGTGAACCTGCTGAATCAGGACCAAAGAAATGTTTGTCCCATCCTTGCATCTGTAAAGCCTACAAAGAGCAAAGCAATTTTTCACTAATTGCTAACTATTCCTCTTGGCAAGACAGTTTTCCTCCCACTTTTATTCACTTTGGAAAAAAAAAAAACACCATCAAGAGCCCATTTAGTCCCAGCACTACAATGGGCTGATAGTATATCCCTGGTTTCTCTTCCAGATTCCCATGCTAGCTATCAAATGTTGGCATGTAACAACAACTAATCCAGCGCTTCATCTACTGAAATCTGAGATAATGACATTTGTGAAGATGCCATTTCATGCTTAGGGGTCAGTCAGAGCCACCACCGTGCCTCAGAGCCAGCTGTGACCAGCCATGGGGAGGGACAGCAGTCACAGCCACCCTTCCCTCACAGCAGGGGATGGCCGTGGGGACAGGATTTGGGAAGCCGAGCCTGCACCTGGGACTTGCCAGGTCACTCTGCCCTGGGGCAGCCTCATCTCCTGAGCTGAGTCTGCTCCTGCTTCACCAGCTGCAAACTCCGGGGCTTCCAAGCTGTTTCCCACCAGATGGGATGGGGTGGACAGGAAACCCCCGGCCGAGACACGCTGGGGCTGGGATTCAGGGGAACCCCAGCCTGGGATCCACAGCTTCCTGCACAGCTCTAAAATTCAAATGCTCTGGGCGTTTTGGGTGGGTTTATGCCAATGCAGAAATATAAAAAATTATGCTAACTGCTCTAAAGCAGAATGTAGAGCTCTGCAGCCTCCCTAGCACAGAAAGTCCTGATTTCTGATGGGTTTTTGTCACAGCCCAATGTGTCTGTCTGTGGAGGTGTTCCTGATAGAAAATTTACACTTCCTTTTGCCTTAATTTCATGCTAAAGTTGCCTTTTTACTTTACATAATTCATTTCTTCTCCCTGGTATTTACAATTTTTATGTATTTGCCCCTTTTTAGTCATCCTCTAAGTACCTGGTTTGCCTTTGGTGAGGGCGGGAAGCAGCACAGCCCTCGCCTTGTTGCTTGGGAAACTCAGAGTTCTCATGAATTAACATGTCAGCAAGGTCCTCTGTCAGGCATTACCCAGAAATAACTGAGGAGTGCAGCAGACCCACAGCACTGAAATTCACCCTCCCTGCCTCTTCTCAGGTGTGAAGTCCATGATCATGGAATGCCAGAATGGTTTGGGTTGGAAGGGACCTTAAAGCTCATCCAGTTCCACCCCCTGCCAAGGGCAGGGACACCTTCCACTAGCCCAGGGTGCTCCAAGCCCTGTCCAACCTGGCCTTGGACACTTCCAGGGATGGGGCAGCCACAGCCTCTCTGTGCCAGGGCCTCCCCACCCTCAGGGATGCACTCGCTGACAGGAGAGGAGGGAGACAGGGGTGACACTCAGAGGGTCCCCACCAGGTGTCATCATCCAGTCCCCAGGATGGTCTAACCCACAGCATCTTCCAGGTGCTTCCCTTGTCCCACATCCTCTTCCACAAGACTGAAATCACAACATGCAAAATGGTTTGGATACAGCAGAGGCTGAGCCTCCCCAGGCCTTAAAATGTGAGGGCTCTGCAGGCAGTTCCACTGCACTTCCCAGAGCTCAAGGGCTTTGTTTTAACTGATTTCTTTCTATTTCTTAATATCTTCCACTTTTCAGAGTAAGTTCATGTAATTGCAGTAGAGGTGGTTGGGGGTTGGTTCTTCTCCCTCACTCTCAAGCTATCTCTGGATCTCAGAGTCCTTTGGGTGGCAACCACGCTCAAAGCTGACTGACAGAACCTCCCTTCTCCCAGCAACTGGAGTTTCAGTCTTGATTCTGCTTTGGTAAGTTTGGGAGAAGCATTCCTGTTTTAACTTATGAAAACCTGAGGAGAAAAAAACCTCCAAGTTTAATGACTAATTGTATATCCTGAGCTCCCCATAAAGCACCTGGTAAATGTGTCCTCCCCCAGGTGAGCAGACAGGAAAGCCAACTCTCAGCTCAATCTGGGTAGCTGGCTGCTCTTTTCACTGGTTTGTCCACTCCAATAAAGGTCTTTTAAAAAGCAGTGACCCAGGAAAAACCCATAATTAGAAATCCATCTGTTTATGAAATGTTCCTGAGACACAGACTCTTTTTGAGGTCTTCCCCCTGGATTTTGCCACTGACTGGTTACATTAGCCTAGAGATAGAACTCATGTCTCATATGTGATATTATATTAGGATCCATTAGAAAAAGAGCAAAGCCTCTCTCAATTTTTCAAAACCACATAAACAGAATTTCCCCAGTAATGTTCATTGAATGATTAAAGCAATCCAAATTGGAAAACACAGGATACCCTACAGAGCATAATTACATGGAGAACAC
Organism: Myiozetetes cayanensis; assembly: GCF_022539395.1. Lineage (NCBI taxonomy): Eukaryota > Metazoa > Chordata > Aves > Passeriformes > Tyrannidae > Myiozetetes > Myiozetetes cayanensis. The sequence continues at coordinate 21,571 of NW_026087632.1, read as the reverse complement.
ATTAAAGATCTGATGCAAAACCAGCACTCCCACATGTGCCAAAAGCAGCACAGCAGTTTGTAAGAGAATGTTGTGTACATGGGTACCAGCCTAACCTGCAAATCTCCAGGGACAAAAAGGCATCTCCCAGAGCACAGGGTGGTTATTTCATCACCAGCCACCACCCTTGGGCAATAGTTCATATCTCCTGTCAAGTTTTACATTAAACATATTGTACTTGGGGGATGAGAAAGATGTAAGAGCAAAATCTTGATGTTTAAAAAAAAACCACAAAAAAAAGTCATGTACTTCCTTTAGAGTTATTCAGGAAATGCCTTCAAGGCCTCAACTTCAATTTTGTGATACAACATTGGATCTTCCTGCAGCCAACAACCCACAGAGTGGTGTTAGAGATCCCAGGACAGCATTTACCAGGCAAGAGTGGACTTGGCCTTACTTTTTTGACTCTTTTTCTTTCTGTGCTCCTCAGACCCTCCACCTGCCCCCAGCACACTGCACAGTGCACCACCAGCAGACCCTTCCTCACTGCAGCTGGAGACCATTTCACAGGGAGCTGTTGCATCATTTGCCCTGATGATTAGAAGGCCAAGAGGGGCCTTTCCTTGCAAGTTGTTTCAGCTGCTGGGGTTCTGCAATGACCAGAAACAGCAAAACAGTCAATGTATACGGATAAACCTCCGGGATGAATCACAGAAAGTTTGGGTTGGAAAGGGACCTTAAAGCCCACCCAGCCCCACCCCCTGCCATGGGCAGGGACACCTTCCACTGGCCCAGGTTGCTGCAAGCTCCATCCAAGCTGGCCTTGGACACTTCCAGGGATGATGCTCCTGCTAACATGGGGCCTCCAAAGGTGTGAGACAACAGGGTTTGTCCTGTAATGGGGCTGTTACTTCTTTTCCATCATCTCCAACCAATTAATTAATTAACTAATTAAGCTGAATTTAAGTTATACAAGAGGCCCATGTTTTTGGGTTGTTTTTTGGATGGCATCTGACCCTTTTCTTTCTCACCTACCTTCCCCATTGCCTCCTGCACACAGTGCTAGGGAGCCTCCAGCACTCTGCAGTGCTGTGTCACACCAGAGCGGAGCCTTCACCCCCTTCACTCTTCACACACCTTTGAAGTGGTTGTGGTGCTGCAGCTCTCCCCAGAACAAAGCCATTCCCATCCCCTGACACACTGCACCACTGAGGAGTTTCATCGACCAGATGGACTGCAAAGGGAGGAATCACCACAGACGAGATGCAGTTCGTGGTTCCATCAATTCCTGACACCAACCACACTGTCATTCAGCAGCAAGGAATGGATGAACAATTAGTCATAGGAATAAAGCTGAGGGAGCAGACCCTTGAAATGAAAAAGGGATTATTACTGCTTAAACATCAAAATGATACTGGTTCCTTTTCAGTGATTAGGTGGAGAATCTATAGGAGACAATGTCAAACACTACAAAGTTTCCCACTTGATTGTGGCACAAAAAAGTAAGAGGTGCTGTTGTGGTACTGCCACAGTGCTGCCAGTGTGAGATCCTCTCCTAAGATGAGGCAACGAGTGTGAATTGCATTCAACCCTTATTGCCAAATAGTCATTATTGCATACAGTTATTAGGGGGAAAATTCAGTGTAAGAGGAAGAAGTCCAGTTCTGGGACAGGCAGAGACAACAGCACCAACCTTCTGCATTTCCAAATGGTCCAAGGTCACAGAACCCCAGAATGTGCTGAGCTGGAAGGAGCCCACAAGGATCATTCAGTCCAACTCTCAGCCCTGCACAGGCCCATCCTCAAGAGTCACCCCCTGTGCCCCAGAGCATCATCCAAACCCTCCTGCAGCTCTGGCAGCCTTGGGGCTGTGCCCACTGCCCTGGGGAGCCTGTTCAGTGCCAACCACCCTCTGGGGGAAGAACCTTTCCCTGAGATCCACCCTGAGCCTGCCCTGACACAGCTCCAGCCATTCCCTGGGGGCTGTCCCTGCTCCCCCCAGAGCAGAGCTCAGTCCTGCCCCTCCTCTGCCCCTGCCCAGGCAGTTGGAGCTGCAGGGAGGTCTCCCCTCAGTCTCCTCTGCTCCAGCTGAACACACCAAGTGCCCTCAGTGTCCTCACACGGCTCCAAATCCAGGCCCTTCCCCATCTTCCTTCCCTCCTTTGGACACTCTCCAATGGCTCAATCTCTCCCTTCCATTGTGTCCCCCCAAACTGCCCCAATGTTGAGGTGAGGCCGCCCCAGGGCAGAGCAGAGCGGGACAATCCCCTCCCTGATGCCCCCAGGACAGGAATGTCCCTCCTGGCTGCCAGGGCACTGCTGACTCAGGGACAACTGGCCACCGACACACGAGGTTGTTTATCCCCAAAGTTCTGGTGATTTCCCCCAAATTAGACTCAGAGCCTTTCCAGGTTAAAAGATTATATCTATAAAAACGTTGATATGAGAGAAATATTCCCAGTGGGTTTTTAAAGCATTACAGAGTCTTTCCCTGAACTATGGTTTATATTGTTTTCTTAATGGAATGCAGCTGGCTTAATGAATAGAAAAAATCAAGAATAATTTATTCAGTGACTGATGGGGGGAAGTATCCCAAATAATTTATTTATATTCTATGACACCAATCTATTAATGAAGGCATTTATTCATAAGAAATATGCCCAACAATGACAGTGAAAATTAATCAAACACATTATTAGCAATTATTATTCCACCATTTCTAATTGAGAGCTAAAATGTCCTTTAGCTATAGTTTCTTCTATAGAAAGTGCACAGTGAATTATTCAGGTACCAACACCAGATATAGTTCAGCACATTTCAGGAGCAAAGGATGCATCAAACAATACCAATTAAACCTGTTCTGACTAAAAAACTGCAATGTTTGCCGAGGGGTTTCTGCTACTTTCCAGTTATTTTGCATTATTAATTTGGAGTAATGCTTACACAGAATACCAACAGGAATTTGACAGGAAATTAATGTCGAGCCTCCCCCCAGAGATCTTGGATGTTGCTAAGCCCATTTTTCCTTACCCAGAGTTAATGAATAATCATCTCCTTGGCAATGGCTCCTGGAGCAGAGACTTGCACTTTGGTTTCTGTTAAATATAGGAAAATAAAAAGTGTCAGATAACGGAGGCATCAGGGGGATTTATCTAAAGCAACCCTGTGAGTAAATACCCTCCAAAGCAGTGAGTCATCATCTCCCCAACTGCTGGGACTATTGATACAGATAATTCACATTTGAGGGAAGTTTGCTATGCAAGGAGGGTTTCTCCCTCTTTGTTCTAAATACCTTGCTATCTCCTCCACATCCAAAGAAGCACTCCCTCCTCCCTCAGCCCTGTAAACCAACCCTTCAGTCCAGGGATTTCTTTCATTTTTCTTCCTCAGGTTGCAGGACAACTTCTTTCAGAGGTGCTTTTCTGGTGTTCCATCACTTAATTTACTGCCTCACCAGGGTGAGGGCTGGGAGTCATTTTCCTGTTGCTTCTGTGCTCAGGAGGAGCTCAGTTCTGGGAAAGCTCTCAGGGAGATTTCCTTGAACAAACCTGAGGCTCTGAGCTAGGGACACCTTCCACCAGCCCAGGCTGCTCCAAGCCCTGTCCAAACTGGCCTTGGACACTCCCAGAGATCCAGGGGCAGCCACAGCTTCTCTGGGCAACCTGTGCCAGGGCCTGCCCACCCTCACAGGGAGGAATTCCTTCCCAATGTCCATCTAACCCTGCCCTCTGGCAGTGGGAAGCCATTCCCTGTGTCCTGTCCCTCCATCCCTTGTCCCCAGTCCCTCCCCAGCTCTCTGGGAGCCCTTTTAGGTCCTGGAAGGGACCCTCAGGTCTCCCCAGAGCCTCCTCTGCTCCAGGCTCAGCACCCCCAGCTCTCTCAGCCTGGCTCCAGAGGAAAAAACGTTCCAGTCCTGATCCAGACTCCCAAATTCCATCCTCTCCAGTGCATTGCAGTGGGACCAGAAGGGCACAAAAGCCATTCCCAGGGTCAGAGCAACCTTTACAGGCTGATCCATAAGATCCACCCCAAGGAGAGACAGAATTTTCCCCCAAAGCAGGGACTCTGTGTTCTCCACAGTCACTAAATGGTCAACACCGAGACTGAAGCTCCAGAGAAGACAGAAAATTCTTGGGTTTCTCCCAACTGTCCCTCTCTAAGTGCTGGATCCAAAGTTGATTTTTTCTTGCTCCTCAGCTCCCTCCAATACTTTCTCTTCCCTCAAGGCAGACCCAGGGAGAGCTGGACAGGGCAGAAGAGGAGGCTCACAACTTCTCCATCACCAACCATGGAACAGGACTAAATGCACAGAACATGAAAGGTGTGACCCCAAGGCTGAGCCCTTGGTGGAGAGGAGGTTCTCAGCTGGGTCCCTGCCCCTCCTCCAAGGACCTCGGGGCACATCTTGGCTCAGCACACCCCACACGGACACCCTGACAAAACAGGGATGCTTTTCCATGTGCTCTCCCCATGCAGTGCAGTCCAAGAATGGGTGGAAACTGCAGCAAATCTTACACAAACCTTTTGCACAGACGAGCAGCGTGTGATCTGGGATCATTTCCCACTTTTTGATGTTTTAAGGATAGGCTACATCCCTTGAAATCCTCGTATTTTTAATGCACAGCATAAATAAACGTTATAAATTTCCAATAAACATTTGGAATGCTAGTGCTGCCATGCAGAAAATTCTCTTTACAAGTCCCATCTCCATGCCCTTAAATGCACCACATCCAAAATGATCAGCTTGAACGAAGACTGCAGCAGCAGCATGTCCTGGAAAACACCACAGAAAGCAAAATTCAAATCAGGAATACAAAAATAAAATATGTACATAGCTTATAATGTAGATCCAGACCTGGAAACACAACCCTCCACGTGTGGAATTGCCCTTCTGTCATGAGTGCCACTGGGAGACAATTCCCTCACATCCATCCCTGTCCCATCCATGAATGTGGGAAGGGGCAAAGGGCCAGGCTCCAGCCCCCTAGAAACCTTATTTATTATTTATTGATTGTATTTCCCTTCCCTGCACTATAACCAAGTTTTTCCACTTTGAGGACTGGTTTTTTGTTGTTGTTGTTGTTTATTCCCCTCTCCCTTTTTAAAACTACATTCTATAGCTGTACTGTGATTTGCTTTTCTAAGCAACAAAGGTACTGATAAAGCCCTTTTAATCTGCTCTGTGTCTACACACCCCTCTTTAAACGACCCTTTCAAGCAGCACTTACACTGGAACTGTTGCTTGAACCACTTCGAGGTAAATTATCTGGGAGGATCCCCATTCTGCTCATCACTGATCCTAAAACACTGGCTTCACCTCTGCCCCCCACCCAAGGGTGCCACCTGCCCACAGGAGGGGAGCAGGGACGGGAGAGGAAGAAATGGCCAAGGCAGAGAGTGGGCAGGGAAGGCACACACTGCCTGTGTGCAGGGTGTGAGACACAGAGGTGATCTGCAAGTTCAGCCATCCCCCAAACGCAGCTGGAGGTAAATCCAGCCCTCTCATCAGGAACAGCAAGGGCAGGAGGAATCAATCGCTGCATCCCCTGGGGACACGCCCTGTGTTTGAGAAGCTCTTCTTGACGTCATCCAGCCCAGGTCTCTGTTAGGAGAGTTCAGGCTCCTCCTCAAGTGAAAACCAAAATCAAACAACAAGGTAAATGTGCAAAGGGATGTGGCTTATCCCGAGCTCTCTGGTGGGCACTGGAGATTCCTGAGGGTCGCTCTCCTCTGCCCCCTGCCCCCAGCTCTCCTCTCCCTGAGCAGACAGGGGACCATGCCCTTTGCAAAGACTTCAGATCATCCTCCCCACCTGTGCAGTGTTTTGCTGTCTCTCAGACTCCCTTGCAAACACTGAGTCCAGAGCCCAAAAGGTGATTTTTACAGGGATTGCAAGGTGAAGCTGGCAGAGCTCACCGAGATGCAGGGATGAGATCCAAATTAAAAGGAGTCCCTTGAGGCTGCCCTCACAGTGACTGAAAGCAGTGTTCAACCAGAACCTAATCCATCCTCCCTGAAAGAATATTTATCACCCAAAAAACCCCCAAAACAAACCAACCAACCAACAAACAAAACAAAACAAAACAACCACACCAAAACCCAAGTTTCCAAAATAATTGGGGAAAATCGCGGTCATGGAGCCGCTCCACTGGAGGTGGGGCTTTGCAGGTGACATCAGCACACCTTTCAGGGTGGGCAGGTGCCCTCCTGTGTGGAGAACCCATTCAACTCCCCTGAAAGGAACACAGCTGAGCCTGGGGGGCCTTGTACTCCACAGCAAAGCCAAGATTTTGGCTTCAGCAGGTGGGTGAGCTGTGCTGAGGGAGGGTCAGGATCAGAAACCTCTGCGTGCACAGAAAGTCCTCCCAAGGAGGTACCTGCCTGTCAGTCCAGGTGTGGATCATTCCTCTTTGGTTCAGGAACAAACAGAGGCACTGAAAACAACATCTGCACCCTGTACTGGCTCCCTCAGCCCTGACACAGCCCCAGGCAGCAAAGAGAGACCCGGAGAAAAGCAAGAATTACCTAAAAGTGGTGTGGGGGAAAGCAGGAGGTAGCAAAGCCCAGGCGAGAGCACACAGTGCATAGGATGTAAAATTATTGTATTGTTTAATTGATATACTGCAGAATACTGTTCTAATGGTAGGAGGGAAAAGAAATAACGATCAGTTAACTCATTATTAATGTTCATTTTCTTTTCCAGAATTGCCAGCGGGTTGAGTTAATTATTAAGCATGACAGTTGGGCTTTAATATATCAGCTAGATTCCAGTCACAGCAGTCTAGTTTAATAATTGGGTTTCTTTCTCCTTCATTTTGACTAATAGCATACTTACAGCAATTATTAAAATTCATCACAGCACAAAAATAAGCCGTTTGAAACCTCACCAAAAATGGCAGCACAGCAGAGCTCTGCTTGGGTATCTGGTGGTGAATTCAAAACAGCTTTTTGGAAAACACGGAGCAGCTTCTCTGATGACTTTTCAACAGCCACAAGGTGAATGTGTGGACCTGCAGTGAATGCCATGAGTGCTTCAGGTGAGCCAGGGCAGCCTTGAATAGGCTGCTCCTGCTAAAAAAAAAAAAAAAAGTGCATTCAGAATTACAGGAAAAGAAATCCCCTCTGAAAATACCAATTCACAGGTGGTTCTTTAGCTTCAGGCAGTTCAGCCAAGGCATGGAAGGTTTCAGGTGGAAAGGTGGATGTTTTAAACACTCTGCCATCAAATTGTTCATGGGCAATTCCCACCCTGCCTTGGAATGGCTGTGGGTGCCACATGGACACAGCTTCTGCCACGAGGAACTTGAAATCCTCATTGCTGACCTTGCAGACTCTCCAAAGACTTAAGTTTAACTTCCAAAATGAGCACCCCAAGCCAAAGACCTGCAGGCTTCAAGGTGCCCAGCAGAAATCCTGCACGTCCCCACCACGCCAGACAGCGATGGGGTTTACTCCAGGACTGACAATGAGGCAAGATTTTGAGTGCTGAAAGAGAGAATTAATTATAAAAATATAAATGGAAACAGAAAACTTGAAAACAAGTCTGGTGTTTGTAGTGACTGGAGAAAGGATGGAAGGACTGCGAGCTGTGTGCTCACCATCATCACTGAAATCACTGCAGACTTGAAATCTGTTCACAAGTAAAAATGAGGACAAAATAAAATTAGAATCACAAAATGGTTTCATTTTTCTTCCTCTGGTTGCAGGACAACTTCTGCTTTTCTGGTATTTCATCACTTAATTTACTGCCTCGCCAGGGTGAGGGCTGGAGTCATTTTCCTGTTGCTTCTGTGCTCAGGAGGAGCTGAGTTCTGGGAAAGCTCTCAGGGAGATTTCCTTGAACAACCTGAGGCTCTGAGCTAGAGCTCAACATCCTTCAGAAAACTGATTCAGCTGCCCCCAGCTGCTGATCACTGTGGGACAGGGGCTGGAAGGGATCTTAGAGATCATCTTGTGCTCTTGGCAAGAGCTCACCAAGAGCCATCAGTGCCACCACAGCCCAACAGGAGGAGCAGGGAGAGAATTTTTGTTTGCCTCCTGAAGCTGAAAAGGGATGAGTTTGTGAATGAACAGCACTTTTCCCACTCTGGGTTATCTAGTGTAGAAAACTCAGTAATTAGCAACCCCCAGCTTAGTATTTGAGAAAAACTGAAGACTGGAAAGATACCAAAGCCTTCCCTCACAAGATCATTGAGTGGAATTGCTGCTTAGGAACTGAAGATAGAACAGGCCACAACCAACCCCATCCTCTGGGAATTACTGAAGAGTCAGGAGGAGAAGACTGTGGAAGCAAGAAAACACCAGTTTGGTGGAAGTTCTGCTTTGAATCCAAACTCCTTTGGCACAGGAGCACCAGGCTTTCCTGCCTGGTGCTTTATCATTCCATGCTGCTGTTAAAAGCTGTGTTTTCTGTGCTCGGCAGCTGCACAGCTGAGCTTTGGAACACCAGAGAATATTCTCAGAGCAGTGGGAATGGTGCTCTAATTGTTGGTTTGCAGAGTTATCTGGATAAATGATCATCTGGGAAAAGAAACATGATGTATGTATAATTAATCTACTTAGAATTTGATGTAAATTAATCATACTGGATATTAAAAATATTCCCTATTCTCATGTTAAACGAAATAGTTCCTCAGTGCTTCCATTCTGATCTTGCTAGAAGTGATGAAGCTGGACTTTGATACCCACCTATTCTGTTCTTACCTGTTGCACTGCCAGGGAAGGGCTAAAGAGATGAATTGCAGGTTCCCTGCAGCGAAGAGCTGGTCTTTTGGGTCCTCTGACAGGGCCAAGGAGTCAAGCAGAGCTCTCTGGGGGGCTTAAATCCTGTGTCCCTGGGGTGCTCACAGCAGCTGCACCTGGGAGATAATTTAAGGGTGGCCCTCCCACAGCTCCCCTTTGGGGTCTTAGCCTTTTAACTTTCAGGTTTAAGCGTTATGCTGTTCATATTTACTGGCTTGCAAAATTCAAGCCTTCAGGAGGGGGGTGAGGGAGGCAGAAAATCAACAGAGATGTACCTGAGAAAGAGGGGGAGACACCGTTCAAGGAGACCAGGGAAGGTGATCGAGTCAGAAGCAAAGGAGGGATCCTAAGGAAAAATCCATCCAAAGGAAGGATGTCATGGCCCATAACAGCCCGTGGGCCATAATGTTTAAGAGTCCCACACCAGCACTAGGGGTAGCAAGGTGGACTTGATGCCAATAGACAAAAAAAAAAAATATAAAAAAATAAGGAGAGCAAATGATTCCAGATCAGAAGAGAAGCTATGGAAAGAAATAGGAGTTATCCTGGGAAATAAAAGTCAGAATTAAGGCAGAAATCCATAGACTAAGCCAGGACCCCACTAGCAGTGTGTCTCTGAAGTGTGAGGGTCTCCAGCCAGTGAAGGTCAATAGACTCAGTAAATCACTGGCAGGGGCTGAGACCACCAGGCAAGGCTGTGACACAAAGTCAGAGAGCAGAGAGGATCCCATCCCCTCACCTCCACCTTAGGTAATTTTTCCAGGAGAAATATTCCCTGAAGGAAAGCTTCAGACCTTTGCTGTAAAATATTCATGCTGCTGCTGTGAAAAATTAATGGTTTATCAAAGTCTGTGACAGATCTCATTCTCTCCCTTTGCCTTTCCCCTTTACCTGAGCAGCTGAGCCACCTCAGCTGGGAAACAGAGCAAAGTGTTCCAGGCCATGCTGCAAACTGTGTGTACCTGCAGATCACACCTACACAGATCATGCTGCACGTGCAGGTTGAATCTGCACAGATTTTTGCTCTAAAATAAATGTAGAAAACCATGACCAAAGACACTGTGTTATCCTGGAAACACGTGAAGCGCTGGCATGACTGCAGGGAAGGAAGGAAGAACAGAACTGGAGTTAAAAGAATAAATATTTGCAATACCACCATCCATATTGTACAGACTCATCCTTTCCCCATATGGTCAGACTCAGGTAAACAAGCCCTGAAAGCTGCAGTAAGTTTGGTTCAAATTCAGCTGTTCTTAAATCCAGAATTTTGTGCCAACACATGTGTGAAAACACAGTTCAGACAGTGCTGTGGCAGGAGTTAATTTTCTATAGCAAGGAGGCCTCTAGAGATTTACTGAAAATACTTCAGGTGAGACAAGCATCTACATGGCATTCAACTGATTTCTCCCCCATTTTGGACAGGAGCTCTCGAGTTCAGAGACCGAGTGATGGAAGTACCCACCTTACCAACAATAATGCAAGACCACGGTGGACACAGCTTACCCTCTAATCAATACCTGCTCCCCAGGGATGATCCAGGCTTACCTGGCTGTTCAGAAGAGCCCCAGCTCCCTCCAGTACGACTGCACCAGCCAGGCCATTTCATTCCCTGACAGCAGAAACCCACAGCTACAAGGCTCTGATGCCAGTGGCCCACACTGCAAGCACAGTAGATGCTCTCTTCTCCTCCTTTGCTCCTTCAACTCAACTGCAGCTAATCAACAGCAGCACCTACAATAACCTGGGGTTGTTGTTGCCCCTTCAGGGCTAAGGAGAAGAACTTGTAGGATTTTGGGGGGTCATGGTCTGTTGTCAGGTGAAGGGGCTCCAGCCAAGCACTGCCATGAGCTGCTTCACAGGTCCCAGGTCTGCTGTGTGATGGAGGAACCCTCCATCTCCATGTGGCTGCCAGGCACCCTGGGGCCACCAGCCCCTCGCTGCCAGCTCTGCCTGTGCTGGGCATGTCACCTCCTGTGCACACACCTCATAAAACCCTATAAACCACCAGCATTAGAGTGTGTGTGTGTGTGGGGGGTGCATTACTACAAAGTTATGTCACTGCTTCCATCATAAAGTTATTTCAGTGGGTTGTAAGTCAGGTATAAAACTCTCTTTGGGCTGAGAGTTGGCACGTGCACACACACAGAGCCTCATTTCTGGGAAAGGGAGAGATTCTGCATTACTTCTGAATTCTGCATGGGGTATTTTCCTGGGGTGAAGCCACAGAGCTCCTGCAAGGACAGGGGGGGAAAGCAGAGACTGCTGGAGGTGGGACAGAGCCAAAACCACCCTGCACTGCCATTCCAAGCCTCTTCCCTCCTCCCTCCCAGCCCTGGAAATGAAAGGGGAAAGGGAACTTGCCTGATGTTGACAATGCTCAGTCTAAAACTCTGAGGGTACAGGGACATTTCAGACTGCCCTGCACGTGCTGCAGCCCACAGTGCAGCATCCAGGATGGATTCCCTGGAAGCCTTCAGAGACTCAAACCCATCCTTTCAACAGCTTTGCTCTGGAAGAGTTTGGATGGCTCTGACTTACTGCAAACATCTTTATATTGCCAGGACTTTACTGCAAAGACTGCAAATCCCAGTGCTCACAGAGGCCCCTCCTGAGGGGCACTGACATTTCAGCACGAGCACTGCAAGAAGAAATCATGCAACTGGAAGCTACAGCCAACAGTGCTTGTACAGGATATTTAGTGGGAAGAGGGGAGGAATTATTAAGCAGCATAAAGAAAAAGGGAACCACTTGCTGTCTCTTGAAACCTCACCCAGCTTGAGCCCGCTCATTTTGGGGCTAGAGGCCAATTTTGGGTTCTGCTTTGGGGCTGGAGCCTCCCAGCAGCAGAGAAAGTGGGGCCGTAACCAGAGCCCTTCAGATCATCTGCAGCTGAAGGTGTTTGTGCACTTGACCTTTTGTAATGCAGCAATAAGGACATTTTCTTCCCACTTACTTCACAAGCCTACCAAGGCACAGAGCGAGCTCCAAGCAGTCCTTTGCTGGGGTGTTTTGTTCCCTGGATATCCAGCACAACGCTCCACCTTTGTGTCAGTGTTCCTGCGCTTTGCTGGGGCCAAATCCACGGCTGGCCCACGGGAGGTGAGTCATCTCCCCGGGTGCTTCCACTCCTGCTGCAGCTGCAGCCCTCCCAGCTGATCAACATATAGGAAGAAGAAATATAAGGAAAGAACTTTAATAACACTTTACCATATAATCTGGTAATAAAACGAGGGAAGGCGGTTGACAGTAAGAGTATTCTTATTTAATCTGGTGCAGCCGTATTTAGCGACATTAGTGGTTTGAGCATTGCTATCCATCATCCCAACTAGAAATTATCCGACTCCCTGGTTACACACATCATGTGAACTCAGGGAAATGCAGCAGTCCCATCTTTTCAGGGAACAGGCAGCCCCAGCAGCTCGGGGGCTGTTTCACACAGCACACCCCGAGCACAGCCTGATCCCGACCTAAAAGCTCCTGAAGGATAAATTATGAGCAATAATCATTACAGCAGGAACTCTGATGGCTATCATGAGACAGTCATCACACATCTGTATTTGTAAGACACAAGGCATAGCCTGGTGCTTTCCAGTCCCCAGTGCCATGACCTCATGGTGACACACCCCTGGAACTGAGGGGGGGAGGATGCATTTCTGGGCTGGGAGGATACGGAATTGGCAGCTCGTGGCTGCAGTTTACATAAAGCTGCTTGTTTCTTGTAAACAGATTTATTTTCCTTCAGTGGGAGGGACCCAGGAGACCCACAGCTCAGCAGCATAACAGAGAAGCATCTTCACACGGAGCAGGAGCGGGGGCAGGACAGAGAGCTCCCAGGATGGCTGTTTAAATGAAGAGGTGCAGTGGATATGGAAGGGCAGATAAGGGCAGGAAATCTTTTGCTGTATGAATGAACTCCCTACTGTTTGTGTTGCAGGAGTTCCAGGGATGCTGCTCTGGGGCTGGGTTCCTGCTGGGCTAGTAATTCTTCCCGAGCAGAGGTGGAGCCTCATTGCTCATTCCTGGGTCTGTCACTGGTTGCTCCTCAAAAGCTGCGGCTCTGGTCCAACCCTCTGCCTTCTGAGCAACAGCAGCAAGATTCAAGTGGTCCCTGCAATTTTAACCAGCTGATTAAATCAGCTCCATCTCATCTCCTTGTGTTGGTGTTGGAACACTGTAACCAGGGCCACGGTGCTCAGGACAGGCTACAAAATCTGCTGGGAACACACAGCAATATTTAGGTAGTTTTTTACACTAACATCCTTTTTTTTTTTATGCTGTTCCCGTCACCTGTGCTGAGTGAGCCAGCTGTGGATGCCCTTTGAGCAGAGATGAATTTCTGTGGCCAGGAGGTGCCAAACTGTTCTGGGTCGCTCGTGTCCTCTGCCTGCCATGCAATTCACAGCCACAAACCACTTCTTTCACCTCTCATTTCTTCTCCCTGATACCTCTGCCACTAAATCAGCTCCTTGACCCTCTTGTCTCTCATCTCCCCTAGAAGTTGCAGCATCTTCTGTTCCCTTCCTGAGGAAAGCACTGTGGACTCATTTTCCTACTCCGATCTTCACACCTGAGGAAACATCAGAGTGGACCAAATAATTTACACTGAGACAAATCAGGAGAGTACTTAGTTCTTGGTCTTTTATTCATTCCTGGTTTTCCTCCTCTTCCTTCTCCAGCAGCTGAAGGAGTGCTGCAGGGGCTGCCTGGCCCCTTGTCCTTTCTCCATGCAAAGCTCCTGCAAGGTCCTGAGAGAGGAAAGGAGATCTCTGAGCCGGGTTCCAGCCTGTCTGATCCTCCTCCTCTCATGGCAAATCTGCTCACAGTGGCTACTTGACTGCAGGTGTTGGGGAATCTGGTGGGGAGGAAGCCCCTCTGACACCATGGAGGAAAAGGGAAACAGAAGAGAATTTGCCTTTTAGGGAAAAAAAAAAGTGAAGTTGTCCAGAGACTCCTCATCCCTGGATGGGGTTGGAGCAGCCTGGTCTAGTGGAAAGTGTCCCTGCCCAGGGCAGGGGGTGGAATGAGATGGGTTTTAGGACCATCAAGTCCAACCATCAACCCAGCACCACCACCCTGTTCACCACTAAACGATGTGGTGAACCCCAGGTGCCACATCCAAATGTTTTTTTTAGCATTTCCAGGGATGGTGACTCCACCACTGCTCTGGGCTGCCTGTTCTAGTGCTTTATGACTTTTCCCATGAAGAAATTTTTCCAAGTATCCAATCTAAACCTCCCCTAAACCTCCACAAGCTGAAGCTGTTTCCTCTTGTCCTGTCACTTGCAACCTGGGGAGAAGAGCCCGACCCCCACCTCCCTCCAGCCTTCTTTCAGGCAGTTGTAGAGAGCAAGGTCCCCCCTGAGCCTCCTCTTCTCTGGGCTGAGCACACCCAGTTTGTTTGATTTGATTCCAAGGAACCAACAAATGTGTTTCATGCCTTGTTGAACGATGCCCTGGGATGCCCAGCACCCTGGGTGGCCACTCTGAGCCAGTAAAAACCAGCAAGCAAACAAACAAAACAAGCCCAGCAGCTCGGTCTGGTGAGTGGAGCCCACTGCAGACCCCACTGGCACTGGATTTTGGCTGGGAAAGCCTCTGGCAGTTCCCCATGTAGGAGTTATTTTGCAGCTGAAATAACAGCCGACCTGCACGAGCTGAATCTTCACAGTGGGCACGTTATTTCTCCTACTGCTTCCAAACAAAAATCAAACATAAATAGGGAGAAATTACCCCATCTCTACTAATGGGTGGCAGCATGAGAACATCAGCAGTGTTTTAAGGGAAAATCTCTCTAGTGCACTGAATTACACTATTCCTGGAGGGGAGCAAGGACCTTTGTGCTTGAGAAACTCCTTTTTCAGTAAATTCATGGGCTGTGGGAACAAGCAGCCCTTTTTTCTTTTTTTTAACCTTACTTAGTTTTCCATCTGGCCTTCTATACCTTTTAATTACCCAATATACTGTTAAATTATGTAAGAACCTGGTTCAAAACACTTAAATGAATCATTCAGTCAGCAAGAAGACACAAGACTGAAGTGTCAGTTTATTGTACATCCTATTCTCTTACTGACTGCAGTCAGCTCCTCTCTGGAGGAGTTTGCTCCCCTCTTCTCCCTTCCCTCTTCCCACCTGCCCTCTCCCAGCCCTGACAGCAGCAGCAGGAAGGGGCTGCAAGAAACTCTCAGCCTGCTCCTTCCCTGGGATGAGTGTGAGTAGCACCAAGACACATCTGCGTGGCAAAGGGGGCTTGGAAAAGACAACAGTGCCAAGGGAGATGCAGAGGGGGAGAAACCACCACGTGGAGAAGGTAAATTGCAGAGAAATGCAACAGCATTCAGGCCACCCCATTCACCCACAAAGAGGGGCTGTAGTTGGGCTGCAGCTGGTCCCCAGGCCCCTGAGAGCACCCAGGGAAAGGTGAGGGAGAGCCCGGTGTCCACAGCTCTGGCACAAGCACATCTGAGAAGCGTGGAAAAACTGGGCATCCAGAAAAGTGAACTTCACCTGCTGACAGGATGGGCTGCAGGAGTTTCCTCCCAGGCTGCTCCCCAGGGAAGCCCCACTGCCAGCCCTAACTTCTGCCCCCTGGAGCTCTGTGGTGACCACAACCACAGCCCACGGGCCACGCTGGACTTACTGCTGACCTGCCCTACTGGTCCCCTTAAAACCCCTGTAACTTCTCTAACAGATACCAGTGCTCAGATATCTGCTCCAAGACTTGAAGACACAGCCTCCCATGGTGTCACTCCCTCTGGAAAAGGGCGCTGGTTGCAGATGCTTTCGGTAATACCCAGCCCCAGAGGACAGCGAAGGTGAGGTGCTGGCTGCCAGGGGAGGAGAAAGCAAGCAAGAGAAACCCTAATGAATCTAGATTAGTTCCCTACAAATTTCCTGGGGTTAGATCTACTGCATGGAAAGTCATGGACTGATGAGGAAGGAAAGATGTGGGTTTTGGAGAAGAGATCCCACATCGATGTTTATCAGGTCCTCCCTCCCTGGTAACCAATGTTAAGCCTTACCCTTTTCCTTTAGGAGCACGAGAGGTAATCACCCCAGTTATTAAAGACTTAAAAGACAGAGGTATAGTGATTACCCTTTACAATTCCCCTGTATGGCCTGCCTGTAAACCTAATGGCAGCTGCAGACTAACTGTTGACTACTGGCATCTCAATGCAAACACAGGACCTCTCACAGCAGCAGTCCCAAACACAGCAGAGCTGATGGCTGCCATTCAGGAACAAGCCCATCAGACAGTGGCCACAAGAGACATCAAGGACATGTTTTTTACGGTTCCCCTACAGGAACAGGATCAAGAACACTTTGCTTTCACGTGGGAGGGCCAGCAATACACTTTCACTCACCTCCCACAAGGCTTCAAACACTCACCCACAATAGCACAAGAACTGTCACTCATCCCTCCTGCACCAGGAGTAGAAGTGTACCAACATACAGCTGACATCTTGGCAGCAGGAGACAAAATGGCACAGCACAGACATGCATTATTGAACACCTTGAATCCTTACATTTGCATATTCCCCCTGAAAAGCTGCAGCCTCCTTCTCATGAGGTAAAATTCTGAGGGATTTGGTGGAAGGCACGGATGGTCTGCATTCCCCCAGACACACTGACCTGCCTAGATCAGCTTAAAACACCTGAAAACAAACAGGGCTTACAACATGCTTTAGGCTTATTGATCTATTGGAAAACACACATCCCTGACTTCTCAGTAATTGCGTGACCTTTATGTAACTTGTTGAGGAAAAGAGCGAAGTGGGATTGGCCCCCCCTTCACCATGAAGCCATACAACTTCTGATCTTCAAATCCAACACATACCCCTCACCTGGCCCTATCCACCCCACTGATCCCATACACACTGAGTGGGGGGATTTGCAAGCTCCAGACCTGCCCATCCACTTGTGGCAGAAGGGACCTGACAGCCCCACCAGACCCACAGGCTTCAATTTACATAGCTTGAAAGAGGCTGAAAAGCAACATTCCACATGGGAAAAGGGCCTATTCATCATAAGCAATGCTTTTTGGGAAGCAGAACAAATTATCTGTAAGCAGTCACTAATTTTGAGGGGACCCTTAAAAGTCCTTAAGCCTGTTTTGGCAGGAGCCTCACCTCCTGACGGGGTGGCCCAACCAGTCCGAAAATGGTGTGCACAAATTGAGCACTATTGTGCCATTTTCCCAGTGACAGAAGGAACTCACAAAAACCTCCCCTTGCAGGAGGAGGTAACCCTAAGTAAGACCTCTGACCCCACCACCTTCTGTAATCCAAACTGCACCCCCCTACTCAGATCAATTCCAGAATGTGGGGTTTACTGATGCCTCATCCAAGGGGAAGGAAAGGTGTGGAGATATTGTGTGGTGGCTTTGCAGGTCCATAAGGGTGACAAGACAGTGACAGGAGAAGAGGGCAGTGCACACAGTGGGAGAAGTAAGAGCTGTCTGGAGCGTGTTTGTCCGAGAAGCAGAGACCTCTGATCCTGTACCTGTCTACACTGACTCCTTTGCAGTGTTTAAAGGGTGTGCTGAGTGGCTCCTCTTTTGGGACAGAAATGGCTGGGAAGTAAATGGCATTTCTGTTTGGCAAAAGGACAAGTGGCAAGAAATTCTTACTATTGAGAAGAAAGGGAATTTTCTGGTTGGGTGGGTAGCCTCCCACCAAGGGAACGAAACCCCAGCAAGCCACTGGAACAATAAGGCAGACAAATTGGCCAGACTAGCTCCACTAAGGACAAGAAGGGCAGCAGAGCACTGGGACCAACTGTTGGAATGGTAACATGCAAAAAACAGCACACTCAGGGGGCTCAGGATTTATACAGGGAGGCAGAGGGTGGCCAGTACCTCAGGAGATGTACCACAGCTGCATCTCCTCACATGGGCAGTGTGAAATTCAGTGAGAACATCACCCCCCAGAACAATCCCCGCTGCACATAAGAGACAGGAAAGGCTTAGGGGACACGTGGCACATAGACTGCATCAGACCCTTTAGGAAGTCTGAGGGAAAACAGGACGTGTTGGTAGGAGTAGAGAAGTCAGATGGGGACTAATCCAAGATGAAGCTTTCCCTGGAGCAACCAGTGCAAGCACGCTAGCAGCTCTTAAGATGTGGTTCAGCCCTTTCCCAAAGCCCTTATCTACCCAAGCAGGCAACAGGTCACATTTCACAGCTCCCATCGTCCAGGAGCGGGGCAGAAATGAAGGAATCCAGTGGGTATTCCACATACCTTATTATCCTCAGGCAAATGGCACAGTGGAACAAACACATGGCCTGCTGCAACGCTTTTTAAAGCCTCTGAAGTCCCGTTGGACTGGATGACTGTGGGATGCCATAAGACTGGTGAATGCTCAGTGGGGAATAAGCAGCTGTCCTGGACTCACAGCTTTTTATCACAGCCTCCCTCCTTAATACCAGCTGCACCAAAACCTGGAGGTAATGGAAATCCCTCCCTCCTTCCCAGTTGTGGATTGCCTACAGCTGGAGCTGTGCCGATGGTACTGACTATTCCCTAAAATGCACTCACCTGGAGAGCACAGAACACTTAAATAAAAAAGAACAGCAAATCAGCACAAGGTGGATCGTCCCTGCATTGTAATAGTGGCCAAACAGAGGCTGCACAGAGGTTTTCTTTTCTCTTGCAGGTGATTACTATTGTGGTATGTTGGTTGTGTCCCGAAATAAATATAACCCTTTTATCTCAGATTAGATCCCCCCCATCCAGCCATTAAGGGAAGCACAGGTAAATTCGGCCCGGAAGGTATAACCTTCAGAGGGTACAGCAGTGTCCAAACATGCACCTTTAATCCTTGGGACCCATTACTCGACTCACTGCACACTCCTGATTACTTTGAAGGTGATTGTACCGCAGTTTTCAATCCTTCCTGGTGTGTGTAACTCCCTAACACAACTAATGCTGTCCCAATCGATCGAGGATATATAATGTGGGCATGGTCAATACAAGCATTAAGTCAGTCCAAATGAACCCAAATGCACTGTACCCCCTGTACAAGATAGCCTACTATTCCAATGTTTGAAGGTTATAACTTGTCAGGAAGGACCAGGAGATCCCCCAGAAACATGGTTCCTATTTCGAGTCTGAACCCTAATAAGGGACATGTGCATGTGTTGGGGTTACCTCTCAAAAGACTGGAAAAATCAAGATGGAAGTTGTACCATCATCCACAAGAACTCTAACCACTATGGAGTCCCCATACCCATTATCACCTTCATGGTACCCCAGTTAATACTGAACCAAAAATTACCATCCTCAGCCATAGGGATAAGACATTGTAAAACAATAAATTACACAGCTCCTCTCAGGGTGGCTTGGGGATGCTCTAATGGAAAGTTTTATTCCTATTTGTCATTAGAGCAGCATGCTGCACTTAGATGTGGGCCTGGAGTCCCTTCTCTGTGCCCCAGACGTGTTTTTCACCTTTACCCACATGTCCAGTCAGCATCCCCAGCGCAGCATCCCTGACTCAAAACCAACCCAGAGGTCACAGTGGGCCATTAAAGGTCTCAGTTTTCCAGATTACTACACAGTGGGGCAGAAAGTAGCTCTGTTCTTCCAATCTGTCTGTATCCCCTACATTTCCCTAAAAAGGCACCAGTTTGTATTGGAAAACATGACCTGGCAACTGAGTGTGCTAAGCAACTGGATGCAACGTGCTTTTGGGGAACTAAACACACAGGTCCAGCAGGCTACCTGAAAGACTCTTACAAAACAGATTAGCCCTAGACATGTTGTTATTATTATTAAAGGAACAGGGAGCATGTGGTATGCTAAATTTATCAGAAACAGAATGCTGTACAACTATTCATAATGCCTCAACCACCACTGAGGAGGCACGAACTTCATAATTCTGTTTTCTCTCTCTCTGTCACCATTCAGTGAGGAGGGCTATGTTGATATTCGCCCGGTCAACGTAACAGCACCGGGTGGAATGGCAGAGATTGCGCCATCTCTAACTCGCTACTTTGTTTTTACATTGACCAGTGCAATAAACAGCTGGTAATTAGTCGCTCTGACGAGGTGTGAGAGGCGTTAATGGGGCAAGTAAGAGCCTTGGGCAAGGCTTCTTCGAAGCCGTCTGCAGTTGCATAAGCGGCAATCAGCCACTTCACTAACGGAGCTATTTCCATCGCTGAGGGACGTGCCAAGTGCCCCCCACCCCATCCCCCCTGGAGCCCAGCGACCGAACAAAATAGCAAGACACCGACTGTAGCTCCTTGCAGGGCGGTCTTCATCGACCCAGGGGACATACTGGACTGCTTGCTGAACCCCTGGAGCGTCTCCAACAGAAAGCTGTTACATTTTCCCGCCGTGGCAGAGCCAGCCCGCCTGGATCCCTGCACATCTTAACCCACCGACAGGGTGGAAGGACGTGCCCCGAGCCGCGCTGGCCACGGGAATTCAGGGCAGTGCCCAGCGCTGCCCGAGGGTCCGCTCCAGTTCGGGCGGTGTTGCCCAGGGTCCCGTGCTGGCTGCTGGCCCCACTCCTCGCTCCCTCCTGCTCGTGTCCCACTGCCGGCATCTCCCGTCTTGGTTCCAGTACCACCTGCTTACCCCCGGCGTCCTTCGCTGACTGCCTGGGGCTGACTGCACCCGGTTCTCTCACATTGGTGGGGGTAAATATTTTTTTTTGCACGTTTCCTTTCATAGACTTTCCTTTTCCTTATCTCTCCCTCTTCTCCCCGCCGCCCTTGTCGCTTTCCCCCTTTTACTTATTGTTACAAATAAAGCGAGTTGTCTGATTGAGACAGAACACTTGGAGTTGTGTGCCTTGATCTCGCCTTCGAAGTCATCATCTAAAAGAACCGCGTTGCAGCTCCTGACCGGACTGTAACATCCATGAGTCATCTCTCACTAGGACGTGCTCCCAGATAAGAAGGAATGGGGACCTCAGTGACCTAAAGGTCTGTCCACAGCACCAGGAGGACCTGGACGAGTGGGTTGCAGAAGCTTCGCAGGGAGAACAGGCAGGCAGGTTGCTGGTGGGACAGGGCTGGGGCAATGGAAGATCCCTGGTGGGAAGGAGACAACAGAGCCTCTGGTATTTTGAAACGCAGCTACAGTTTTCCTGTGCATTCTGTGAGTCACCAGTGGGAGACTGAAATTCCTGATGTCCAGCTCAGAGACGGGAGATGCTGGAGTCAGCCGGCATCCCCCAGGCCAGAGCTGTGGGATCCCACCCCCCAAACACAACTTAATTAGGCTGTTCAGGAGATGTCCTTGCTCAGGGGATGCTGCAGAGGTGCCTGCACAGGGAGGCAAACCTCGGTGGGGGGGGGAAGGAGGCAGCCACGTGCAGAGAGCTGAGAGACAGAGTTTGGCCTCAGCTGCCACGTGTGCTGAGCCAGTCCGAGCGGGCTCCCCAGGAGAGGCAGCTGAGAGGCAGTGACAGCACTGCACAGCAGCAGAGCCCTCAGCAGAGTTCTCTGGCCAAGGACTAACTGGCCGCTCCCTAGCAGCCAGACTGGGAATGTTCCATGGCTACGACCAGATATTTAAGAAGCTGTTTGGGGGGGGAAATCAACAATGTACCATTTTCTCTCCAACCACCACTGTGCCCACCATGCAGTGCTTGCGCACGTCCTGGGGGCACAGAACCCTCCTGACGCTCTGGAGATTTTGGTCCTGGGTTCCTACCTTGCCGACCACGTCTGTGGGAGCAATTGGGAGCGTCAGCCTGTCCTGGGCACCCCTGCTAAGCTGACAGCACGTTGGAGATGGCCAGGACGTTCTCTGTTTCCCTCAGTGCGGGTGCCTGGAGGCTCCCAGTCCTGGGGACTGGCTGTCCCACCAAAGCAAACCCAGAAGGCTGGGAGGAGAGCCC